>NC_138774.1:138657586-139217586 GCF_965119305.1 Pelophylax lessonae
AAAAAAGGGGTGGTACACAGGAGAGAAAACAATAAAAGATAAAAAAAAGTGATGGTGAGATGGAAAAAGAATGACAGGGGAATTAGACATTATAAAGAGGAAAGGACAAAATTACTCATAATGGTGGGTAATCTCCCATTCAAAATTCAGACCTCTAGGTATACGAGTGTCCAGTTTAAAAATCCAAAATACTTACCTTCTACACAGGAGGGAGAATCGGTCGCCACCATGGACAGGTCGATCTATCTTCTCAGCAATTTGGACTTGAAAAAATTGTGTATTCGGTTGATGGAGAGAGTTAAAATTTCTAGCAAAACTAATATTTTTGTTGGTCCTGACATCTAAGATATGGTCCCTCATTCTGTCACTTAAATGTCTCATAGTTCTACCCACTAAAGATGGGCTGAAAAACCCACTGTTCAGTTTGCACCAGAACTCCCGAACAGAAAAAAGTTCTGACCCAAATGACAAACCCTAATAAAGTCTATGGGACCCGAACTTGAAAAATCAAAAGCCCCCATTTTGAAGGCTTATATGCAAGTAATTTGCCATAAAAAGGGTATGGGGGGCCAGGTACTGCCCTGGGGCAATGCAAACATTTTTGAAAAAACAGGAGCAGTGATTTTAATAAAGCTTAAAGTGCAACAATAAAAAAAAAATAATAATTTAAATATACAGTATGTAGCACTCTACAGGTGGGTGCTATGTAAAATATGTAGTGGGCCTTGTCTGCCAGCAGGGCTGTGATTTGTTTGGTAGGGTGTCAGGACTTCCAGATGTGCCTGCTGAGGGGAGAAGTATCCCCACTGGCTCCTGTGAGAGGCTTCTCATAGGGCAGTGTGGGAAGCCCAATCAGGGGACACATCCCAGCTTGTAACTACCCCAGAAGGCAGATTAGGCTGCAAAAGATTCTGGGAGTGGGTATAAGTTTGGGGGGGAAGTGCGTGACAGATCGTCTTTGGCGGGAGCAGAGTCCCAGGAAGGAGAGTTTGGCTGTCTCTCCTCCTATCTGAGGGAAGAGGATGTCTTGGGGTGTCGCCTGAGTATCCAGAGAGGGCTGAGTTGAGCTGAGGGGATCCGGTGTGCCCAAGAGCCTGCAGAGAGAAAGAGGGGTCCAGTCCCAGGAAAGCATACACAGGTCGTGAGTACTGAGGATTGCCCCTGGGGTTTGCCTGAAGTGTTAGAGGGGACCTCTCCAGAAAAGGTTCTGGGATCCAGTGTCAGCTAGCTGTAAAGGGGGTGCATAGGTAGAGGACCCTGAAGTTGTAAAGGGGTTACCAGCAGTCTGGGCTCTGAATTGTACAGAGAGTGTCAGTGAAGCGACAGTTACACAAAGTTGTACAAGATACTACCTCAAGCTGTACCTAGCGGGGGGACAGTATTTAGTGACTTCCACAGCACAGCAGTGTCAGGAGTTCTACAACTCAGTCTTGGATCTACAGGACTTTAAGTCGTGGATTCAACACTTCTTCAGCTACACTCAGAGTTCTCAGAGTCAGTGAGCATTGGCTGGTGCCGGCTGGCCTCAAGGAAGCGCCAACGGGCATTTTTCAGTAACAAAGTCCCATGTGTAATTAGTTTGAGCCGCAAGGAGTATCCCACTTATTCCCTTCTCCCATCCCCTTTAAATCAAATAAAAACCACAAACAAAGATGCCGGAGTTGTCGCTGCTTCAGTTGTCACACCCAGGGCCGCAGCTCACATGGGCTGGAGAGAGTACCTGTTCTAATGTCAGACCCACATCAGGCCATAGGCCTGTGAACCTTGCTACATATAGTGCCTGGGGGGGGGTCCCCTTAGTCTGCCTGTAAAGTGGCACATCTGTAGCATGTATAGAACATGCTGTGCAAAAATGAAATTTAATGAAAAAGAGCCCCCCCCCCTCCTGAACCATATCAGGCTACATGCCCTCAACATGAGGGGGTGCTTTGGGATAAGGGGGTCCCCCAGCCAAACCATATATGAAAATTGTAAAAGAAATAGAAATAAACTATTGGAAAAAAGAGAGTAAATGAGTAGGGATGGGCTCAGGCGTGTCAGATCCTAGTCCCAACCCACCTGATCAATCCTGCCAGGAAGCTGTCACTGAACACCACCAAATCATAGGCAGTGAGGCATTGCCTGGCCCGCAGCTGCACATACACATGCCATGACTAGGCTGCTTATGATTGAATGGAGCCTCAGAGCTTCTGCAGAGTTCTGGCTGCACACAAACTGACCCCAGCTAATCAGCTAGTTTATGCACATCCATAATGAAGGGTGTTGCATCCTGAGGTGCCATTTAGCTGCCTCTGAATGCAGCAAATGATCTGCCCTGTGTGTTGCTGTGAATGTAGTGTGAGCTGTAGAAGATGATTGGAGACTAGAGCGGAGCCAACAGCACTCATATTAGTTATATAATAACACCTGAGTCAGTGAGGATGAATTAGCTCTGTAATGTGATGGATTTGGTGTGTTGTTCCCATACCCCCCCCCCCCCCCCCAGACCAAGTTCTCTCTCTCCTCTCCCATAAAGTTATGTTTGGTAACTTCTGCCTGGCTGCACATTTTGACACATTTTAAAACACAGCCTGTTGCTGTGAAACTCACCAGGGTTCTTCTTATCACAAGGTCAGAGCCCCACACAGTAGCTGCCATGATTCACTGCATGCTTTGCAGAAGAGACGTCCCGCTGAAGCAGCCTACCAGGAGGAAGGAGGGGGAGGGGGAACAGACTGGCAGTGCTCTGATATTAGAAGTGTCAGAACTCCATACTTGCCAACTGTCCTGTTTTTGCCGGGACAATCCCGGCAAATAGGAGGCTGTCCCAGGTCATTTACATTGTCCCGTTAATCGGGCTGCCCGTAAATGCTTGTTACGGGCAGCCGGTGCCAGTAAAAAAAAAAAATGGTTGTGGGCTGACATTGTAACTGCGTATGCGCCGTTCCCGATGCCTGCCGGGCTCAGAAAAGCATGCGCAGTTACGTAATGGCGCTGCCTGGCGCCATTTTTAAATCAAAGGCAATTGTTCTTGGCAGTGCCTCGCCAGCGCCGGCCGCCTCAGCAGAGCAGAGAAGGACCCCTGGAGAGTGAAGATACATTCACAGACATGAAGGTAGGTAGGATGAAAGCAACAATCTTATGTGCAAAAATATCTGGTAACATGACGTGTGAATAAAATGTCAAATGTGCTCAGGTGTGACCATACAAAAAATGCTGTAAATAAGTACAATAAAATGTATTTATACCAGCTAGTATAATTAGGTTTTATCGTACTTATTTACACCTTGCACTTTATTTATATTTTACATATTAAATTTTTTGTATGGTCACACCTGAGCACATTTGACACTTTAGAATTGCAAGGAATTGTGATGAGAATTTTAAACCTTAGGCAGAAATAGTGCAGCTGAATGGGAGAATTATTCCATCTCTGCTACTTTGGCCTTAAGTTTGAAATTCCCTTTTCAATTTCCTGTAATTCTCTCTTTATCGAGTAGACCCTATAATCTGATGTAGTAGGCAGAGATTAATTATGCAGAGTGGGCAGAGCTTCAGGGAAGTGGGTGTGGTAAGTAATTGATAGCTGTGCTGCAAAGTGTCCCTGGAAATTTTTTTCAAATGTTTTTTTTATACTCTCTCTTCCAATAACAGACAGTCAACTGCTCTGGGGGGGGGGGGGGGTCAGACCTCCCAACCCCACCCCCCCATTTATCTACGTGTCTGATTGAAAATAATTACTCACCATAAGAATATCAGTGTTTGCAAGTATTCAGACATCATAGTGAGGTTATGTAAGAGTGATGAGCAGCAGCTGACAAGAAAGCCAGAGTAGACAGAGGTATGGAAAGAGAAGAGGGGGGGGGGAAGGGGAAAGCAAAATAAAAGTGTATGATACAAGTAACACAAAATATATAATACCAATATACAAGATATATGTGCTGAGGAAAAAAAAGAGGGAGGGGGGGACCCTCAGCTGAAGGACAGTCTCAATTTAGACGGAACATCAATAAAAAAAAAGGAATGCCATGGTTTAGATAATTTGTTCATGTCAAAGTCTCTAACAATAATATAAGGGAACTTCCAGTAGCGAGACAGGCTACCGAACATACTCCCTGTGACCAAAAAAGACAACATTTAGGTGCAGCTCAGGTAGAGAGGTAAAGTCCAACTAGACCGCTGTGAGTACAGGCAAGGACAGGAAGTTCATCCTAACTCCAAACTGCAGCAATGTCAAAAAGAGGTCCATAAGCTGCATAATCATGGAGCAGACCCATGTGCATGAAGTGAGATGAATGGCAGTCTCAGCCTGGACTCCAGCCAGGCCACGCCCCCTCTGGTGGGATGTGCCTTCTCTAGAAGAATACCCTGTGTGCCTGTCTATGTTGATGAAGTCTCTAAAGGACTAATGAGACTCCTAATCAAATTTAGTTAGACATGCATAGACACAGTCAAGACAGAGCTTTGTCTCCTAGAGCAGGACTTAGAAAATGTTCTTAATTCACCTGAGTTTAGACAGAAGGAAGATTATCTCTTGAATACCATAGAAACACTCAGAGATAACACCACACAGACTAGAAGATCTAAATTTCTCAGAAATAAATTAGAATACACCGAAGGGACTATATATAGATGGAAAATGTGTAATCACAATCCCAAACCAAGAAGGAAAAGATCTGGAGGATCAAGACATTCTATTTTGAGAACACCATCGGTGAACACAAGGTCACCCAAGAGAGTTAGATTTTCTTAAACTAAAAGGGTTTATTTCTATTCCCTCAACATCAACTTCAACTGCCAGTATTCAAGATGGGAAACGCAAACTTAGAGATACTTCTTGGATGATGGTGATTCTAATCCATCAAACTAATCAGAGGCCCCCAAAAATGAGTGCAAGAACGCACAAAAAAAAAGAGGTTTAAAAGGTCATTGGCTCAATCATGTATATTCAGTCCATACTTCAAATGTTAATAATGTTGCTTGTCGACTCACTCTTAGGAAGCATTTTTCAGATATTGAAATGCTGGTTTCTTCACCTCAGGATTCTTCATCTGATAATTTTTCTTCCCATGTGGATTTTGATTTTAAAGAATTTTGTTTGATACACGATATGAACACTTTGGATACTTTTGGTTATTCTGGGATTCATATACATAAGATTGAGCCACCTGACCATTTTGCCATCTCTTCTACTTTTAAAATCACCCCAATCGTAACAAACCGATCACTAATGAGCTCTCATTAGGTCTCTTGTTTGGGGTGTCTTGTCTTTTTTCTAGGGCATATACATTCATTGTTTTACATTTTTCTTCAATAAACTTCATTGATTTTAATTATGGTCATTAAGATGACAAACGCAGGTACACTTACATTTTTTTTTTCATGTGGATAAAAACATCAGGTTATTTTAAATGAATAACCTATTAATAATAACTACATTGGCCATCTAAAATAATTAACTAACCTATTAATAATAATTACATTGGCCATCTAAAATATTTAACTAAACTATATTGTTTTGCAATTTTTTCCAGTCTTGTTATTCCATGTTTCCATTTATGTACACTATTTTACCAAAAGTATTGGAATGCCTGCCTTTACACGCCCATGAACTTTAATGGCATCCCAGTCTTAGTCCGTGGGGTTCAATACTGAGTTGGCCCTTTGCAGCTATAACAGCTTCAACTCTTCTAGGAAGGCTGTCCACAAGGTTTAGGAGTGTCTATGGGAATGCTTGACTATTATTCCAGAAGCACATTTGTGAGGTCAGACACTGAAGTTGGAGAGAAGGCCTGGCTCACAGTCTGCGGTCTAATTCATCCCAAAGGTGTTCTATCGGGTTGAGGTCAGCACTCTGTGCAGGCCAGTCAAGTTCCTCACCCCAAACTCACTCATCCATGTCTTTATGGACCTTGAATTGTGCACTGGCTCTAATCATTTGGTGGAGAGGATTTATGGTGTGGGATTGTTTTTTAGGGGTTGGGGTTGGACTTGGCCTCTTAGTTCCAGTAAAGGGCACTAACATACCAAGACATTTTGGACATTTTCATGCTCCCATCTTTGTGGGATCATGGGATCAGTATGGGGTTGACGCTTCCTGTTCCAACATGACTGCACACCAGTGCACAAGCAAGGTCAATAAAGACATGGATGAGTAAGTTTGGGGTGGAGGAACCTGACTGGCCTGCACCTGACCTCAACCCGATAGATCACCTTTGGGATGAATTTGATCAGAGAATGCGAACCAGGACTTCTCTTCAACATGAGTGCCTCGTCTCACATAAGCACTTCTGGAAGAAAAGTCAAACATTCCCATGTTCCCACGCTGTTGTAGCTGCAAAGGGGGCCAACTCAATATTTAACTCTACGGACTAAGATTGGGATGCCATTAAAATATGTTTGTGTAAAGGCAGGCGTCCCAATACATTTGGTAATACAGTGTGTATCTGCTGTATAGCAATCTTAATGTCAGTGACCGACTTTGATGTCCGTGGCTGTTTTTATCCACTTGATTATTTGCTTCAGCACCTGTGTCATCCATTTCTATCACATGACAGTCAATGATGCTCTTATGAACACCCCCTTACGCTCAGATCTCCCATCCCAACAATTAAAGAGGAAGTAAACTCAGCTATAAAAATCAATCTTTTAGAATGAATTAAAAGGAGTTACAATATTAATACATTACACATAAAATATTTAAATCAGAACCTTCTTAAAATACCTTTTTTTTTTAAGTTGCATTTTTTCCTTCTTCCTGCTCTGGGCTGCGCCATGTCATCTACTCCTTTCTGCTCCCCCTGCAGATGTCACTTCCGCCCTTACTGCATTCTTTGGCTGAAATCTCTCAGTGGAATTCAGACTCTCTGAGTAACGTTTTTCACTCCCCCTCCCCTTGTGTGACCTCTTATTCACTCCCCCTGTGAGATAAGAAAGCAGGAAGCTCATAGTTGTGCCGTTTTTTTTTTTAGAGCAGCTATTGTTATGTTAATGAAACAGTACACATATCGTGCAGTGAATTAATTGAATGACAAACTGGGCATGCGCCGATGACGTCATCAACTTTTACAGGAAGAATTACAGGAAGATTATACAAGTGAGTAATCTTTTACAGGCACCAATCTATTGCTTTCTTTAGGCAGATTAGAATGAGCTGAAGTGTAAATGGGGAGTTTACAACCTCTTTAAGCTCCAAGGGGAGAGCAAAATGCATTGGAGGCGTGGCCTGGCTGGAGTCCAAGCTGAGGCTGTCATTCATTTCACTTCATGCACATGGGTCTACTTCATGATGTGCAGCTTACAGACCTCTTCCTTTGACATTGATGCAGCTTGGAGCAAGGAAGAGCTCCCGGTCCTTGCCTGCACTCTCAAGGGTTTAGTTGGACTTTACCTCTCTAACTGAGCAGGACATGTATTTTGTCTTTTTTGGGTCACAATCATTTATAATCACTTCAATATGACTTTTAAAACCTAAATATGATTTGCAAACAATGTAAGAAAACACAATGTCCAATTACAGTGCAAATGGGTGTTAATTGGTGAATAAATATGTATATATATATAAAAAAGTAATAAAGTGCAACGTGCAATTATTGTGCAAAAAACGTATGTGCAAAAGACGTATAGTGCCCCTCCTTGGGGGTTGGATACAATATGTAAAACTACTGTAAATATAAATAGTGCCAATCCAAAATGAATACAGTAATAATCCTCAAACAAATACACGATTACAAGTACACGATTTACTTTTGAGGTCGCGGCAACTGAAGCCGCGGCAGTGGAAACGGGCCCCATTGAAAACAATGGGTTTTGACTTGCTGTGCGACTTGACATGTGTCAAGTCGCTCCGCAAGTCGCACTAGTGGAAACCGAGCCTTACTGATAGCATCAAACCAATGAATGCAAACAAGATGCGGGGCCAGCTGTACCAAACCCTGCCTAAATAACCAGACTTTAAAGTCTCAGTATGGGAGACACAACAGATTTTATAAAAATATTATCTTTATTATACAAAATGTATACAAACATGGGCATAAGAGTCTAAAATGGATCCACAAGTAAATGTTGCAATTTTAACTCTACTAAGGTACCAGAAGACCATAAATATAGATATCAAATGATACAACACTGTAGCGCTGTATGCTTCCGGTAACCCGATCTGCCAGGTCAACGTTTCGCCATTTACACGGCTTCTTCAGGACCCAATATGACAAAGTGGAGCAACATTTATTGTGGTGGATTACACAAGTCAAGATAGTGGGTATAGGGGCCAGCTGCCAAAAAGCGGAAATTCGCCACGAGCAATGGTGCAGAAATAAATAATGCCATTTGCAATGATGGGTAAAGGAATAGGCCACAAAAGATCATCTTACTAGGCAATTTTTTTGTAGTGGACACCAAGGATTGCAATGAAACCCAACAAGCATATTAAAAAGTACCAGGAGCCAAAATATTATTGTTTAGTAAGGAAAGCAGAGCAGTCCCATTGGAAAAAAGTTGCAACGTTTAGTCCAGCCCTAAGATATATATATATATATATATACCCATAGTCTATAACCTGTAAACATAGGAAACTGGCAGGTGGTGTTTTCTGTGTTTCCAGATTATAGACAAATCAAAATAGCTGATGACAGATGTATAAGATGAGTATATGTACAAGATGAGTATATGGAATTAAAGTGCCAGTAGTCATAGTTTCCCTTTCTTTCTCTCTATGCCCAGCCTAGTTATTGTCCCCATCTGGTAGTAGATTTACAGTAGTGCCCTTCTACTGCATCTCATTTATCTCTTTGAAATTACCCATGTAGGCTTAAAACAGTCTTCCTGCAGCTGTAAAAACCCCAATGTGTCTCAGCTAAAATAAACAAGACAGCTGGGGTTTGTAGTTCTAAAAAAAAATCCCAATTTAAAAGGTTTGCAAATCTACATTTGTTTGTATTTTGTTTTTAATATCTGCCTGGAGATCAGCTTTAACCACTTGCCGCCCGCCCCAATCAGTTTAACTGACTGGCTCGGGTGCGTGAAATGACGTAGGGGTACGTCAGTCATGGAAGTGGTTCTGGGGGCGAGCACGTGCCACCAACGGTGTGCTCCCACCCCCACTAGGCAATGGGGATGCCAATCCACGGGACCGGCAGCCGCGATTGCCGCCGGGCACCCGTGATCGTTCCCCACAGAGAATGACGGTCAGCTGTTCTGACTGTTCTCACTGAAATGATCAGAGCGCCTGTGATCCTTCTATATAGGATCACAGGTCTCTATGATCATTTCACAAGTCCCACAGTTAAAAAAATATTCCCCTAGGCTCACAATTAACCCTTTGATCACCCCTAGGTTAACCCTTTTCTGCCAGTGTCATTATTACAGTAACAGTGCATATTTTTAGCACTTATTACTGTAGTAATGTCACTGGTCCCCCCAAAAGTGTCAAAAATGTCAGTTAGGGGTCCGATCAGTCCACCGCAATGTCGCAGTCATTACTAGTAAAAAAAAATAATAGATAAATAAACATGACATTAATCTTTCCCCTAGTTTGTAGACACAATAACTTTTGCGCAAAACAATCAAAATACGCTTATTGCGATTTTTTTTTTTTTAACCAAAAATATGTAGCAGAATACAAATTGGCCTAAAAAGATGAAAAATTTTGATTTTTAAATTTTTGGGGGGGAAATGTTATATAGCAGAATGTGAAAAATATTGTTTTTTCTTTTTTTTTCAGATTTGTCGCACTTTTTTTTTATAGTGCAAAAAATAAAAATCCCACAGGTGATCAAACACCACCAAAAGAAAGCTCCATTTGTGGGGAAAAAAAGGACATACATTTTTTTTTTTTTGGTACAGTGCCGCACAACCACGCGATTTTCCCTTAAAATAACGAAGTGCCAAATCGCAAAAAAAATGGCCTGGTCATTAAGGGGGCAAATTCTTCAGGTCCAGAACTGGTTAAAGCGTAATTCCACTTTTGTTAAGAAAAAAACATTCCCCTCTGGGTGATCTCTGTACATTGGGATTTTAAACAAACTTTGTTTGAGATTCCTACCTTTTGTTACTCTGAAGAAATCATTATTTGTTCCTCGGTGCCTCTGTGCTGAGTGGGTGAAATGGGAATGGTTTCATAAGTATCTGTCAGTTGTGGCAGCTGCAGAGCTCTAATGAGGAAAACTGCTGGGCCTGCATCCCTTTAGACGTGTTTCTATTGGGAGTATCTCACCAAAAATTATATTTTTGTTGCAGGGAATGCCAGAAATCTGACTCGTATCTTAGGCAGATTTCTGGGAAAATTGGTGAGCGAATCATACAAGCAGAAAATTATATTTCTGGGGTGTGGTCAGTACACAATCTGTATACAGAACAGCTCCAGGTAGCCATATTGCATTGCATTTTCATAAAATTACAACAGCTGCAGATTGAAAAGGAAAGGTCATTTTAATAACATTCAATTACAATATGATTGTATACGCTATATTTTTTCTTCTGTTTGTTTTCCAAGGGAGTTACCCTTTAGTCCCCGTTCACACTGGGGCGACCTGTCAGGCGACCTGGTCGCCTGACAGGTCGCCGTAGGTCGCCTTCCATAGAGAAGCTGCGGACCCGTTCAAATAGGAGCGACACAAGTCGCTCAGACTTAGAAAAAGGGTCCGGAGCTTCTTTGGGGCGACCCGGAGCGACCTGCATAGACTTCAATGTTATGAAGTCCGTGCCGGCCGCTCCGAGGTCGCGGTGCGAGCAGCGCGCCGCGACCTATGAGGTCGCCCCGGCAAGTAGCGTCGCCCCAGTGTGAACGGGGCCTTAAACTAATTACATTCACATTTATATCTGCAAAACAATAGATTACCTTTTGTTTTAAAATATAGTAAAGTGATACCTGAACTTGAAGTCAAGTTAAAAAAAAAAATAATAATAATCACATTTTAAAAAATAACACACATTTATCTAGACGGCACGGAACTGTGTCACGTACAGAGGAAAAATCATTTAGTTTTCTTTTGTGAACATCTGTAGAGAAGTTCTAAATATGTCTTTAAGCGAAGGTGTAGCTTTTTTTAAATGCCACTTGTATAATTATGGACTTTAACAAAATACATTTTTTGCACCTTAAAAGCTTTTGCTGCTCTACAAAACCCATCTGTCAAGATAACAACCTTTGAGAATATACACAAGTGTATGATGACAGCCTGTCTAGTGCTCATTTATAAAAGAATGTGTTATCCTCTCCCTTCAACCATCCAGCCTAAATGTATTGCCACAGTGTGAATAATGGCTCAGTCTTATTAGGGGAGCTTTTTATGAACATTACATTAGTTTTTGCCTAATAACGTTAGGACTGGCTGATAAATATAAGGCAGATGCTGATATACTGTGTCAGCCTGTTACAGATTGATTGTCATCCATAATGGCTTAGCAGCACTTATGCTGAGTCCACACAGAGCAAAACGTCCCTGTAGAAGTGAGCCAATGAAATTGGGTTATTAAGAACTTGTAACTGAACTATGAAGATTTTACTATAAAATCAAGATAGAATAGAGCTATCAGGTGATGACAAATGCTGCTCATCCTATTGTGAAGCTACAGGCAAGAGAATAACAAGGGTCCCTAGCAGCTGAATTACTAGTCCTATCAGGCATGTAGTAATTCAAATTTAAACATCCATACCTTGACGTAAATTATTAGTGCTGTTTAAGGCTGGATTCTTACCCATGCATTTTTAAAGCACATGCGTTTCCTTTGAAATCAGTGGCGGAACTACCAGGGTCGCAGCAGTCGCACTTGCAACTGGGCCCTGGAGTTCTGCCACTGTGGGGGGCCCGCTGTTCTGTCACTGTGAGGGGAGGGGGCGGTCAGTGCGAGAGGAGGGGGGCCCATCCCCACCCACCTGTTTTTGTCATTGCGAGGGGAGGGGAGGGGGCGGTCACTGCGAGAGGAGGGGACCCACCCCCGCCTGTTCTGTTACTGCAAGGGGAGGGGGCGGTCACTGCGAGAGGAGGGGACCCATCCCTGCCCGCCCGTTCTGGCACTGCGAGGGGAGGGGCAGTCACTGCGAGAGGAGGGGGCCGCCCCTGCCCGCCAATTCTTTCATTGGTTTAGATCCTGTACTGACAGTCCCTCCTACCTCGCACAGACAGACAGCCAATCTTCTCCTACTATCCCTCTCCTGTGTGCACTGCAGGAAGTGTGAATGATCACCTTCAGCTGCTGAGCTTCACCCTTCCCGCTGTGTAAACAGGAGAGGGGCAGGAAAAGGAGCTGATCGGCTGTCTTCTATCTGTGTGAGTGAGGAGGGACTGTCAGTGCAGGCTCTGTGTCTGAGTTGTATGAGAGAGACCCTCTCAGCTCAGAGTATTGCTGCTGGGCACTGATAGGCAGCATTGATGAGCACTGATAAGCTGCACTGATGGGCAGTATTGATGGGCACTAATAGGCGACATTGATGAGCACGAAGTGGCACTAATAGGTGGCATTGATGAGCACTGATAAGTGGCACTGATGGGCACTGATAGGCAGCATTGTTGAGCACTGATAAGTGGCAGTGATAGGCAGCACTGATGGGCACTGAGGCAGCATTGATGAGCACTCATAGGTGGCACTGATAGGCAGCAGTGATGGGCACTGATAGGCAGCATTGATGAGCACTGATAGGCATTGATAAGCAGTGATAGGCAGCACTGATAGGTGGTATTGATGAGTACTGATTGGTGGCACTGATAGGCAGCATTCATGAGCAATGGTAGGCAGTACTAATGGGCACTGATAGGTGGCATTGATGCACCGATAAGCAGCATTCATGAGCAGTGATAGGTAGCACTGATAGGCAGCACTGCTGGGGCTGCACTGATAATCAGGACACTGATGATCAGAGCCCTGAATATCAGTGTAAACAATATACAGACAGTCTTGCTGGTCTCCTTTCCTTACACAGACATAGCGTGGGAAGAAAGGAGTGCCAATAACTAACAAGTCTGTTTACATGTGATCAGCTGATCACATTGTAAAGGACCACTGTGATTGTCCGAAGAACACAGCAGTCAGAGCATGCTGGATGTGTACCCTAGGGGGCACATGGAAGCCCTTCCAGAACTGAAAGCCCAGAGCTCAGATGGAAGGGGGCAGGAGGGACCCTTCATGGTTTCTTGCACTGGGGCCCTGAAGGTTCTAGTTATGTCTCTATTTGAAATCAATTAACTTCAACTCACCCTAGCAATGCATTGAATGCATATCAGTACATGTTGACATGTGCTAATGCACTCACATATTTTTTTTGAACAGGTAGAGAAATGCAATGCAAAGTACATTATGGTGTGCATTAAAACATGCCCTATTATGCATTTCCATTGTGTAGCATTTATCCCCAGAGGAGCTGTTGATGTATTGGTCCCCTTTTTCCAGATGACAACGATCCTTACGGCAATTCCACACCCTCTGACACACTGAGGCTGAAGGAGTATTTACCCAGGCTATACTTTACACCCAACAAAGCCTCTTCTCATTCTCCAATGTCCAGAACCCATGCAGTTAGTGGCAACTCTGGAAGATCTCGCCTGAAACTAATGACACCCATCTTCCCCAAAAGTGATGACCTCTGGCTAAGTGCAACAGCACAGTCCCACTGTGGCGCAAAGTCTGGTGACAAGCAGCATCTCTAACCCAGCAGCACCCCAATCATCTCTTCTCACTATGTGAGATTCTCCTCATACAGGCTTTTTCTTCCTTTTTCCCCCTCTCAAAGCACGCCAGTCCCATACATTGCTTTGCAGCTCCCAATAATCCATTACAATTCTCTGGACGGGCTTTTCCCTTTCCACTGCAGCCAATCACAATATCTTTGTATCCCTGGCAGTGGAGGAACCTGTCGCAGTCTCTGGCCAGCACTTTCTCCCTTCCCTGTGATGCCAATATGCAACTTGAATTTTTTGTCCTTGATGAAAATATTCTTAGCATGAAAAAAAATGACATGTTTATACAAACATATTTTGGACCACTGTTTTCAAAGTACATTGAAAAGTTGTTAGTAGTAAAAGTAGCTTATGACTAGGGTTGAGCGAACACGGACTGTATTATTCGTGTTCGTACCGAATAATTGGATTTTTGTTACCCGAATACGGACCCGAAAACTTTACTGTATATTCGGGTAAAAATCCGTGTTCGGTCGTTTTATTTCCGGGTTTTGTATGCATTGGCGCGCTTTTCATGGCGGGCTTTCAACAGCCAATCAACAAGCGTTTAACTGCTGTGCCTTAAGCCATCCCAGCCATGCCTACAAATGTATTAGTAGCTGTGATTGGCCATCTAAAGCATGTGACCAAGTCTTTATAAGTTCGAGCCAGCGCCGCTGCGTCATTCTGCTGTGTTAGTTCAGGGACAGAGCACACATCATACGTGCTGGCTGCTGATTAGGGACAGACAGGCAAAACTCATTTGTGTCCGCATAGAATTGAGGGACAGGTCGGAGTGTGTTAGACAGGGCGAGTTGTAGGGCATTTTAGGGAGAGGCTGCTGATTTTTAGGGTCAGTTTTCTACAATCGATTTTGCAGTGACCGATCTTATCAATCCTTTTAGGGAGAGGCTGCTGATTTTTAGGGTCAGACAGTGTGTTCTACAATCGATATTGCTGTGTGGGGTGGGGTTTACAGTGACCGATCTTATCAATCCTTTTAGGGAGAGGCTGCTGATTTTTAGGGTCAGACAGTGTGTTCTACAATCGATATTGCTGTGTGGGGTGGGGTTTGCAGTGACCGATCTTATCAATCCTTTTAGAGAGAGGCTGCTAATTTTTAGGGTCAGACAGTGTGTTCTACAATCGATATTGCTGTGTGGGGTGGGGTTTGCAGTGACCGATCTTATCAATCCTTTTAGGGAGAGGCTGCTGATTTTTAGGGTCAGACAGTGTGTTCTACAATCGATATTGCTGTGTGGGGTGGGGTTTGCAGTGACCGATCTTATCAATCCTTTTAGGGAGAGGCTGCTGATTTTTAGGGTCAGACAGTGTGTTCTACAATCGATATTGCTGTGTGGGGGGGGGGGGTTGCAGTGACCGATCTTATTAATCCTTTTAGGGAGAGGCTGGAGATAGGCAGGTGTCAGTGGTCCACATCGATTTTGCTGTGTGTGGGGTGCAGTGAACACAATCTTTTTTGCCCAATGAGGAGGGAGAAAAGTCTTTTTCTATCAGTCACTGTGTGCAGCGTTTTTCCTTCAGCTGTGCTGTGCTGACTCTGATCATACACTGCTGTGTTCAGTGTTCACATGTGCTATTATTGAGTGGTTTCAAAAATCATACACTTTTTTCTATTCCACTATTCAATATACAGCCTTGGGTAAAAAAAATTAAATTGTGGCCTGCAGCAGAGCTGAATGATATAAGACACTGCTGTTCACATGTGCTATTGATAAATCACACCAATTTTATATCATATTTTCTATTCCGTTATTCAATAAAAACCTTTGGGTATAAACAATTAAATTGCGGGATAGTCTGTGTTGGTACGTGTGAGATACATCTTTCCAATTTTTGGGGTTCATCTCATACTTCTGAAGATTTGAGGGTGCTGCCTGTTCCAAACTGCTCCTACTCCTCATCCTGCCTTTTAGGGGTACAAAAAATAGTAATTGGGGCCTAGTGTGGTTCTGTACGTGTGAGATACATACACTTTTTTTGATCATATTTTCTATTCCGCTATTCAATAAAAACCTTTGGGTATAAACAATTAAATTGCGGGATAGTCTGTGTTTGTACGTGTGAGATACACCTTTCCAATTTTTGGGGTTCATCTCATACTTCTGAAGATTTGAGGGTGCTGCCTGTTCCAAACTCCTCCTACTCCTCATCCTGCCTTTAGGGGTACAAAAAATAGTAATTGGGGCCTAGTGTGGTTCTGTACGTGTGTAACACTCCTGCGTTTCATGTATGGTGTGGATTTTCAGCTGCAGAAATATTCCACTTCAGTAGTCATGTAAGAGAGATGCTGAGATACCATTCCCAACCTCAATGACTCATCATGTGTGGAAGGTCTTAATTCAGCTAGTAAATACTCACACTCAACAAGCTGGTTCCTAGAGTGACTTTATGTATGTAGTAACACAGAGATGAAGATTTAAGAGACAGGTTGAGTGGAGGTGGTAGGTGACAGACACTTGAAGGTAAGACAGTAGCAGATGGATGCAGGTAGGTTTAGCAATCATGTATGGTAGCAGATGACAGAGTAGCAGGTGGACATACAAGAGAGATCAACCCAGTGCAGGAATAAGTAGCAGTAGTCTTAAGAGCTAGCAATCTAGATATGCAGATGTGATAAATAGTCTTTACTATGCAGAGCTAGATAGTGTAAGCTTAGTATAAGTTTATAGAGGGTTCCCCTGCGGGGTACTTAGCACTAATAGCAATACAGCCGAAGGTTGGTTCAGGAGGAGCGGATGATCCGGAAGCGGGATACAGGGATCAGCGCAGCGAGGTTCCGTCAGCGAGGTATGCTTGCAAGCACGAAAGCTTCAAGCCAAGTTAGCATCCAGGTAAGGATGTTTGAACGAACACATGTGAGTGAGAACCGGCGATTTAAATAGCCATCTAGTCCGGCGCTGAGTGATGACAGCTTCAGTCTTAAAGGTGTATGCGCACCTTTCCAAAAGAGAATGGTGGGGCGCATACACTTGTGAAAAGAGTAATTTAGGGTACCAAAGGTACCGGAACATTACAATACCCCCCCTTAAGGCCGGCTCCTGAAGGCCTCTGGAGCTGGTTTGTCTGGGTATCTCGCATGAAAATTGCGGATTAATCTAGGGGCATGTATTTCAGAGGTGTTTAGCCAGGTGTCGTCTTGGGGCCCATAGTTCTTCCATCTAACCAAGTACTGAAGTCTTCTTCTGTAGATACGAGAATCCAGAATCTCTTTTATCTTGTATTCTTCTCCACCTTCAACTTGTACAGGAGGCGGAGGTGGAATATTAGGCCTTATTCCTTGGTCCGGAACATGGGGCTTCAGTAGCGACACATGGAAAATGGGATGGATTTTTAGGTCTATTGGCAATGTAAGCTGTACTGCAGCTTTTCCAATAAGTTTTTTGATTGGGAAAGGTCCCAAGAACAGAGGTCCAAGCTTTTTGCTAGGGATCTTCAGTCTTAAATTTTTTGTTGAGAGCCAAACGAGGTCCCCGATAGTGTACTGTGGAGAAGGTCTTCTGCGAAGATCATAGTACTTCTTTTGTTGACTGTGAGCGTGTGCAATGGTAGTATTTATTAAACCCAGAGAATCCTTTATTTGGGTAAGATAGTCTGAGGCTACTGGGTTGTTTGAAGGAAGGATGCGTGGTGGAAGAATAGAGGGATGAAACCCATAGTTCAAGTAGAACGGACTCTGCTTGGTTGTACTGTGGGTTGCGTTGTTGTAGGCAAATTCTGCCAGAGGGAGAAGATCCACCCAATCATCCTGTTGGTAAGAAGTGTAACAACGTAAATACTGCTCGATGCATTGGTTGACTCTTTCAGTCTGTCCGTTGGTCTGCGGATGGTAAGGAGAAGTGAGCTTCCGCTCGATCCGTAGTATGTGACATAGTTCTTGTCAGAACTTAGAAATAAATTGGGATCCACGGTCAGACAGAAGAGTTTTTGGGATACCATGCAATCTAAAGACATGTTTCATCAGGAGTTCTGCCGTTTGTTTGGACGAAGGTAGTCTGCGAATAGCAATGAAATGTGCCATCTTTGTCAGATGGTCCACTGACACCAAGATGGTATTAAATCCTTTGGAAAGAGGCAATTCTACGATGAAGTACAAGGACAAAACTTCCCATGGAGTTTGGGGTATTGGTAGACTGCATAGTAGACCGGATGGTCTCGTAGTGTCAATTTTGGACCTGGCACAGACATTGCATGAAGAGACGAATTTTTGTATAGATGTTTTCATGTCAGGCCACCAGAATTGCCGGGAAATCAAATTAAGAGTCTTTGTCATACCCATATGTCCTGCCATAGGCACATCATGAGATAATTCCAAAATCTTGGTGCGTAGGATAGGTGGTATGTAAAGTTTGTCGTTGTAGTAGAGGAAGCCTTCTGCATCAGTATTTAGTTGTGGTGGGGGTGAATCCAAACTTATACCATGCAAAACCTCTTCCTTCAAGGAACGGACAACTCCAATAATGCGTTTGTGAGGTATTATAGGAACGGAAGGGATTTCAAAGTAGTTTTCTTCAGTTAGTCGTGATAGTGCATCCGCCTTTTTGTTCTTATCTGCAGGTGTGTAAGTCACTAGGAAGTTAAACCTTAGAAAGAATAGTGACCATCGTACCTGTCGGTGCGAGAGAGTTTTGCTAGTCTGAAGATATTGGAGGTTTTTATGGTCCGTGTATATAATTATTGGTAATTGGGTGCCTTCGAGTAAATGTCGCCAATTCTCCAGAGCCAATTTTATAGCAAGCAGTTCTTTTTCACCCACGGGGTAATTTATCTCGGGACTGCTTAGGGATTTAGAAAAAAAGGCGACTGGATGAAGTGGTGAAGTGTGGGTTGGTCGTTGGGAGAGTATTGCTCCTACTGCCATGTTTGACGCATCTACCTCCAGAATGTATTGGAGGGATGGGTCTGGATGGAGTAATATGGGAGCGGAAGTAAACCTTGTCTTTAACAAGTGAAAAGCTTTATTTGCTTCTTCTGACCATTTGAATGGTTTTTTTATGCTAGTGAGCTGTGTGAGGGGTCTCACAATAGCAGAAAAGTTTTTAATGAACTTCCTGTAGAAATTTGAAAATCCCAGGAATCGCTGTAGCGCCTTGCGTGTGGTTGGTGTAGGCCAATCCTGAATGCAGGATATTTTACTCATGTCCATCTCGATTCTTGTTTTGGATATGATGTAGCCTAGAAAGAGTACCTCGTCTTTATGAAACAAGCATTTCTTCAGTTTCACATAAAGGTTATGTGCAAGCAATCTCGATAGTACAAGTCTTACATGTCTTATGTGTTCAGACAGGGATCGTGAATATATAAGTATATCGTCTAGATATACCACAACACAGACATCTAGTAAGTCTTTAAAAATATCGTTTATAAATCGTTGGAAAACTGCAGGGGCGTTGCATAGCCCGAATGGCATCACTAGATATTCGAACAATCCGTATCTGGTTCTGAATGCAGTCTTCCACTCGTGTCCATCACGGATTCGAATGAGATTGCATGCTCCTTTCAGGTCCAATTTTGAAAAATAGGTAGCTCCACGCACCTGCTCAATGAGCTCAGGGATAAGCGGTAGAGGATAGCGATCTTTTATTGTGATAGCATTCAATTTCCTGTAGTCGATGATAGGTCTGAGACTTGAGTCCTTATTGCGAACAAAAAAGAGTCCTGCTGCTGTGGAAGAAGTGGAAGGTCTAATAAAACCTTTTTCCAAATTCTCATCCAAATAGGTTTTGAGATGGGAAAGTTCATCCTGTGAAAGAGGATAAACATGACCGAACGGCAATTTGCTATTTGGGAGTAGATCAATGCTACAATCATAGTCTCGATGAGGAGGTAATGCTTGAGCATTTTTCTCAAGAAAAACCTCAGAAAGATCCTGATAACATAGTGGTGCAATCTCATCTGTCACCATAGACAGAATCTTCCCGGAAGACGGGAGGTTACACGTATCCTCGCAATAGCAAGAGAGGAAGGCCAAGGACCGTTCCTTCCAATCTATGGTTGGTTGGTGTGTGTGTAACCAGGGAAGTCCCAACACAATGGGAAAGTGGGGTGAAGGTATTAAATCGAAGGTAGTAGTCTCCCTATGAGACTCGTTAATAGTGACTAGAAGTGCTTGTGTCTGATCGGTGATCGGACCAGAGGATAACGGAACACCGGTAATAAGACTTACTGAGACAGGTTTAAGTTTAGAAATAATAGGAATTTTATTTGAAGCAGCAAAACATATATCAATATAATTTCCACAAGATCCTGTGTCAATCATGGCCTTAGTAGTAATCCTGTTCTGGTCCCACTGTAATGTCAAACAAACAAAAATGTAAGGGTTAGTGAATGAAGTTGTCAATCCCCCTAGGAGGACATGTGAACACTCACCCTTCTTTTTGTTGACTAGGGGACAGACATTTATCTTGTGATCCGGGGATGCACAGTACAAGCAGAGATTTTCATATCGTCTTTTGGCTTTTTCCATGGTTGATAGCGGTGGGCGTATGGTTCCTACCTCCATAGGAACGGGGTTAACGGCCAGAATCCGAGAGGAAACGGATAGTGGCATTCCCATTTTCTCATCCTTTCTTTCTCGTAGTCTTCTATCTATGGTAATACTGAGTTGTATTAATGCATCCAGGGTTTTTGGTAGATCCGCTCGGGCGAGCTCGTCCTTAACGGCTTCTGATAGGCCAAGCCTAAATTGGGTTTTCAGAGATGCATCATTCCATTCTGAATCAAGGGTCCATCTCTTGAATTCCACGACAAAGTCTTCTACAGGCCTCCTTCCTTGTTTCAAGGATCTTAATTGAAGATCGGCAGTACTCTGCCTATTGGGGTCATCATATAGGCTAGTGAGTTCTGCTAGGAACAAGGCATAGGAGTTGAGAAGCTGGTCGTTTTTCTCAAAAAGAGAGTCTGCCCAGGCTCGAGGATCGCCTGTTAGGTAAGAAATAATAGTACAAACCTTAATGTGATCAGTAAGGTTGGTACGAGGTTTTAGCAAAAAAAGTAACTCACATGCGTTTTTAAATTCGCGAAATTTTTTGCGATCGCCTGTAAATACCAAAGGGGGATTTATCTTGGGTTCAGGGGACTGAGCAGAGGTAAGTTGTGTCAGTCTAATTACCTGCAGAGCCTGATTGTCTTCTTTTAATTCAGCAAGTGCGTGTATTAACGCAGTTACTTGCTGTTTTAATGCTGTTTTAATTGTGTCACCTGAGTGGTTATTTCTGCTGAATCCATTTGTGGTTCGTTCAATCTGTAACGCTCCTGCGTTTCATGTATGGTGTGGATTTTCAGCTGCAGAAATATTCCACTTCAGTAGTCATGTAAGAGAGATGCTGAGATACCATTCCCAACCTCAATGACTCATCATGTGTGGAAGGTCTTAATTCAGCTAGTAAATACACACACTCAACAAGCTGGTTCCTAGAGTGACTTTATGTATGTAGTAACACAGTGATGAAGATTTAAGAGACAGGTTGAGTGGAGGTGGTAGGTGACAGACACTTGAAGGTAAGACAGTAGCAGATGGATGCAGGTAGGTTTAGCAATCATGTATGGTAGCAGATGACAGAGTAGCAGGTGGACATACAAGAGAGATCAACCCAGTGCAGGAATAAGTAGCAGTAGTCTTAAGAGCTAGCAATCTAGATATGCAGATGTGATAAATAGTCTTTACTATGCAGAGCTAGATAGTGTAAGCTTAGTATAAGTTTATAGAGGGTTCCCCTGCGGGGTACTTAACACTAATAGCAATACAGCCGAAGGTTGGTTCAGGAGGAGCGGATGATCCGGAAGCGGGATACAGGGATCAGCGCAGCGAGGTTCCGTCAGCGAGGTATGCTTGCAAGCACGAAAGCTTCAAGCCAAGTTAGCATCCAGGTAAGGGTGTTTGAGCGAACACATGTGAGTGAGAACCGGAGATTTAAATAGCCATCTAGTCCGGCGCTGAGTGATGACAGCTTCAGTCTTAAAGGTGTATGCGCACCTTTCCAAAAGAGAATGGTGGGGCGCATACACTTGTGAAAAGAGTAATTTAGGGTACCAAAGGTACCGGAACATTACAACGTGTGAGATACATACACTTTTTTTGATCATATTTTCTATTCCGCTATTCAATAAAAACCTTTGGGTATAAACAATTAAATTGCGGGATAGTCTGTGTTGGTACGTGTGAGATACACCTTTCCAATTTTTGGGGTTCATCTCATACTTCTGAAGATTTGAGGGTGCTGCCTGTTCCAAACTCCTCCTACTCCTCATCCTGCCTTTTAGGGGTACAAAAAATAGTAATTGGGGCCTAGTGTGGTTCTGTACGTGTGAGATACATACACTTTTTTTGATCATATTTTCTATTCCGCTATTCAATAAAAACCTTTGGGTATAAACAATTAAATTGCGGGATAGTCTGTGTCGGTACGTGTGAGATACACCTTTCCAATTTTTGGGGCGCATCTCATACTGCCGAGGATTTGAGGGTGCTTCAGTCTGCCTCCTGCCTGTTCCGAACTCCTCCTACTCCTCATCCTGCCTTTAGGGTACAAAAAATTGTAATTGGGGCCTAGTTTGTGTTTGTACGTGTGAGATACACCGTTTTGTAAAATTTTTCCTTTTCCGCTATTCAATATACACCCTGTTTGAGTGTAAAAAATTAAATTGCGGGATAGTCTGTATCAGTACATGTGAGATACACCTTTTTAAATTTGTTTGGCGCATCTCCTTCTACCGCCGAGGATTGTAGGGCGCTTCAGTTTGCCTCCTGTTCCCAACTCCTCCTACTCCTCTTCCTCATCCTGCCTTTAGGGTACAAAAAATTGTAATCGGGGCCTAGTCTGTGTTTGTACGTGTGAGATACACCGTATTATAACATTTTTCTTATTCCGCTATTCAATATACACCCTTTTGGAGTGTAAAAAATTAAATTACGGCATAGTCTGTATTGGTACGTGTGAGATACACCTTTTAAATTGGTTTGGCGCATCTCCTTCCACCGCCAAGGATTGCAGAGCGCTTCAGTTTGCCTCCTGTTCCCAACTCCTCCTACTCCTCTTCCTCATCCTGCCTTTAGGGTACAAAAAATTGTAATCGGGGCCTAGTCTGTGTTTGTACGTGTGAAATACACCGTTTTTTATCCTATTCCGCTATTCAATATACACCCTTTTGGGGTAAAAAACATTAAATTGCTGCATAGTTTGCATATTTGACTGTGAGATACACCCGTGCGATACTGTTGTTGTTTTGTTCCGCTATTCAATAAACATCTTTCTAGGGCAAGATCTTAAATTACAGAAATATGAGGAGACCGTCAAATAGGGGCCGTGGCCTGGGTCGTGGTGCTGCTGGTAGAGCTCCTGTTGCACGGAGAGGACGTGGTCGATCTGTGCCAGCTACACGCACAAGTGAAACACCTTCCTCAAGTGTTAGTAGGCGACAGAACCTGCATCAGTATTTGGTAGGGCATCATACGCCTCTAGAAGTGATGATGCCAGAACACGTAGAGGCGATAGTAGATTGGTTTGCTGCTGACAGTGCATCCAGTTCCTTCACATTGTCTCCCACCCAGTCTACTGCAGAAAGGTCAGAGTTGGCACCTGCAGCCGATGTCCAACCGTCTTTCACCTCACCCCCTTGCAAATCAGGCAAGCAGTCTGAGCCCCAAGCCATACAGCAGTCTCTTCTTCTTTTTGATGACTCTGTCAGCAGGGTTTCCCAGGGCCATCCACCTAGCCCTGCCCCAGAAGTGGAAGAGATTGAGTGCAGCGATGCCCAACCACTTATTTCTCAAGATGAGTACATGCAAGGACCATCGCAGCACGTCTCCGATGATGACGAAATGCAGGTGCCAACTGCTGCGGCACTCAGAATTGTGGAGACCGACAAGGAGGGCAGGGGTGAAGACTGGGTGGAAGATGATGTGGAGGACGATGAGGTCCTCAACCCCACATGGAATGAAGGTCATGCAGGTGACCTGAGTAGTTTGGAGGAAGAGGCGGTGGTCGCACAGAGCCAACAGCACAGCAGAAGAGGGAGCATGGTGCAGAAGCGGAGCGGCCGTGCCCTAGACACTACGCCTGCTACTGCCCAACGCAGCAAGGGAACGAGCGCACCAAAGCCAGCTCAAAGGAGTTCTGTAGCGTGGAAGTTCTTTAGAAAATGTGCTGATGACAGGACACGAGTGGTTTGCACCCTGTGCAATCAGAGCCTGAAGCGAGGCATAAACCTTCTCAACCTGAGCACAACCTGCATGATCAGGCATCTAAGTGCAAAGCACGAGCTGCAGTGGAGTACACACCTTCAAAACCAAGAAACGTCTCTGGCCCATCCTGCTTCCTCTTCTGCTGCAGTCTCGGCCGCTCCAGCCACATCTGTAGTGATACCGGCACCTACCACCCCGCAAACAGAGGATCTGTCAGCAACACCACCACCTGGGTCACCAACCATCTCCACAATGTCCCGTGGAAGCGTTCAGCTTTCCATCTCCCAAACACTTGAGAGGAAGAGGAAGTACCCCCCTACCCACCCGCGATCCCTGGCCCTGAATGCCAGCATTTCAAAATTCTTGGCCTTTGAAATGCTGTCATTCCGTCTGGTGGAGACGCACAGTTTTAAAAACCTTATGTCGGTGGCTGTCCCACAGTACGTCATGCCCAGCCGCCACTACTTTTCCAGGCAAGCCATCCCTTCCCTGCACAACCAAGTGGGGGAAAAAAATCAGGTGTGCACTGCGCAACGCCATCTGTGCCAAGGTCCACCTAACTACCGATACGTGGAGGGGCGTTATATCTCCCTAACGGCACACTGGGTAAATGCAGTGGTGGATGGGCCTGAGGCGGATAGCAATTTGGCGCATGTCCTTCCACCACCGAGGATTGCAGGGCGCTTCAGTTTGCCTCCTGTTCCTAACTCCTCCTACTCCGCTTCCTCATCCTCTACCGCCTCTTCATCCGGACAGCGTAACACCTTCACCACCAACTTCAGCACGGCCAGGGGTAAACGACAGCAGGCAGTTTTAAAACTTGCCTGTTTGGGGGAAAAACCACACACCGCGCAGGAGTTGTGGAGGAGCATGGAACAGCAGACAAATGAGTGGTTGCTGCCAGCGAGCCTCAAGCCCGGCCTGGTGGTGTGCGATAACGGGCAAAATCTCATAGCAGCTCTGGGCCTAGCCGGTTTGACACACATCCCTTGCCTGGCGCATGTGCTGAATTTGGTGGTGCAGAGGTTCCTTAAAAACTACCCCGATATGTCAGAGCTGCTGCAGAAAGTGCGGGCCGTCTGTGCGCACTTTCGGCGTTCTCACCCTGCTGCTGCTCGCCTGTCAGCGCTGCAGCGTAACTTCGGCCTTCCCGCTCACCGCCTCATATGTGACGTGCCCACAAGGTGGAACTCCACCTTGCACATGCTGGAAAGACTGTGCGAGCAGCAGCAGGCCATAGTGGAGTTTCAGCTGCAGCACGCACGCGTGAGTCGCTCTGCGGAACAGCACCACTTCACCACAAATAACTGGGCCTCCATGCGAGACCTGTGTGCCTTGTTGCGCTGTTTTGAGTACTCCACCAACATGGCCAGTTCCGATGACGCCGTTCTCAGCTTAACTATCCCACTTCTATGCCTCCTTCAAAAAACAATTTGGGCGATGATGGAAGAGGATGTGGCACAGGATGAGGAGGAGGAGGAGGATGAAGAGGTAACATTTACAAGGCTTTCAGGGCAGTCATTCACAAGGGGCTCCGAGGGTGGGTTCCTGCACACACAAACGCCAGGGACACAATTGTCCAGCAGGGGCACAGTTCTGGAGGATGAGGAGGATGAGGAGGAGGAGCTGGAGGAGGAGATGGAACCATGTTCACAGCAGGGTGGCACCCAGGCCAGCTCATGGCCATCACTGGTGCGTGGCTGGGGGGATACAGAGGACACGGACGATACACCTCCCACAGAGGACAGCCTTTCGTTGCCTCTGGGCAGCCTGGCACACATGAGCGATTACATGCTGCAGTGTCTCCACAACGACCGCCGAGTTGCCCACATTCTAACTTGTGCTCATTACTGGGTGGCCACGCTGCTGGATCCCCGTTACAAGTAAGGATGATCGAACTTTTGAAAAGTTCGGTTCGACCAGAACACCCGAATTTTCCAAAAGTTCGGCCCGGATTTCAGAACCCCATATAAATCAATGGGACCCGAACTTCGGTAATCAAAAAACACCATTTTGAAGTCCAAAAACCCAATAAATGCCCCTAAAAAGTGCCTAGGGTTCTGGGTCATGCCCCATTAACTATTAATCACACAAAAAAAGTTCTTAAAAATTGTCATTTTTGATAAAAAAGCCAATTATTGAAAATTATTTGGAGGCAGGCAAAACATCAGAACTTGTGCACAGTACCACTATACATAAGTTCTGATGTTTTTCCTGACTGCAAAGAACTCAAAAAAATGCCTGCTATTAAACCGGCAAGGTGTTACAGCAGCGAAGCAAACCCCCTGTCAGAAAGTTTTCAAATACAAACAATCTTTTTTTTATGGTTCTGGACATGCTACAGAGCTGAAACTTCACATGCACACCTTTTAGACCCCCCAGATACTAAATCCAAAGTAAAAATCAAAAAATCTCTTTTTTTTTTATTTTTTTTATTTTTCAATAATTGGCTTTTTTATCAAAAATGACAATTTTTAAGAACTTTTTTTTGTGTGATTTTGTGTCTGGGGGGTCTAAAAGGTGTACCTGTGAAGTTTCAGCTCTGTAGCATGTCCAGAACCAGAAAAAAAAAGGATTGTTTGTATTAGAAAACTTTCTGACAGGGGGTTTGCTTCGCTCCTGTAACACCTTGCCGGTTTAATAGAAGGCATTTTTTTGGGATCTTTGCAGTCAGGAAAAACATCTGAACTTGTGTATAGTGGTTCTGTGCACAAGTTCTGATGTTTTGCCTGCCTCCAAAAACCCCCAAAAAATGCCAGCAAAAACACACCTGGGCATTTTTTTTTGACGCTAGTGTTTTTTTGGCATTTTTTTGGGTTCTTTTGAGGCAGGCAAAACATCTGAACTTGTGTATAGTGGTACTGTGCACAAGTTCAGATGTTTTGCCTGCCTCCAAAACCCCCCAAAAAATGCCAGCAAAAACACACCTGGGCATTTTCTTTTTGACGCTAGCGTTTTTTTGGCATTTTTTTGGGTTCTTTTGAGGCAGGCAAAACATCTGAACATGTGTATAGGGGGTATATATAGACATATATGTCTGAATATATACCCCTAGACATATATAGGTGTGATACTAGCAGAAATATATTACTGTAAATGATTTCATTAGCGCAAGCATTTATTTTTGCTACTATCACACCTATATATGTCTAGGGTTATATATTCAGACATATATGTCTATATATACCCCCTATACACATGTTCAGATGTCATGTCTGACATCAAACATGTCCTCAAAAAAGCACTGGCAGTGGCAGCCCCTGCAGCATAAAAAATGCTTGGCTGGTGAGAAGCCATAAGGGTGTGATGAAGCTATTCAGAGAAACGATCTTTTCTCTATAGCGGTCACCCTGCTATGGAAGGGTTTTGTCACCCTGCCATAGCAGTCACTGCCAGTTAACCCTACACTCCACTACGGTCCCCTGACACTTAACACTTTCCCTACAGAAACTGAATTTTTGAAGCTAACTAAAGTGTAAAGGAGCACTCTAACTACACTAGATATCCCTTTCCTCACACTAATAAATGCTAAATTACACTTTTAAAGTAAAATTCACAGAACTGCTTCCACTCTCTTCCATGTCCAGTATAACAATGCTAGGAATATGGCGGGGGCGATCTTATATACTGGGGGGCGTATTCACTAATGATTGGTCTAGGGACCCCCTAGTCACTCCAATCACATTCCTAGCATTCTCCTGCCCTCTCAATTGGCTTTTGCTAATGGTCCAATCACGGGCTTTTAAAGCCCATTTCCTGAAGCATTGCATTTTGGGCGGTTCTGGTTGCCGAATTCCGAACTTTTTGGGCAAAAAGTTCTAAATTCAGCCGAACCTCGAACACCCAATGTTCGGGCCGAACCGATGGTGGACCCGAACTGTTCGATCATCCCTAGTTACAAGGACAAAGTACCGTCCTTAATTCACTCACTGGAGCGCGATCGCAAGATGCGCGAGTACAAGCGCACGCTGGTAGACGCGATGCTGCTGGCATTCCCACCTGACAGCGGGGCCACAGTGGAAGCACAAGGCAGAGGAGGAGGAGGAGGAAGAGGTCGCCAACGCAACCAGGGCACCGCCAGCACCTCAGAAGGCAGGGTTAGCATGGCCGAAATGTGGAAAAGCTTTGTCAGCACGCCACAACAAACAGCAGCACCAGCAGCTCATATAGAACGTCTTAGCAGGCAGCATTTTACCAACATGGTGGAGCAGTATGTGTGCACACGCCTACATGTAGTGAATGACGGGTCTGCCCCCTTCAACTTCTGGGTCTCCAAATTGGGCACATGGCCTGAGCTTGCCCTTTACGCCTTGGAGGTGCTGGCGTGCCCTGCAGCCAGTGTATTATCTGAATGGGTATTTAGCACGGCTGGGGGCGTTATCACAGACAAGCGCAGCCACCTGTCCAGAGACAATGTGGACAAGCTCACGTTCATTAAAATGAACCAGGCATGGATCCCACGGGACTTTTCCGTACCTTGTGCAGAATAGCGATGGATACCGACCTTACCCAGCCATTGTTCTATTTTTGCTCTTTCTCACTCTTTTGGGGTGTACCCTCATTTAAAATGTCTTAAAAGAAGCAGTGTTGGCTACCTCGTCCTCCTCAGGGCCAGATTAACGTAGGGGCTATTGGAGCTGCAGCTCCAGGCCCCTACCTTTTATATAGGCCCCGGGTTGGCCATATTCACTGTTACCGCTCTTCTGTCACTTGTAAACACAGAAGTCTGGCTTCTATGCTCGCTTCCCCAGGCAGCTCTCTCAGAACCTCCCCAGACAGCACGAAGGCCGGACAAGGAGGGACAGTTGCCGATGCATGGATGTGTTTATGGGCTTCAGAGACAGCATCCCATGTTGAATTAGGAATGCATGGCTGCACCCTTCCTCCTCTGGGTGCATGCCAAGGCACGGCCCTTAAGGCCCTTCAAAATCCTCAGCACCAAGCCCATGATGCTCTTAATCCGGCCCTGGTCCTCCTCCACCGCCGCTTCCACCTACACCGCCCATAGGTGTGCGCAGCCTATTGCATTAGGGTGTGCACCCCAAAGTTTAAATACACATGCATATGTTTGCCTACATGTACATGGCCCCGATACATTACTCTCCCTGCTGGCAAAGAGAAATAGAGCAGAGCAGGTCCGAGGGAGATCTTTCCCATCTCCTCACTGGCAAACAGAGCGATAATGCTATGTGCCCCAGGTGATTAGGGTGTGCCCAGGTACATCCGGCACACCCTGTGCACACGCCTATGACACCGCCACATCCACCACCACCTCAACCTCCCTCCTACTCCATATGGGCCTCGTCCTTCAGAGATGAAGAACATTGTTTTATTTTTCTGTTTTTTTTTTTGTTTTAAGTTATTTCCCTATCCACATTTGTTTGCAGCGCACTTGCCATGCTCTTAACTACGTTATGCTGCCATTTGCAGCACTCTAGCCCTTTCCATTGGTGTTTTAGAGCCATTTTAGTGCCTGAAAGTTCGGGTCCCCATTGACTTCAATGGGGTTCGGTGTCCGGGAAAAGTTTGGCAAAAGTCCGGGACACGGACCCGGACTTTTTTTAAAGTTTGGCCGAACCCGCCAAACACGGACATCCAGGTGTCCGCTCAACTCTACTTATGACCACTCTCTCCCTCAATGGCAAACAAGAAAATGCAACTTACCTATATACATCATTACTATGTTTACTATCTACTATTATATAATATACCATATATACATAATCATGTAATAGATGTAATGTGTATATATATATATATATATATATATATATATATATATATATATATATATATATATATTATATACATATGATTATTATCTACTATTACTACTATTACATGATTATGATAGCTGATGTTCAAAATAACTAAGCCCTCTCCCTCTCCCTCTCCTGAAATAAACTTTAACCACTTTAGGACCAGCCTATTTCTGACACTTGTTGTTTACAAGTTAAAATCAGTATGTTATGCTGGAAAGTTACTTAGAATCCCCAAACATTTTATATGTGTGTATGTGTGTATGTGTGTGTATATATATATATATGTATGTATATGTGTGTGTATATATATATGTATATATATTGTGACAGTAAGTCAGGTAAATCTGGGAATGTAGTCACAGGAAGGAGATACATTTCCACCTGATTTAGAAAGTTCACTGATACTATAGGGTGTTGGCTACAGAGCTAGCCAGCAGGAAGTTGAAAGGCCTTCACCTGTTCAGAATGAGGGAGTTAAGGCTCTATAATTTGTTCAGAGAAAGTCCTATTGATTGCTGCCTCCTGTCGCCGTGTGGGCTGGGAGAGGAAGGCAGACAAACTGCTGCATCCTGACGCCATGTGGGTAGAGGACAGTCCTGTGTGCCCCCTGAAAGCTGAGTGAGCAAGGGGAAGACCTCCTGAAGCGGTGTGCGCTCAGGAGGGTAAAAACGAGTGAAGACGTCTCAAAGGTGAGAAGACGAAGTGTTTCTGTGTGAAAGAAAACAAAGGGACATGTTCAATGGACAATGTTTGTGCTGTGTGAAAAGCAAACAAATGGACATTTGAGTGTCTGCTGTAGGATCAGCAGTGTCGGCCCAACAGTAGGTTGGGAAGACTTCTTAGGTAGGTTCCAGCTGTGAGAAGGTAGACGCCCACAGCGGCCAGGATTTATTTTGTGTTTTATTTTATTTTGATGTTTTGCTGCATGCACTGGTATGAAGAAATTGGAAGAATAAACCATAAACCTGTTGTTTGCAAGCACTTTTGGGCTATTTCTCTGTGAAAACGCACCCCCCAAGGAGTCATCTACGCCTACCACCGAGCTAATCCCTTACAATATATATATATATATATATATATATATATATATACATTTTTTTTTTTTAGCAGAGAGCCTAGAGATTAAAATGGAGGTTATTACACCGGATTTGTGCAGCGGTCTTACAAACGCAAATTTTGTGGGAAAAATACACTTTTTTTAAATAAAAAAATAAGAAAACAGTAAAGTCAGCCCAAATGTGTTTCTATAATGTGAAAGATAATGTTACGCTGAGTAAATAGGTACCCAACATGTCCTGCTTCAAAATTGCACACGCTTGTGGAATGGCACCAAATATTGGTACTTAAAAATCCCCATAGGCGACGCTTTAAAAATTTCTTACAGAGGAGAGCTAGAATTATTGCACTATAGGGATCCCTCATATGTTTGGTTTTAATACCGTTCACATATGTGGGCACGACTTGCATATGCGTTTGCTTCTGCGTGCAAGCTCGGAGAGACAGGGCACTTTAAATTCTTTTTTTTCTTATTTATTTTACCTTTAATTTTTTATTTTTACACTGTAGCTTTAAACAAAAATGTTTTTGATCACTTTTATTCCTATTACAAGGAATGTAAACATCCCTTGTAATAGAAATAAGCAGGACAGGTCCTCTTTAATGTAAGATCTGGGGTCAAAAAGACCTCAGATCTCACATCTACACTTAAAAGCAAAAAAAATTCATTTTTTCAGCATGAAAAAAATTAGCCCTTTAAGGCCGTTGGGAGGAAACAACGTATGAGGTCGCTCTGGTCCTCCAAGGCCATAGAGTCGAGTGGGGGCAATCTTGCCCTCACTCGACTTCCTGCTTGGGACATTGACTGACCAGATCATTTTCCCGCTACCGACAGCTCTGGTAAGTGGGGAAAATGACCGGGAAGTGGCGGGAGGGGGGCACCTCTTCCAACGCCCAAAAAAAGTGATCCTGCAGCGAATCCGCTGCTGGGACCACTTTTATGTGAAAGAGGACCACCTGCCCTGTAAGAAAATAATGGGGTTATGGTAGATATCTGCTGCCCCAACACGTACTTCTACTGACGTAAAACTGCAGCGGGCGGTCCGGAAGTGGTTAAAGATGGCAGTAGGTAAAATAGAAAACAAATGCAGTTTTCAGTTTATTCAAAAACTAATTCCTAAACAACCTTGTTAGCTTATTTATCTCATTCCTAATTAAAAAAAAAAAATAAGAAAAGGCAGCATTGTATTATAAAGCAATAATGGTAAAAGGCTCACTCTGAGAAAAGGAAACTGTTGGTTGCAGATGTTTATTTTCACACATTGGGGAATCTCTGTAAGCAGTAATGGCCATTTAGAAGCTTGCTATCTCTCTAGTTATGCCTTACACAGCTCAATATTATAAGATAATACAGAAATATTTTGTATTCCTTGCATTTATCAGGCTGTATAGAACCATACTTGAATGCTTTCAATTTATTATTAGGAGAACATTAATTTTAATATTGCATCAAGGCCATTTATGTCAGAACGATTATCTTCAGATAAAACTGGTATTTTCAGTTTTATTTGACTGTTTGTAACTGAATCACATACTGGTTGCTCTCAGGAACTGCAGTGGCAAAATATCAGCAACAGAATTTTTATTTTTATAATAATGGTGTCACACTGACCTATTACATCTTTCCTAATGTATTTCAATCTAAAGGGGGGGTCCAGCAACAGGAAATTCCCTGCAATGAGATTTCCTAGGATGATGCAGGCTCATCCATGGTGCAGAGTCTAATTGGCACCTTAATGTGGGCTACATTGCTGCAAGATGCCACCAAGTTGACGCTTTCAGGATCACACCACTAAGCATTAGCAGGATAGGAAGGCTTTGATAAGTAGGTAGAATGGGGGCAAACATATAGGTCGGGTTCTGGAAAAAGCCAAGGGAGGTAAGGAGTTCCATTTTCAGGCTAAGAGCAAAGCAGGTGGCAGGCCAGAAAAGTCAGTTAGTTTCAAGGCAAAAATTGAGGCAGGTGGCAAGCAAGCATAGTCAGGAACAAGAAGGATCAGTTACAGGAACAGGGAACACAGGCAAAGTCCAGCAATTTGGGTCTGCAGCAGAAAAAAACAGAAGTCGGTCTAGCAGGTAAACAAATTGCTTTCAAAAAGTCACAGGATTTCTCTATTATGAGCTCTCCTTTTGAATAAAATATGGTCAGATCTTACCTCTAAGCCTGTACTTAAACCTTTCAACCATTTGGGGTCTAAGCCAGGCTCTCAGTCTTGAGCCTACTCCTAGACCCCTAATCTGATCGATCAGATCCCTATAACGCTTTGCTGTACCTGTCAGTAGGGATTTGTTTAATTTTTGATAGAGTGCCTGCAGCACAAATTGTCAGCCAAATGTTTATGGAAAATGTTCTTTATTGGAATCAATTAAAATCATTGAAACAGAACAAAATATGGACCCTTTTCTAAAAAAAAAAAAAAAAAAACTTATACAGGTTAACCCCCCCCCCCTCCCTGGTTACTACAGTAATAATTAGATCTCATATGCAGTACTGTCTTCCTTGACACCTGTGTATGCCCCTATGTGGGGGATGCATGCTAATGTGTGCATGTTCTTAGTAACCATGCACATGTTTACGCTTGCATCCAACTACAGCTAACAGGGTGCATGCCCATTTAGGTACTGTAACATCCACTGACCCTGAATGAACTGTACCATTTAACCTCCCCCCCCCCCCATATTAGGGTTAGCCCTAAAATAACCCTAGGGCTGGGTTTCTCTAAATGAGCATGTTAGACACACTTTGATCAATGTGGTGGCATGGGTCCAGAAATATAAGATTTAGCATGGCCTGTGGATCAAAGGATAAAACTTGAGTCAGCAAGTGTGAGCTAAATAATCACTGGGTTAATGATCTTTTCAAAAGATTTTGGCTTCAGGGGATGTACGCTTTATAAGGAGGAAATTAGCCATCTTTGTGAGTCTTTTGATGAGTATAATAATAGACTTACACCCCCTAAAGTAGGAATTTCAACAATAACCTCATTTGACAATTTACTCCAATGGGTGGGTTGTGATGGATGGTGTGGAGCAGGAGGAGAAAAACTACTTACAGTGCTTGGCAAGGTCAGGCAACCAGAAAATTTGCAGTATAAAATCATTTTTGAATTTTACAAAATGCCCTGAAAGTAGAAGACCATGGAAGGATTTGAGGACAGAAACTCAGGAACATGAATCTTGTCTTCATGCGTCAATGGACCAATGGAGATCTAATTTAAGGTCAATCGAGCATGATTCAGAAACTTCCTTGATCTGAACCATGTAAAAAGTAAGTTCTTTGCAGAAAGAATGGTGTGGCAGGAACTGATTAATAAGGAAAGATCTGGGATAAAGCATTGGGTTTTACATTCTTAGAACCAGATCAGTAGGTCATATGAAAATTGAATTGGGCTTGGCTTAGTGTGTTGTAAGTCATTTAGCTGTCCTTACATATGCTAGGTTCTTGCGCTCAATGAAGATGCCTCTCGCAGTAAGTAACAATATTCCTCCAAGATAGCATTTATTGCCAACAATTCTCTATCACTGATATCATAATTCTTCTTAGATTAACTCATCTTCCATGAGAAGAAGCAATGGGGTACTGTGCTTTGGTGTCCGACTGTTGGGAAAGAATTACACCTACCACTTTTTCTGAAGTGTCCACTCTAGAATGAATGGCAGAGATGGATCTGGATGTTTCAATACTGATACTGAAGTGAGCAACATTTTCTACCTGTCAAAGGTGGACTGGGCTTTAAGCATCCATGAAAAGATAACGTCAGAACTGTTAAGTTGAAATAGTGAAGAGATAATGGCAATAAAGTTCATTATGAACTTCCCATAGAAATTAGTATACCACAAGAACCACTATACTGCTTTCTTGTCAGTGAAAGCTGGCCATTACAGAACTGTGGAAGGTATAGTAATGCCTTCTGAAGAAATTATAAGGTCCAATAAACTGAGTTTGGAGGTGACCCAAAAACTTTTTAACATGGATTTGATGATGTTCCAAAGAGGAGATGATCAAGATGTCATTCACATGTCTCTGAAGATGTTTACAAAATTTTGGAACATTGCATGGGGCATTACTGAGCCAAAAAGGTATAATAGTGAACTCAAAATGGCCAAACCAAATGTGAAAATCCATCTTTCACCCATTCCCCTCCTGAATTCTTACAACACTTTAGTATCCTGCATTGTGAGGAGCTGGATTCTTTACAGTAATCCATTTTGGGACTAGTGTGCGCTAAATGCACTATATTACCACTATATTACCAAAACTATTTTGACTGGCCTGCACAGACTCCTGACCGCTTCTGGAAGAATGGTCAAACATTCCCATAGACATACTCCTAAACCTTGTAGACAGCCTTCCTAGAAGAGTTGAAGCTGTTATAGCTGCATATGGTGGGCCAACTCAATATTGAACCCTACAGACTAAGAGTGGGATGCCAATAAAGTTCATGTGCGTGTGAAGGCAGGTGTCCCAATACTTTTGGTAATAGTGTATGTCCAAAAGCTGTTTTATGTTTGGCACTTTTCTTTCTGTACCCCAGTATTAAAATCCTGACAGAAATATGCAATGTTACAGAAGACTCTCCGTGAACATGCTACAGGAGATGTTCAGAGATATGCGGATATGCTACAGGTGCACTTGAACGCTGAAGACATGCTGCAGGTCACAGATGGAGACTGGGAACACATTACAAGAGGCTGCTAGAGATCACTACAACTACGACTCCTGAGGTCCAAAGGCTGCACAACAAGTACAAAAGAGTGGCACGTGGCCCTTTAGCCACAGGTCAGGCACCAGGGCTTTGAAGCCCCAAAAGTAATAAAATACCATAAACATAATCTAACTGTGAAAAGTTTTATTTACTTGTGACATTCTTTTCTTATTTTCACAAATGGAGATTTCTTAAAAGTACAGAAAAACTAGCAATTTAAACTTGTGTCCTCATACTAACAAGGGCATCATAAATTTTGCAGATGAACAAACACCTTAAGGATTGCAGAATTAGTTATAAACCATTCATTCAATACATTATACAGTCCCAAAGCCTGTTCAGAAATTATTTTAATATTAATAAATCTTAAACAAGTTTGGAGTCACTTAGGTTCATGTAACACTTGATCCCCAGTACTTTTCTCTCACTAATCACACATTCCTAAGTTCTGTGAATTTATTTAAACGTATTCCAATTGACTCTTGGAGACAGAGAAGTTAATAAAATATGTGACTTGCTCAGAGGATGTCAAGCAGCCACATAAGCATTTTATGTATTCAGAAGAGATTTCTTTTTGCTCAGTCTTTTCAAACTGGGTCACTTTTTATTTTCATAAAGTGCACCCAAAGCGCATCAATTCATTTGCAGAAGGACAGATGCTTCATAGCAGAAGATGTTGCTAATTCACTGCAATTTTTCTGAAATCCTTTAAATTATTCCATATACATTTGAACAGAATGCTATTATAGGTATAATTATATTTATTGCATCTACAAATCAACTGTACTTAGCTTTCTGATATTCTGCCACTCAGTGATTCATTCTCAGATTTAAACTTAATCACAGTTTCCTAATGCATTTAGGCTATTGAACAAGCTCTTGAAAAAAGAATAGTGCAACTAAAAATCCATATATGCTAAAGGAAGAACCTCTGACAATAATGGATATGTCTTCTTGGGAGTCCAGTAATTGAGATATGTAGCACAGAGAAACACATTATGCATTTTTTTTCTGAAGCCATGATTTATGTCTTACCAAAGTCGGTATTTTATGAAATGCATATTGCATCCTAAAGGCTAAGTTCACCTATTTGGGGAGAATTTCACTTTTCATATTAAATAGAAGCATTTTCTAATGCCATTTTTTTTTTAGCCAAGCCACCCTTATGGGCTTATCTTTCACTTCCCTCAGCAGCTTAAAAATTTCATCTGTTTTAAAAAAAAAAATTTCTGCTTGGATATCTTCCTGTAGATTATACCCCAGCATGCATTGGCTTGCTGCATCATGATAGGGTGTGCTCACCACTCTGCACCATACCTCCCTCATTACTATACCACCTCTTGTTTTATTTCTACCCGATTTATGTACCATCCGATTGTATAATCTCCTTTACATCTACCATCAGCTATGTAATGTAAGGGCCTGCCTGATTTTATACAAATTGAATAGATTGTTCAGGTGGGTCCCCCCTATTCCATAGTTTTGTTAAATCTAAAGGAAATTGTACAGAGAATGTACAATCAGATTGCATAGATATAGCCATTTCTATACAAATACATAATAGGGAGTGAATGGAGACACTCAGCTGTCAGGCCCTGTTCACATCTCTGTGTAGCAAGAGCTCATGTTCCCACACACGTTTTTTTGGAGTGGGCGTTTTGGAGGGTTTCCGATCATCATGCACAGGGCAGCTCATTGACTTGCATGGGCTGCCCTATGCATGACAAACACCCTAAAAAAGCTCCAGTACTTTTTTTTTTTGGGTGGAGAGTGGTGCTTTTTTTAGTGCACTTTTTGGTGCATTTGCAGAACATTTGTCCCATGGCAAATGCATGCCTGCTACCCACACTTGGGGTGCCATCAACATTTAACAACTTGAGCATTATGCAAGTTTCTGAAATGCACAGAAAAGCATGCATTTTCTGTGCAGTTTGCTATGCGTGTGCTTTGCAGAAATGCACAGATGTGAATGAAGCCTCATAGTTCTTTTTGCCACTTCCCACCTGTAGGACATCATATGAAATCCTGTAAAAAGTCATCCTAGTGGCTATTCATCCCCCCCCCCCCCGCACTGCCCTACGTTGCCTTTCCTGGGCTCTCCCGTGCAATTGGGAAACCATGTACCGGATGGTTCCCGACCATCTCTATGATCCTGGGAGGCCAGAAGCGACATCATGATGTCACTTCTGGCTCTTTTTTTTTTTTTCCCTGGAAAGCAGAGATTGATTTTTTTTTTTTTTTTATCTCATGCTTTCCAGGGTAGAGGAGATATCTGGGGTATCATTGACCCCAGATGTCTCCATAAAGGGGACTTGTCAGGCCTTATTCCTATTACCATATATACTCGAGTATATAAGCCAAGGCACCTAATTTTACCACAAAAAACTGGGAAAACGTATTGACTCGAGTATAAGCCTAGGGTGGGAAATGCAGCAGCTACTGCGGGCATGGTACAGGAGAGGAAGAAGCTGCGGGTATGGTGCAAGAGATGAAGAGGCATTGTGCAGGAGATGCTGGGCTGAGGGCATGGAGCAGAAGATGCAGGGCTGAGGGCATGGTGCAGAAGATGCAGGGCTGCGGGCATGGTGCAGGAGATGCAGGGCTGAGGGCATGGTGCAGAAGATGCAGGGCTGCGGGCATGGTGCAGAAGATGCAGGGCTGCGGGCATGGTGCAGGAGATGCAGGGCTGAAGGCATGATGTAGGGCTGAGGGCATGGTGCAGGATATGCAGAGGGGGTCTTACTTACCCATCCCGAGGCGCCTTAGATTTAAAAATGGCGCAGCCCAGCGCCACATGTCATTGCACATGCTCCGTCTGCCTGAGAATGGCCGGGTGCATACGGGCTTTCCAAAGCGGGGGCTCATGCACAGTGTACATATCGGCCGCCTGCTGCTGACATTCGGTCAGCCCCAGGGAAAACAGGTAAGTGACTCGAGTATAACCCGAGGGGGGCTTTTTCAGCATATAAAAAATGTGTTGAAAAAGTCAGCTTATACTCGAGTATATACGGTATAAGGGATGTTTACATTTTTTGTGATTGGAATAAAAATGATAAAAATAAAATTAAAGGGACAGTGTAAAAATAAAAAAAAATCAAATAAATGATAGTAAAAACATTTTTTTAAGTACCCCGTCCCTTCTTGCTCACACACACAGAAGCGAACGCATACATACCAGCATATGTAAACGGCATTCACACCACACATGTAAGGTATCCCCATTAACGTTAGAGTGAGAACAATAATTCTAGCAGAAGACCTCCTCTGTAACTCTAAACTGGTAACCTGTAAAAATGTTTAACCACTTAAGCCCCGGAAGATTTTACCCCCTTCCTGACCAGGGCCTATTTTGCGATTTGGCACTGCATGACTTTAACGGACAATTGCGCGGTCGTGCGACGCTGTACCCCCAAAAAAAAATTTAAAAATCAAAATTTTTACATTTTCGGCCAATTTGTTTTATGTTACATATGTTTGGTAAAACAAATCACAAAAAGCGTATTTTGATTGCTTTGCGCAAAAGTTATCGCATTTACTAACAAAAGGAAAGATTTTTGTCATTTTTGTTGTTTTTTTTTAAAGCGTAATGGCGGCGATCTGCGATTTTTTTTTTTGCGGTACTGCGACATTGCGGCGAACAGATCGGACGATTGACTGACATTTTTGACACTTTTGGGGTTATTAGTGACATTTCTACAGTAATCAGTGCTATACATATGCACTGTTACTGTAAAATTACACTGGCAGTGAAGGGGTTAACTTTTTTGAGAGGGAGGGGTTATGTGTGTCCCTAGGGGCGTGATTCTAACTGTGATTGGCTGTGGCTTGAGGTGCTACATAGTAGAACCGTATGATCACTGTTTCTACACAGGGGAGAATGACAGGCGACTTGTTTACATCAGCCGCCTGCCTTTCTCCCTCTGCACCGACGATCGCCGAGTGGACATCGGGTCCGCCGGTCACACGCGCGGGGGGGTCCGTGACCGCACTGGAGCGCGCCTCCGGCGGTGCGCGCTCGCTCCCCAGAGCCTCACAGGCTAGTTACGTATACAGTGGCGGCTGGTGAAGTTTTAAGATGGGGGGGTGCAAGACCCCGCCCTTCCATTTTGACCCCTCCCATTTCTCAGAAGCCCCACCCCTTATAGACTCCACCCATTTTGTCCCCTGTATTTTGCTTGCGTGAACCAATTCTCCCAATATATCACATATTAAGGGGTCCATCAGTGCTAGTATATCCCATAATAGGGAACAGGGGCCCTATTATGGGATATACTGTGAGAGACATCCTATTATGGGATACATGGACTGAGAGTGGCACAAACCCCACAGTACAAACCCCTCAAGCACAAACAACTCAAGCACAAACCCCACAGTACAGGCCCTCTAGCATAAACCCCACAGTACAGGCCCTCTAGCATAAACCCCATAGTACAGGCCCTCTAGCACAAACCCCACAGTACAGGCACTCTAGCATAAACCCCACAGTACAGGACCCTAGCACAAACCCCACAGTACATGCCCCCTTCAATATAGTGACCAGTATAAATGCCCCCTTTCAATGTAGTGACCAGCATACATGTCCCCAATGCAGTGACCAGTATACATGTCCCCAATGCAGAGCTATGCGTGCGTGCCTCCAATGCAGTGACCACCAGCGTACATGTCCCCAATGCAGAGCTATGCATGCGTGCCTCCAGTGCAGCCAGTGACCACCAGTATACATGTCCCCCAATGCAGAGCTATGCGTGGGTGCCTCCAGTGCAGCCAGTATACATGTCCCCCAATGCAGAGCTATGCGTGCGTGCCTCTAGTGCAGCCAGTATACATGTCCCCCAATGCAGAACTATGTGTGTGTGCCTCCAGTGACCACCAGTATACATGTCCCCCAATGCAGAGCTATGCGTGCCTCCAGTGCAGCCAGTATACATGCCCCCAATGCAGAGCTATGCGTGTGTGCCTCCAGTATACATGTCCCCAATGCAGAGCTATGCGTGCGTGCTTCCAGTGACCACCAGTATACATGTACCCCAATGCAGAGCTATGCGTGTGTGCCTCCAGTGACCACCAGTATACATGTACCCCAATGCAGAGCTATGCGTGCGTGCCTCCAGTGCAGCCAGTATACATGTACCCCAATGCAGAGCTATGCGTGCGTGCCTCCAGTATACATGTACCCCAATGCAGAGCTATGCGTGCGTGCCTCCAGTGCAGCCAGTATACATGTACCCCAATGCAGAGCTATGCGTGCGTGCCTCCAGTGACCACCAGTATACATGTACCCCAATGCAGAGCTATGCGTGCGTGCCTCCAGTGACCACCAGTATACATGTACCCCAATGCAGAGCTATGCGTGCGTGCCTCCAGTGACCACCAGTATACATGTACCCCAATGCAGAGCTATGCGTGCGTGCCTCCAGTGACCACCATTATACATGTACCCCAATGCAGAGCTATGCGTGCGTGCCTCCAGTGACCACCAGTATACATGTACCCCAATGCAGAGCTATGCGTGCGTGCCTCCAGTGACCACCAGTATACATGTACCCCAATGCAGAGCTATGCGTGCGTGCCTCCAGTGACCACCAGTATACATGTACCCCAATGCAGAGCTATGCGTGCGTGCCTCCAGTGACCACCATTATACATGTACCCCAATGCAGAGCTATGCGTGCGTGCCTCCAGTGACCACCAGTATACATGTACCCCAATGCAGAGCTATGCGTGCGTGCCTCCAGTGACCACCAGTATACATGTACCCCAATGCAGAGCTATGCGTGCGTGCCTCCAGTGCAGCCAGTATACATGTACCCCAATGCAGAGCTATGCGTGCGTGCTTCCAGTGACCACCAGTATACATGTACCCCAATGCAGAGCTATGCGTGCGTGCCTCCAGTGACCACCAGTATACATGTACCCCAATGCAGAGGTATGCGTGCGTGCCTCCAGTGCAGCCAGTATACATGTACCCCAATGCAGAGCTATGCGTGCGTGCTTCCAGTGACCACCAGTATACATGTACCCCAATGCAGAGCTATGCGTGCATGCCTCCAGTGACCACCAGTATACATGTACCCCAATGCAGAGCTATGCGTGCGTGCCTCCAGTGACCACCATTATACATGTACCCCAATGCAGAGCTATGCGTGCGTGCCTCCAGTGCAGCCAGTATACATGTACCCCAATGCAGAGCTATGCGTGCGTGCCTCCAGTGACCACCAGTATACATGTACCCCAATGCAGAGCTATGCGTGCGTGCCTCCAGTGCAGCCAGTATACATGTACCCCAATGCAGAGCTATGCGTGCGTGCCTCCAGTGACCACCAGTATACATGTACCCCAATGCAGAGCTATGCGTGCGTGCCTCCAGTGACCACCATTATACATGTACCCCAATGCAGAGCTATGCGTGCGTGCCTCCAGTGACCACCAGTATACATGTACCCCAATGCAGAGCTATGCGTGCGTGCCTCCAGTGACCACCAGTATACATGTACCCCAATGCAGAGCTATGCGTGCGTGCCTCCAGTGACCACCAGTATACATGTACCCCAATGCAGAGCTATGCGTGTGTGCCTCCAGTGACCACCAGTATACATGTACCCCAATGCAGAGCTATGCGTGCGTGCCTCCAGTGACCACCATTATACATGTACCCCAATGCAGAGCTATGCGTGCGTGCCTCCAGTGACCACCAGTATACATGTACCCCAATGCAGAGGTATGCGTGCGTGCCTCCAGTGACCACCAGTATACATGTACCCCAATGCAGAGCTATGCGTGCGTGCCTCCAGTGCAGCCAGTATACATGTACCCCAAGCAGAGCTATGCATGCGTGCTTCCAGTGACCACCAGTATACATGTACCCCAATGCAGAGCTATGCGTGCATGCCTCCAGTGACCACCAGTATACATGTACCCCAATGCAGAGCTATGCGTGCGTGCCTCCAGTGCAGCCAGTATACATGTACCCCAATGCAGAGCTATGCGTGCGTGCTTCCAGTGACCACCAGTATACATGTACCCCAATGCAGAGCTATGCGTGCATGCCTCCAGTGACCACCAGTATACATGTACCCCAATGCAGAGCTATGCGTGCGTGCCTCCAGTGCAGCCAGTATACATGTACCCCAATGCAGAGCTATGCGTGCGTGCTTCCAGTGACCACCAGTAATGTACCCCAATGCAGAGCTATGCGTGCGTGCCTCCAGTGACCACCAGTAATGTACCCCAATGCAGAGCTATGCGTGCGTGCGTGCCTCCAGTGACCACCAGTATACATGTACCCCAATGCAGAGCTATGCGTGCGTGCCTCCAGTGACCACCAGTATACATGTCCCCCAATGCAGAGCTATGCGTGCGTGCCTCCAGTGACCACCAGTATACATGTACCCCAATGCAGAGCTATGCGTGCGTGCCTCCAGTGACCACCAGTATACATGTACCCCAATGCAGAGCTATGCGTGTGTGCCTCCAGTGACCACCAGTATACATGTACCCCAATGCAGAGCTATGCGTGCGTGCCTCCAGTGACCACCAGTATACATGTACCACAATGCAGAGCTATGCGTGCGTGCCTCCAGTGACCACCAGTATACATGTACCCCAATGCAGAGCTATGCGTGCGTGCCTCCAGTGACCACCAGTAGACATGTACCCCAATGCAGAGCTATGCGTGCGTGCCTCCAGTGACCACCAGTATACATGTACCCCAATGCAGAGCTATGCGTGCCTCCAGTGACCACCAGTATACATGTACCCCAATGCAGAGCTATGCGTGCGTGCCTCCAGTGACCACCAGTAATGTACCCCAATGCAGAGCTACGCGTGCGTGCCTCCAGTGACCACCAGTAATGTACCCCAATGCAGAGCTATGCGTGCGTGCCTCCAGTGACCACCAGTAATGTACCCCAATGCAGAACTATGCGTGCCTCCAGTGACCACCAGTAATGTACCCCAATGCAGAGCTATGCGTGCGTGCCTCCAGTGACCACCAGTAATGTACCCCAATGCAGAGCTATGCGTGCGTGCCTCCAGTGACCACCAGTAATGTACCCCAATGCAGAGCTATGCGTGCGTGCGTGCCTCCAGTGACCACCAGTAATGTACCCCAATGCAGAGCTATGCGTGCGTGCGTGCCTCCAGTGACCACCAGTAATGTACCCCAATGCAGAGCTATGCGTGCGTGCCTCCAGTGACCACCAGTAATGTACCCCAATGCAGAGCTATGCGTGCGTGCGTGCCTCCAGTGACCACCAGTAATGTACCCCAATGCAGAGCTATGCGTGCGTGCCCGACTGAGAGTGCACTTACCTGTGAGTCACGGCAGCTTCTCCCTCTCCTCTTCTTCGTTCGGCAGCGGGAAGGTGAGCGGCTCTTCTCCCTCTCGGCCTCTTCTGCGGCGGGTGACCGGCGCCGGCTTCTTCTCAGGACTGGACTCCTCTTCGGCGGCGGGAAGCTGACCGGGCGGTGACGGTGAGTGACTGATGCACGCACCGGCACCGCCCCCATTGCGACATCAGCGGCGTCGCAATCGGATGTCCTGGATGATGATTGGTCCAGGCTGGAGCCTGGACCAATCACAGCCAGGATATCAGGAAAGTGGGGGTGACCAATCGCAATGACTTGCGCCCAGGTTACGCCCCCAGAAGGCAGCCAATCGGCGCCTCTTCTGGGACTTAAACCCCACCCCCCCCCCCATAGCCAACAGTGCCACCGCATATGCCTGCGAACCCAATTTTTTTTTCCCAACTTTATTTTTCTTTTTGTAATTTTTTTTCCTTTTTTTAGGGGCAGGAGGGCGGCGCCCTGGCGCCCCCTATGCACGGGCCGCCACTGTACGTATATATACGTCACTTTGCCTGTGAGGGGCTGACCGCCGCAGTATATGTACTTGCGGTGGTCGGCAAGTGGTTAAAGTGTAGCCTACAGAGATTTTTAAATACAGAAGGTTGGCGCCATTTCACGAGTGTGCGCAGTTTTAAAGTGTGGCATGTAAGGTATCTGTTTACTTGACATAACATCATCCTTCACATATATATATATAAAAAAATTGGAGTAAATATTGTGTTGTATTTAATTTTTTATTCATTAGTTATTTTTTTTTTTAATTGGGTTTGAAAAATTGCTACGCAAATACGGTGTGACATAAACAATTGCAACAATAGCCATTTTATTCTCTAGGATTTCTGCTAAAAAATATACATTTCATATTTAGGGTTTGTCACCCCAAATTACATCTGTTTTTACTAACAAATTTTTGGTAAAATTGGCAGATTTTGGCATCATGGTTGAAGCTTGTTTTTCTTGTAGTTTTCACATTTTTGAGCTTTGTCAGCTGATTTAGCTTTTAGAGTCTTTGTTACTTTCTATAGAATATTTTTCACCTAGAAATATTCCTATCACCTGCAGCTTAGGAGGTATAACCTTTGTATTTGAGATGGCTGTATTCCACTGATATAAAAGCGCTAGGTGTGAATCAACTCATAAAATTTGGTGTACGATATTGATCTATTATATTGAGGGTATCCAGAACTATAGTGTACCAGATTAGTTTTCAACATGCATTTACAAGTAAATATGTATTTTGTGAGTAGACTACACTGTATATGTTGTGGGCAGCATAACCACTGTCTGAAACACATCCTGAAGTTTCAATCTCTTCTTTTTTAGGAATCTGTTACTATTTTAAACGATTAAATGAGCTGCTCCCTGCTAGGGATGAGCTACCTGTTCAGTCTAAACACAGGTTCGGATTGAACTTTGAATGCAAGACTGTTAACCAGACCGCTAGGAGCCAGATGTCATATATGGTAGCAGTTTTTCCAACCCTACTATGTATGGCAATTTTCTTCTTCCTTCTCTGTACCCTCATTATAATAGCTTCCCACTGTGTAGATTTCAGGTTCTGAAACAACCCTGCTTGCAGACCCCTACAACCAACAAGTCAGGGTTTTGAAAAAAGCATTCTTGTTCTCATCAACATGGCAACCAGGTGATTTGCCAGGGGTTGCCCCCTAACATGTTGAGGACATGTAGCCTGTTTTTTTTTTTTTTTTTTTTGCATGGGGTTCCCTCTTGTATTTCATAGCAGATCCTTATCCAAGCATGCAGCCTGACAGGACCCACACACTGTTTTTTTGTTTATGTGAAACCCCTCTTGACATTCATTCAAGAGCCTTGTTAACCCCTTATTGACTGAGGGTAAAACAAATGTTAATGCCTGGACACAATTTAGCAACTTTGACACGTGTTCGTAAAACAAAACTACTTTGTGTATCCAGATGGATTATACCTTGTTTTTCAGGACAAAAGGATACACTTGGTCTTTTTTGGTGGTAAATGGTAACGGATATCTCCTGACTTTTAATATCAAAAGAAACCTGACCTAAAATAGGTATCTAGGAACATGGCATCCAGCTTAATGTTTTGGTATTGATGAAGGGAATTTAAAGCTGCTTTGCATACAAACAGAAGTAAGCACCTGGGAGCTCTCATTTACCAGCAATTCAAATACATTTATTTCTTTGTAGTAGGTTGTATACATCAGACAGATGTTCCTATTCACAGGCTAGTTCAGGACATTGCCCAGGAATGTTATTTAAAATAATTTTGCATTTTTATTGTCCCTCTTTAAGCATTATTACCAAATAATTTTTACTAAAGTCAAAACAAGTCTTAATGCCCAAAACCAATTTTGCAACTTTGACATGTGTTAGTAAAACTGTTCATACAGTATCATTGCAACTACTTGATATTCTGACTTCAGTTGTTGTAATGGTGACTATCCCTTCCTGAGACCTCTATGCCTGGTCTGTATATAGCAGAGATACACAACACGGACAATCTTCATCAGATAGCTGAACTCACCAAACACTTGAAATGTACTTTATTGCATGCAGAAAGGCAATACAATAAGATGCTGTAGACTTGACATAGAAGTGCTTAAGGTCGTTAAAAAGAGTATTGGCTTTTCCTAGCCTTCACATGTGTTTTGTAGGAGGATTGAAAAACTCACACACAAGGAAGGGGAAATTACCTCACAAACAAGAGCAAAGTAAAAACAGAAAATAGCATGTAATACAAATAATGGTCACAAGGAAGCATAATAAAAAACAAATGATAGTATGATAATACATAGACTATTTATTCATAGACTTCTTCTATGTGGGATCATGCTAAGTATGAGAATGTGGTGATTTCCCTCGTGAGTAGATCTTTTTTCAGTGTTTTTTCTTTTTAAAATTTGTCACCTTAAAGCCTAATGGTATTTTTTGGATGGTAACATAGAAAGGGGACCCACTATTTTGTAGTGTTCTGGATTTTTCCACTTATTGATATGCTACATATAAACATGTAATGCTTAGTATAGCTCTTCTGTAGCTTTTTAGTGATTTTGTTTGATGTGTTTTTTTCAGTATACTTATATATCAACCTATGTGGTTTGCAAAGAATGCGTTAAACGAGCACTGTTTTATAGGCAGTTCCAGATCTCAGTTTCTGTTTGGGTGCTTAGCAGCTTCAGGGTGAGTTTTCCATTTTTAAATATCTAATTAGTAAATTATCTGGGATAGTAGTAGGGATATGGTCATTGTTTTTGCTTATGAGAGCATATATTTCTTCTTGGTATACTGTATTTAGTCCACCATTTTGGGATATTCAGTTCAAAATTGACGTTCGTTTTGTTGGTCTCATCCTCAGTTGTTGTTTTTCTGCCTCCCCACAGTCCAGGAAGATGTGATTATCTCTTCCCATAAACCCACTGGTTTTGTGAGTAGGTTTAGTGTTCGGTTATGTGGGAGGTTTTTTTTTCCTCTATGTTCTCCCTCGCTTCTTCTTTCCTTTCTGCTGGATAAATGTTCTGTCATGCTATGGAATATTACAGATTGTCAAGACTGTTCATTTTGCTGGTGTACCTATGCAATGTATTCATTTTTGTTTTTGATTTATAGATTAAAGATTCTTTTGTGTAAGGCATCTGTCATATGCGAAATGGAGTCCCTGAATTTATCTCCTTTGGTTGATGGTGTGAAGGTCCACCGGAAAAGTTAATATTGAGAATAAATTTAAACCACACAAGGAGAGAGAGCAGGAGTCTTGCCAAGAAAGATGAGACACTAAAAGCTGAAGAGACAGGTTCAGGCGGCATGCCCCATTTGAGAGAGATCTTCATGTCTCGTACACTGCAATCATTAGGGCAGGCTGCTTGGGAAGAACGCTTGGTGAAGTGATCTTAGACAGATCTTATTGCATTAGAAAGTCTTGCTGCATCTTTATCAACAAAAGATGAAATCACTGTGCTTTGCCCCTTCACAATTAGGTAAAAGATAAGTTCACCTTTTGGAACATGTTACATATCCCACTCTTTATTAGTTCTTTTCTCCCCCTCCCCACAGTTATCTGAGACACATCACAGGTCCCAGAAAACTGATAGACCATTCACAGTGCGCAGCATGGCACACGGCTGTGAAGTCGCAAGCTGTCACAACCGGGTACCCACAGTTGAGATGCTGGCTCCAGGGACAGAAGACGGAGGGAAGGGACAGCTCAAGTAAGCACATCACTGGATCCTGGCACATGTGGTTGTCTGTTTATTAAAAATCAACAGCTATAAATTTTTTAGCTGCTGACTTTTAATAAACACAAAAATGACTAGAGCTCCTCTTTAATAAAATCTAGAAATATGCTTTATGCACTAAAACTTTAGCAAATGTTAACTGCAAAAACCACTACTTGCATCATGGGATGATTTTAGAAAAAAAAAACGAATGCTAGAATGAGCTATTGGAAGCAGCATATGGTCTGCTTCTAGGCAGATAGTGGTTAACGCTGCCCCAGTCAGAACATTGGGATTTAATTGTGTTTCCCAGGTTTTTCTTGGTGGGTTTTTCCTGGGTCTGACCCCTCCAACCCCCCCCCCCCCCGCTATAAAAGGAACAGAGGCCTGAACCCTGGAGCCTAAGGGGGTTTTCTTGTTGCTGTTCAGATGGTTTGTTTTGGTCGGCCTCATTCGCTGCCATTGCTGGAGTCTGGATTACCCTTCCACTGCCTAGAAGGATTACTGAAACCTGCAGTCTTTTTTGAAGATACCATTCGTGGATTCTGCCAAGAATGGACTCTTTCCTATGCAGGTATGCTGGAGCAGTCACAAGCCTGAGTTAGGGAGTAGGGATGTTTGTGAAAGGACTGCACTTTATTTTGGACTGTTATCTGTCTATGTCATCATATTCATTTATTCAAGTAAAGCATTTGAAACTTTGCCTTTGCTTCATCTAAAGTTACTAAAGGGGTGTAATGCAAGACTTAAAGTCTACAGCTTGGGTCACAAAACATATTGGGGTATGAATTGAAAGGTACAAGAGTTCATACAGTGTGAAGATACAAGTGGTTACCAAAGGTAATGAAGGTCTCTCTAGCAGCCTGTCGTAAGTGTGTACATGTGGCAGGAGAGATAGCCTCTTGCAGTGAGGCAGATGTTTTCAGCGCTCTTTCAGCAATGATCTGTCTCCCATAGCATTGGAAACAGATCTGCATCACCAAGGCCCTCATCCTGTACATCTTAATAGATCTGAAACATTGTTATTTGTTGTTTTGATGTCTCTTAATAAACATACAAGGTTCTGTAGATTTGACTTTTTTTGTTTTTCTATATACCTGAGTTTGGGTGATCTCCCCTGCCGGCATTGTACCTGAAGGATCATGTTAAATGCCGGGTGTGTGCGGTCCTGATATGTGTATCCTGTACACAGATATGGGAGAGAGAGTTAAGTGACGTGCTAGCATATCACCGCTACCTCACTCCCAGCAATGGTATTGGGTCTCGCCTTGCACCTGGGCTAGGTGCAAGGCGAGACCCAATACCATTGCTGGGAGTGAGGTAGCGGTGATATGCTGGACAGCAAGAGAGGGCAAGGGCTCTATGTGCCCCCTCCTAATTGCACAAGTGGCCGTGGTGATGTACAGTAACATCAAGATAGTTTATTAGAGATCAGTCAGTTGTTTCAGTAAAGGTACCCCCTGTGTAAGGCAGTGACCATATTCAAAGTGCCTAGTGTAGCCCAGAAGAATCCACCCTGGGGTAAATGCTCAATGAGGAGGGAAACATGGAGGATGTGATGACCAACCACACCCCACCTAGCCCCCACCCTTACATGCTGTATACAGTATATAGGACTACCTTTAACTAAAAACCAGCAAACAAAAAAAGGACAGATTATTGAATGTTTTCTGAACTATAAAGAGCTTTCCGATTTATCTGAGCTGTCCCTGCACCCCTCTTCCCTACAGATCTTTAGCTGAAATTAGTCACACATGAAGCTACTGCATATTTATATTCTTGCCACACTGAAGTTAAAGTGTTACTAAACCCAAAACAGTAAAATCATTCTGTATATGCAATAAAGCATGTGGAACCTAAGGAGTTAATCCTTTGCATTGTGTAAAAAGGTTGTTTGATCCCGTATGCACAGATTCTTCTCTTTCTGCACTGATTCCAGAAGATGTCCGGATAAGCCAGAGCCTTTGGAGTCAGGCTGTACATGCTCAGTTTGGTGTGTATTGCATAAAATTGTTTTTTTTTTTTTCTTGGGAGAGTGCATGTGATCAGCACAGAGCCAATCAGCACTATCCAGACAGAGGGTCAGGGGTCCTGCACCCTGATAGGACAGCTCAGTGCAATATGAAAACTATATATGAAATCCTACAATCCAGGAACTGATAGAAGTCCCAAGACTGCTTTATATGGCTGATGAGAAAAGGTATTTAGCAGTTTATATTTACTAAAATAATTGCATTTCCATGTTCTGTGTACTGTGGAAGATCAGATATAGTGAATGCAGAGTCCTGGGATTAGTAACACTTTAATCAGATTAGGACTCGCTGAACTTTGAGGGCTGAATGTGGTGCTGAAAACTTGCATTCCATGCATGTTTCCAGCACCGTGTTCAAGACACACTGGGTGTGCAATCTGCTGCAGGTGTCAATAAATTCCTAACAATACTTCAAATGCAGATCGAAAAACAGTGTGTTTGCCTGAAGCGGATCGCATAGTACCACAATGCCATGCATTTTAGGGGCCGACGGATGCCCTCCTCGGCTGGCCTTCCTTGTGTGTCGCATTTATTCATTGGATTTCAGTTCTATTAGTTACACATGTGGACATTACCTAGGAAGGTCTGAATGCAAATCCAGTCTGCCTATGGCTCCCAACTCCTCCAGACTTACACCTGCCCATCAAGATATTTAGATATTTTTATAATTCCTTCTAAAAGCAGGCTCACTTGCATCAGGGCTGAGGCCTTAGGAGAGGAGTATTAAAGCAGAGTGCAGTGATCTTTTGAGAAAGTTATTTGCATGATTTGCTTGCATTGCATACAGAAGCAAAGGGACCCAATGATTTAAAAGGTAAGTAATAAAAAAGAAACCTTTTATTTAAAAATTCACTAGCATGTTGATGAGGAAGGGGCATGGAAGGCAAAATATACACTGCTCAAAAAAAATTAAAGAACACTTTTTAATCAAAATATATTTATAAAGGATTAAAGTGTTTGACATGCGAGACATGTTAACAAAGTACCAACATCCCAGTCGAATAATCAATATGTGGTAGAAAAGGACTACCAAAAGAAGTGGATGGGGGCTCGAGGTGTTCGAGCCTTCATCCAGAAAATCCAGAAAATACATGGAGAGCCATGGATGAGCATGGAAAGGAAAGAAATGTAGGGAGGGGGAAAAGGCAAAGGCTGGGTAAAAAAAGGGGGGGACAAGAGACAGAAAATGAAGAAGAAAAGAAAGGGAAGGGAAGAGAAGGGAAACAGGAAGAAGGGAGAAGAGAAAAAAATATATATAGAAAAAGAGGAAAGAGAAGAAAAAAGAAGAACAAAGAGACAAAAAATAGAAAAATGAGAAAAAGAAAGAAAAGAAGAACAGAACAAAGTTCCAAGAAAGAATATGAATGAGGGCTGGTGGGATTTTAATGGTACCGTAGAAAAAATCATAGAAAAGGTGATAAAATCAAGTAATTTATTTATACATCATTAAAAACCAGGTAGGGGAAAACATTTATATATGTATAAAAACATATCAGCGGATACAAACAGTACAGTAACAAAGGTATAGACAATAAGTGATGATAGATTTATAGCTCATCCGGTGTGCAAGACCTCAGAGAATTAACCCAACATGTTTCGCAGCCTGTGTAGGGCTGCTTCTTCAGGGGTCTGTAACATGCTATATAAGAGGAGAGTTTTAATAAACCTATGTAAAAACAAAACAAGTAATGAATAAACAAATAAAATACAGCTTAATGGTTAAACATGCACATGCGGCTCCTGTGTGTACAATGCACAGCCCATCACCACAAATCATCACCCAGCAGTGCACCAAGGAGGGAGAGAGCCCGGGATCCCCACAATACGTCTTACCCACGGATGTGGAGGAGAAATAAGACAAGGGTAGTCAAATGGCGTAAGTGTTGTGAACCAGCCGAGGTACCCCGAGGGATACCAATAGGGTTCAAAAAGTGAAAAGAGAGAGCACACCAAAAATTTCCAAAGGGATATCCAAGGAAAGTGTTTGCTAGGGCAAGTAAAAGTAAAAATAGAACTTAAAAGGCAATAAATTTACCTTTAATGGTACTGAATTATATATGACTCGATAATGAGACCGAGTGATTTGGAACCCTAAAGCTCCTATCTCTAAAGAGAGAAATATAAAATATATTAAGAGACATAACTGATCCTGACACAGAAGCAACTTAGAAGGACAAAAACGAAAGGAAGGGAAAAGGGAAGGAAACCAGAAAACATAGAAAGGAGAGAAAAAAAGGATGAAACAAAAGAAGCAACACAGGGAAAGAAAGAGATGGGGAGAAAGAATGGAAAGGGAGACAAAACACACAACAAGCGTTAAAAAAGGGGAGGAGAAAAAGGGGGTAGGAAAAAAGGGGGGAGAGAAGGAAAAACAAAAAAGGGGAAAGCAAATGAATGAAGAGAAAGGAGACATGAAAGAGATGACTACCTCACAGAGAATGCTGATAAAATATGGAGAGGCCGATTGAGGAAGAAGCAAACAAGCGTCTATAACTGCAGTGGGTAGTGTCTAATTGTCATGCTCGTTCTGAGGTACGCCAGAGGGAACCACCTATAGGTATCCAGATAGAGTTGACCAAATAGCACAGAGCATCTAAAGGGAAGATACAAAAATAGTTTGAGATTGAGACATAGCCTCGGGGTTCGTATGATAGCAAACCTCCAGGCATGGCCATCAATCAGACAACAGACCTCCGGGCATGACAAGCAACACGTACTTACCCACATGTGTTCAGATGGAAAGCATGGCCTTCTCACAAGGGTATGAAACGCCAAACCTCCCGCTTATATACTACCTCAACCCGACGCCGGACGCGTGTCATAGACATGCGCCACGGCGTGGGTCAGATCCTCAACGATGCGCGCACCGGAAGCGCGCATAGTGCTGCACTGGACTCGGCCGCATCACGCAGCCGCGTGCAGCCATGGAGAGCGGAAGTGGAGGTAATCATACCTCCACATCCCGCACCTCCATCCGAGGATCACACATCCGTGGGAAGCGAGAGGAGGAGCCAGGGCTCTCCAACCCATCACAGGGGCGAAGCAAACCAGGCGATCGAAGGGGTGGATGAGCGTGCATTGCAGATAGAAACAAAAGGAGCAAAAAAAAAAAAAGGCATGTGAATGGATGACACACAGACAAAAAAAGAATTAACATATAAACAACAAAGTATATAAAATCATACACCTAGTGCAACAATCAATGCAGCATACATGAAGCACTCCATTTAGTAATGACGTGGCGATCCGTGGCTGGGAAGAAAGGACGAAAAAAAAAAAAAAAAAAGGAGGGGGGGGGGGGGGAAAGGGAGAAAACTACAGGAGAGGAAGGGAAACATCACTAGCCAAGGACCGTCGCGCTGTATACAGTATAAAGTATCACAAATTACCTTTCCACAAATACATCAACAATTTATGGAAATGGCCACAAGGGTCCAAAATGAGGATTGGTCAGGAACAAATCATGAAAAAAATAAATAAATATAGCTCCCAGGGAGCGGTTATCAAAAAAAGCCTTACAAAGGCACAATTCCGTCTATGGAATGAGCAAGTTTTTAGGTTTTTATTTCTCCCAGAGTCTTTGTGGCCCCATCTCATGACCGCCAGGTGAAACAAGGGACCAACGCGCAAGGGGTAGGGGTCCCACCAGGTGTGAGTGGAGTAGTGTGTCTAAATACAAGAATGTAAGACAGTCTCTATCCAAGGAATGGTTTGTAGGTTAAAACCTCATTAATTCCTGGGGGTTTGATAGCATCCAGCAACTCAATCCAATAGGTTTCTTTTTGTAAGATGCGCTTGTCCCAATTACCCCCGCGGGGGTCTGGGGCAATGACATCAAGGACTGTGAATTTCACAGTTTTATTATTGTATCCGTGATGCAAACCAATGTGCCTGGTAACACTCGTTTGTATGGTTCCGCCGTCAGAGTGGTAGATGTGGTCCCCAATACGTTGGCTCAACTTACGAATCGTCTTACCGACGTAGAAGGCCCCACATTGACAGGTCATCAAGTAAACAACACCTTGCGTGTTGCAATCAGCAAAGTGATGAGGCCTAAAGTATCTACCATTGGGTAATCGGACCTTAGATCCGCAACGGATCCAGGGACATTTGTCACAGGATCCACAGGGATAGGTGCCTTTTTTTGAAGATTGGGGGGTGTTGTATGGTCTGTAGTGACTTTTTGTCAAGCGGTCACGAAAGGAAGTCGCGCGTCTGAATACCAGATTAGGTCTGGTACCTAGATATTTGGCCAAGATATGATCCTGGGTAAGGATAGGCCAGTGTTTGCTGAGAATCTTACGCAAGAGGTTGTCATGTGCAGAGAAGGTAGTAATAAATCTAACATTTTGATTGACCTGTTGGTTCTTGACTTTGTAGAGAAGTTCAGTTCTCGACCAGGACTTAGCCCGATTGTATGCTTTTCTGAGCAATTTTCTAGAATAGCCCCTCACAAGTAGGCGTTGTTGCAAGTGTTTGGCTTGTATTTTAAATTTGTGTTCCGTGGAACAATTCCTGCGAAGTCTTAAATATTGGGCATAAGGAATGCTATTTATCAGGGGGGTGGGATGGGCACTTGCTGCGCATAGGATCGTATTGCCAGCACTGGGCTTGCGATAAAGATCGGTATCAATAGATCCATCTGGCAAAAGGCTGATCTTCACGTCCAAAAAAGGAATCTCAAATTTATTGAAAGAATAGGTGAATTTTAGATTCATATTGTTATGATTTAGAGCTGCAAAAAAGAGCATCAGATCCTCTTGAGTTCCCGTCCAAATAATGAGCAGGTCATCAATGAATCTGTGCCAGATAAGTATATAAGGCAGCCATCTGTCCATATTTTCGTCAGAGAAGACCAGTCGTTCCCAAGCGCCAAGGTAGAGATTGGCGTAAGAAGGTGCGCAGCAAGTGCCCATCGCAACCCCCTGAATTTGCAGGTATATTTGATCAAGGAAGGTGAAATAGTTTCTGGTGAGTATGAATCTAAGGAGTCTGAGAACAAACTCCATTAGGGGCCAGGTAGTATGGTCCTGCTCTTTAAGGAAGGACTCAGCCATCCGGATGCCCTGGTCGTGCGGGATACTTGAGTACAGGGCCTCAATATCTATGGCAACGAGCAGGGCATCCGGAGGGACATGAATCTCTTCCAAATGTTTACATAGTTACATAGTTACATAGTAGGCGAGGTTGAATAAAGACAATAGTCCATCCAGTTCAACCTGTGTAGGTGTGTGTGACTGTAATCATCTAACATAGCCCTCAATCTCCTGATCCTTGAGATGTAAGTCTAAGAGTCTTTTGAAAGTCACCATACTACCCGCAGAAACCACCTCTTGTGGTAGACAATTCCACAATCTTGTAGCCCTAACAGTAAAGAACCCCCCACGTTGCCTGAGGTTAAAACGCTTCTCCTCTAATCGCATTGTATGTCCTCGAGTCCTCATGCAATTCCTTCGAATGAACAGCTTTTCTTCTAAGCTGAGATCCCCATTAAGATATTTATAAATTGCTATCATGTCCCCTCTCAGACGTCTTTTCTCCAGGGAAAATAAATCGAGCGATTGCAGCCGCTCTTCATAGGTAAGGTCCTCCAACCCCCTAATCAGTTTAGTTGCCCTTCTCTGGACTTTCTCCAGCTCCAACACATCCCTCCTGAGGACTGGCGACCAGAACTGGACAGAATACTCCAGATGCGGTCGGACCAGAGTTTTATAAAGTGGAAGGATTATAGTCTTATCTCTGGAATACATCCCTTTCTTTATGCATGCTAATATTCTGTTGGCTTTGGAAGCTGCCGCTTGGCATTGCATGCTGTTGCCTAATCTATCATCAACTAAGACTCCCAAATCTTTCTCCATTTTTGATTCCCCCAAGGGTTCCCCTCCTAACGTGTATTGTGCTTTTATGTTTTTGGTCCCCAAGTGCAAAACCTTACACTTCTCCACATTAAACCTCATTTGCCTGTTTGAGCAGGTCAGTAGTGTCTCGGATGTAAGACGGAAGTCTCACAACATGTGGTAACAGAAATGAGTCCACATACCTGCTGGCATTCTCAGTAAGTGATTGGTTTCCTGAAACAATTGGCCTACCGGGGGGGCGCTTAAGGTTCTTGTGTACCTTAGGCAAGGTATAAAAAGTCGGGGTCTTGGGGTGTTTGGTATTCAAAAAATTATAAGTGTCTCTGTCAATCAAACCGTCGGTGAAGGCATTTGAACATAATGATTTAAATTCATGGATGAAATCCTGAATATAGTCGGAAGAGATAGGAAAATACCAATCTCGATTATTTAAGACCTCAAGGCACATGGTTTCATACTGGGAAGGGGACAAAACAACAATATTACCACCCTTGTCAGCTGGTTTTATCAGAATATCTTTATTGGTTTGAAGTTGCTTAAGAGCCTCTGTCTGCTCAGGACTTAAGTTGCTGGGTATGGAGGGCCACGTCGTTTGTTTGATTTCCAATGATACTCTTTGGACAAACGCCCAGATATTGGGGTTGGTCGTCAAGTCGGGGAATTTCTCCGACTTGGGCTTGAACTTGCCGACCTTGGAGGAAGAAACCAAGGCCGATGAGTTCGTTGCCTGGGAATCAATGGAATCTATAAAGGAGCACACTTCGGTGTTGCCCTCTTCATAAAGAAGAACCAGGTCTCGAAGTCTATGACACGCGTCCGGCGTCGGGTTGAGGTAGTATATAAGCGGGAGGTTTGGCGTTTCATACCCTTGTGAGAAGGCCATGCTTTCCATCTGAACACATGTGGGTAAGTACGTGTTGCTTGTCATGCCCGGAGGTCTGTTGTCTGATTGATGGCCATGCCTGGAGGTTTGCTATCATACGAACCCCGAGGCTATGTCTCAATCTCAAACTATTTTTGTATCTTCCCTTTAGATGCTCTGTGCTATTTGGTCAACTCTATCTGGATACCTATAGGTGGTTCCCTCTGGCGTACCTCAGAACGAGCATGACAATTAGACACTACCCACTGCAGTTATAGACGCTTGTTTGCTTCTTCCTCAATCGGCCTCTCCATATTTTATCAGCATTCTCTGTGAGATAGTCATCTCTTTCATGTCTCCTTTCTCTTCATTCATTTGCTTTCCCCTTTTTTGTTTTTCCTTCTCTCCCCCCTTTTTTCCTACCCCCTTTTTCTCCTCCCCTTTTTTAACGCTTGTTGTGTGTTTTGTCTCCCTTTCCATTCTTTCTCCCCATCTCTTTCTTTCCCTGTGTTGCTTCTTTTGTTTCATCCTTTTTTTCTCTCCTTTCTATGTTTTCTGGTTTCCTTCCCTTTTCCCTTCCTTTCGTTTTTGTCCTTCTAAGTTGCTTCTGTGTCAGGATCAGTTATGTCTCTTAATATATTTTATATTTCTCTCTTTAGAGATAGGAGCTTTAGGGTTCCAAATCACTCGGTCTCATTATCGAGTCATATATAATTCAGTACCATTAAAGGTAAATTTATTGCCTTTTAAGTTCTATTTTTACTTTTACTTGCCCTAGCAAACACTTTCCTTGGATATCCCTTTGGAAATTTTTGGTGTGCTCTCTCTTTTCACTTTTTGAACCCTATTGGTATCCCTCGGGGTACCTCGGCTGGTTCACAACACTTACGCCATTTGACTACCCTTGTCTTATTTCTCCTCCACATCCGTGGGTAAGACGTATTGTGGGGATCCCGGGCTCTCTCCCTCCTTGGTGCACTGCTGGGTGATGATTTGTGGTGATGGGCTGTGCATTGTACACACAGGAGCCGCATGTGCATGTTTAACCATTAAGCTGTATTTTATTTGTTTATTCATTACTTGTTTTGTTTTTACATAGGTTTATTAAAACTCTCCTCTTATATAGCATGTTACAGACCCCTGAAGAAGCAGCCCTACACAGGCTGCGAAACATGTTGGGTTAATTCTCCGAGGTCTTGCACACCGGATGAGCTATAAATCTATCATCACTTATTGTCTATACCTTTGTTACTGTACTGTTTGTATCCGCTGATATGTTTTTATACATATATAAATGTTTTCCCCTACCTGGTTTTTAATGATGTATAAATAAATTACTTGATTTTATCACCTTTTCTATGATTTTTTCTACGGTACCATTAAAATCCCACCAGCCCTCATTCATATTCTTTCTTGGAACTTTGTTCTGTTCTTCTTTTCTTTCTTTTTCCCTTTTTTTCTCCTTTTTCTTTCTCTTTTTCTCATTTTTCTATTTTTTGTCTCTTTGTTCTTCTTTTTTCTTCTCTTTCCTCTTTTTCTATATATATTTTTTTCTCTTCTCCCTTCTTCCTGTTTCCCTTCTCTTCCCTTCCCTTTCTTTTCTTCTTCATTTTCTGTCTCTTGTCCCCCCCTTTTTTTACCCAGCCTTTGCCTTTTCCCCCTCCCTACATTTCTTTCCTTTCCATGCTCATCCATGGCTCTCCATGTATTTTCTGGATGAAGGCTCGAACACCTCGAGCCCCCATCCACTTCTTTTGGTAGTCCTTTTCTACCACATATTGACTTTTTAATCAAAGTATAGCATTAAGTAAATTAAACTCCTGAGATATTGATTTGGTCAGCTAAGAAGCAGAGGGGGTTCGTAATCAGTTTCAGCTGTTTTGGTGTTAAGGAAATTAACATCAGGTACACTAGATGGGCAACAATGAGACAACCTCTAAAACAGGAATGGTTTTGCAGGTGGAGGCCACTGAGTTTTTTTCCCTACTCCTCTTTTCTCACATTTTTTCACTAGTTTTTTCATGTGGCCAGAGTCAGTGTTACTACTGGTAGCATGAGGTGATACCTGGACCCTATAGAGGTTGCACAGGCAGCCCAACTCCTCCAGGATGGCACATCAATACATACCATTGCCAGAAGTTTTGCTGTGACTCCCATCACAGTCTCAAGAGCATGGAGGAGATTCCAGGAGACAGGCAGTTACTCTAGGAGGGCTGTACAGGGCTGTAGAAGGCCCTTAACCACTTGCCGACCGCCGCAAGTACATATACTGCGGCAGTCAGCCCCTCACAGGCAAAGTGACGTATGGGTACGTCACTAGCCTGTGAGGCTCTGGGGAGCAAGCACGCGCTGCCGGAGGCGTGCTCCCACTCGGTCACGGACCCCCCCCCGCGCGTGTGCCCGGGGGACCCGATGTCCACCGGGCCCTCGCGATCGTCCGTTAGAGCGGGAGAAAGGCAGGCGGCTGATGTAAACAAGCCGCCTGCCATTCTCCCCTGTGTAAGAACAGTGATCATACGGTTATACTACGTAGGACCGTTGATCACTATTTCTACACCTCAAGCCACAGCCAATCACAGTTAGAATCACGCTCCAAGGACACACACAACCCCTCCCTCTCAAAAAAAAGTTAACTCCTTCACTGCCAGTGTCATTTTACAGTAACAGTGCATATGTATAGCACTGATTACTGTAGTAATGTCACTGGTAACCCCAAAAGTGTCAAAAATGTCAGTCAAGGGTCTGCTCTGTACGCCGCAATGTCGCAGTCCCGCAAAAAAATCGCAGATCGCCGCCATTACGCGTTAAAAAAAGAAACAACAAAAATGACAAAAATCTTTCCCTCAGTTAGTAAACGCAATAACTTTTGCGCAAACCAATCAAAAATACGCTTTTTGCGATTTTTTTTTTTTTTTTACCAAAAATATGTAGCATAAAACAAATTGGCCTAAAATGTTAAAAAATTTAGATTTTTACATTTTTTTTTGGGGGGGTTGGGGAATTTCATATAAAAAGTGAAAAATATTGTTACTTTTGCAAAATTGACGCTCTTTTTTTGTTTATAGCGCATGATCAAAAAATCACACAGGTGATCAAATACCACCAAAAGAAAGCTCTGTTTGTGGGGAAAAAAGGACGTCAAATTAGTTTAGGTACAGCGTTGCACGACCACGCAATTGTCCGTTAAAGTCACACAGTGCCGAATCGCAAAATAGGCCCTGGTCAGGAAGGGGGTAAAATCTTCCGGGGCTTAAGTGGTTAACCCATCAGCAGGACCGGTATCTGCTCCTTTGTGCAAGGAGGAACAGGATGAGCACTGCCAGAGCCCTACAAAATGGCCTCAAGCAGGCCACTGGTGTGAATGTCTCTGACCAGACAATCAGAAACAGACTTCTTCAGGGTGGCCTGAGGGCCTGACTTCCTCTAGTGGGCCCTTTGCTCACTACCCAGTACCGTGGAGCTCGATTGTAATTTGCCATTAAACACCAGAATTGGCAGGCGTCCTGTGCTTTTCACAGATGAGAAGGTTAACCCTGAGCACATATGACAGATGTGAAAGGGTCTGGAGAAGCCATGGAGAAAGTTATGCTGCCTGTAACATCGTTCAGCATGACCGTTTTGTGGTGGGTCGGTGATGCACAGATCTTTACAGGCTAGACAATGGCTCCATTACTTCCTTTAAAGGAAAGAAACAAGCGCCGCTGAGTGTAGCAACAATTTTATTACATGACAAATTATAATAGTAACTCACATAGAGGTGTCCTTGAGTCCATGTTCCGTATCCTAGATCACTTCCTGTACACAATCTTTCCACATCCCGACTGGCCCGCAGCCGGGTGATGACAGTACAGGAAGGATCGTGGAGGAGCTGGTTCAAGTGGAGGCAGCGGTGAACCGCAAGCTCTCCGGAAGTGACGTAACGCATTTCGGAGCATGTGTAATCGGCTCCTTCATCAGACGTATACAAACTCTCTACATTTTTTTTTCTTATTTTATTATTATTCTTCTCATATTACACTTTTTCTTTATTATTATTTTTTCTCCACTTGAACCAGCTCCTGCACGATCCTTCCTGCACTGTCATCACACGGCTGCGGGCCACAGTCGGGATGTGGAAAGATTGCGTACAGGAAGTGATCTAGGATATGGAACATGGACTCAAGGACACCTCTATGTGAGTTACTATTATAATTTGTCATGTAATAAAATTGTTGCTACACTCAGCGGCGCCTGTTTCTTTACTTTGTTGCCAGCGGGATTTTGATTTTGCCTGCCAGAGCTGCCCTGAACTATAGCATCATTTGTGAAGCCTTGTCTACAGCAGCCCCTGACCACCTGGCTGTTCATACTGGGGTCCTTTTCTTCCGGCACAAGTGCCCAACATCCCTCTGCCCTGAACCATTACTTCTTTTAGGTATTGGGATGAAATCCTTGGACCCATTGTCAGACCCTACGCTGGTGCAGTGGGTCCTGGGTTCCTCCTGGTGCACAACAATGCCTGGCCTTATGTGGTGAGAGTATGCAGCCAGTTCCTGGAGGATGGTGGAATTGATACCATTGAATGGCCCCCACGCTCGCCTGACCTAAATCAAATAGAACACCTCTGGGACATTATGTTTCGGTCCATCCGATGCCACCAGGTTGTACCTCAGTCTGCTCAGGAGCTCAGTGATGCCCTGGTCCAGATCTGGGAAGAAATACCCCAGGACACCATCTGTCGTCTCATTAGGATCATGCCCAGACATTGTCAGGCATGCATACAAGCATGTGGGGGGGGGGGCATACAAACTATTGAGTACCATTTGGAGTTGCTGAAATTAAATTTCAGCAAAATGGACTAACCTGCTGCATAATTTTTTCACTTTGTTTTTGGGGTGTCTTTGAATTCAGCCCTCTGTAGAATAATAATTTTCATTTCTATCAAACGATGTGGAAACCTTTCCTTTCTAAAACATTACCCAGTTCATATCAGTATTGATATCCAGCAAGGTATTTTTCCCCATTGAGATATGATGTGTTTTCAAAGTGTTCCTTTAATTTTTTGAGCAGTGTTAGTAGACTAAAATTCAGCTTTAAAGACATATATCATGTTTTTGAAGTCTGCTGCTCCTTAGCATGTAGTTAACCTCAGGATAGCCTTTGAACACAGCTACACTTACTTTTCCTGATGACTATGTCTCCCCTAACAACTCTTAGATGTTGAAGATCAACAGAACAAGTAGTAAAGGGTGACTAAGAAATAATACACAAGCAGCTCAGTAACGGCACAGAAATCATAGCGATTGAGATAGATGGGTGGTATCTATATTTTGGTTCATTTAATGGCCCCTTTATCAAGATGATTAGTCCATTTTATTGCAAGAGCTGAAAGTTAGTGTAATTTACACCACACAGTAAACTTTATTGATTCTTTTAAGACTGGCGAGTGCTTCACCTTTGTGATATATATATATATAGCAACCCATAGATTGTTTACTCTGGAGGAAAACTATTCTGCCAATTGAAAATATACTTGAAAAGTGACATGTAGACACATTGATTTACATCTGAACTCTGTGATATTGTGGAGGCCAGAGAAGGACAAAACTGCAATTGAATTCATAATGCAATCAAACGCAATACAATAATCAATTTTGTTTCAAACATATGGCATACATAGCTTGCATAACAAGCTTATTTTGTTATGTTCAAATACAAAAAGTAACATGTTTATATGGATGCTGTAATTCGTTATTTTCATTGTTCATTATTTATAGGACGCGTTTCATATTTTGTTGTATGTATACATATTTATGTATTACTATACATTTGTCATATATTTATAAGGAAAATTTACAAGGGAAAAATATTAACTAGAAGACTTAAAAACAGAAAAAAATATATTATACAGTTTGTTTGTTATTTTTAACTAATAAATATTGTAACATTCTTACAAGCTTACCTGGGTTTTAAGAGTGTCACCCTTGGAAGACTTTTAGAATATGTTAAAGTTTTCACAAGTTTATAAGGATTTTGCCATCCTTAACATTGTTCTTTAGAAGCTTCTAGTTGCCGGACTTTGATGCTGTATCTTCAGCAAGTCACTGATTCAGAAAAACTGCAAAGGTTAAATGCTTATTGTGTCTCGGGGTGCATGAATAAAATGTAAACACTTACCTTATTCCTCTCTCCACCAGGGTCCCTCTAGCATTGCAATTATTCCCCTGCAGCCTGCTTTGTGAGCTGCAACCAGCTGTAGTCACACTCCAGCCTCAATACAGGGTACAACAAGGGTTAAAGTGATACTAAAGTCACGGTTTTTTTTTTTTTAGTTATTTTTAACAAGCATGTTATACTTACCTGCCCTATGTAGTGGTTTTGCACAGAGCAGCCCAGATCCTCCTCTTTCTGGATCCTGTTGAATGCCCCCACAGCAAGCAGCTTGCTATGGGGGCACCCGAACTGAGCCACAGCTCCCTGTATTTATTCAGACACGGAGCCGCAGGCCGTCCCCGTCCCTTTTTTTCCTCTTTGGCTGACTGACTTTGATTGACAGCAGCAGGAGCCAATGGCACCCCGCTGCAGTCTCAGCAAATGAGGGGGGTCCCAGGAAGCCGAAACACTCCTGCAACATTGCTGGATCTAGATGGACCTCAGGAAAATATTACAGGGACTGGGGGGGGGGGTGCTGCTGCACACAGAAGGCTTTTTATCTTAATACATAGAATGCAATGAGATAAAAAAAAAAAAACTTCTGCCTTTACAACCACTTTAATGTTCTGTGTTGTACAGGATAATGCCAAGGTTCTACCCACAGACCAGAACTTCGGGCAAAGGTAAGTACTACAGTCTGTACATTAATTCCTATCCCAGGGTTTCCCATCCAGGGCTCCATGGAACCTTAGGGTTCCTCCAGAGGTTACTAGGGGTTCTTTTAGAAGGAGCAATTTCTGGCTTTCAGATACGTTCCCATTGACACCATTGATCTAGTAATTGTTCCCAAAGACCACAATTGTAAGGATATTTCTTCTCTCTGTCCATCACAATGTATCATGAGTTGTAGATGTAGTAATTTTCCCTGAGACCAGAAAGGTATTTCAGGTTCCCCTGTGTTGAAAAGGTTGAGAAAGGCTGCCCTAGACATGACAATCTAAAACTAGGGTTGAGCGAACCCGAACTATAAGTTTGGGTTCATACCGGACTTTAGGGTTTTTGGTACCTGAACCCGAACATCTTACTGCATGTTCATTATCGAGTTTGGTGTTCGGCAATTTAATGGCGCGTTAAAAAAAGATGCAAGGCAGCCAATCCACAAGCGTTTAACTGGTGTGCCCTTAGAAGCCATCACAGCTATGCCTACTAATGGCATGGCTGTGAATGGCCAGTGCAGCATGTGACCCAGCCTCTATATAAGCTGGAGTCACATAACGCCGCACGTCACTCTCCTCTATCTAGTGTAGGGCAAGACTGCGGGTGCTGCTTTGAAGGAGAGAATATGAGGAGGACAGAATCTTTAATCATTACTCACAGCGATCTACATAGATTTCGTTGTGTGGGTGCAGTGCACAATCGTTTTACTCTGCCCTGATCCCAGTGACAGAGAAAAAATACTTTTATCCGTCTGTTAGTTAGGTGGGCGGCAGGGGGGCATTTTATGCAAGCTCAGTGCACCTGCATATTCAGTGTGCATTTTAAGCTATATATAGCTATAATTTTCTGGGTTTTTAAAAATACCCTTTTTGGGCTAAAATCCACAATTTTATAGCCCTTGCTTGCCGCATCTGTACGCGTAGAATTCAAGCTGCTTTCATATACAGTGGGGATCGAAAGTTTGGGCACCCCAGGTAAAAAATTGTATTAATGTGCATAAAGAAGCCAAGGAAATATGGAAAAATCTCCAAAAGGCATCAAATTACAGAAAAGACATTCTTATAATATGTCAAAAAAAGTTAGATTTTATTTCCATCATTGACACTTTCAAAATAACAGAAAACAAAAAAAATGGTGTCTGCAAAAGTTTGGGCACCCTGCAGAGTTAATATCTTGTACTGCCCCCTTTGGAAAGTATCACAGCTTGTAAATGCTTTTTGTAGCCAGCCAAGAGTCTTTCAATTCTTGTTTGAGGTATCTTTGCCCATTCTTCCTTACAAAAGTCTTCCAGTTCTTTGAGATTTCTGGGCTGTCTGTAAAGCACTGCTCTTTTAAGGTCTATCCATACATTTTCAATTATGTTGAGGTCAGGAGATTGTGGAGGCCATGGCAAAACCTTCAGTTTATGCCTCTTGATGTAATCCCCCGTGGATTTCAAGGTGTGTTTAGGATAATTATCCATTTGTAGAAGCCATCCTCTCTTTAACTTCAGCTTTTTCACAGATGGCATCAAGTTACCATCCAAAATTTGCTGAAATTTTATTGAATCCTTTTTTCTTTCTACTCGTGAGATGTTCCCTGTGCCACTGGCTGCAATACAACCCCAAAGCATGATTGATCCACCCCCATGCTTAACAGTTGGCCAGAGGTTCTTGTCATTAATTTCTGTGCCCCTTCTTCTCCAAACGTACCTTTGTTCATTCCGGCCAAAAAGTTCAATTTTAACCTCATTGGTCCACAGAACTTGTTTCCAAAATGCATCAGGCTTGTCTATATGTTCTTTTGCAAAGTTCACACACTGTTTTTGTGGTGAGGACGTAGAAGAGGTTTTCTTCTGATGATTCTTCCATGAAGACCATATTTGTACAAGTATCTCTTGATAGTGGAATAGTGTACCACAACTCCAGTGTCTGCCAGAACTTTCTGGAGGGATCGTGCAGTCAAACGTGGGTTTTGAATTGTTTTTCTCACAATCCTGCGAGCTGTTCTGTCTGATATTTTTGGTCTTCCAGATCTTGCTTTAACTTCCACTGTTCCTGATGACTGCCATTTCTTAATTACATTCCGAACAGAGGATATTGACATCTGAAAACGCTTTGCTATCTTCTTATAGCCTTGTCCAGCTTTGTGAGCGCCAACTATTTTCAGTTTCAGTTTTCTAGACAACTGCTTAGAAGATCCCATGGTGCTGATTGTTGGGGCAAGGTCAGATGAGTCTGGGCATTTAAAACCTTTGAGATTGACATCACCTGGTCTTCCCAGATGATGATTGAGAACAATCCATGACACTGGCAAGTCTCAGCCTTGCAAAGGGGGCAGTGCATGCTATAAATTCTGCAGGGTACCCAAACTTTTGCAGACACCATTTTTGGTTTTCTGTAATTTTGAAAGTGTCAATGATGGAAATAAAATCTAACTTTTGTTGACATATTATAAGAATGTCTAATCTGTAATTTGATGCCTTTTGGAGATTTTTCCATCTTTCCTTGACTTCTTTATGCACATTAATACAAATTTTTACCTGGGGTGCCCAAACTTCCGATCCCCATTGTAGTGTTTGTAAAAAAAAACACTCTTTTTGGGCAAAATACACAATTTTACAGCCCTTGCTTGCTGCCTGTGTGATAAAAACAAGCTTGAAATACTGCAATAATTTTCAGGGTTCGAAAAAACACCCATTTCTGGCAATACCCTTAATCTTGGGGCTCTGCCGCATTAATCAGTGCGCATTTTAAGCTATATATAGCTAGAATTTTCTGGGATTTTAAAAACACCCTTTTTGGGCTAAAATCCACAATTTTACAGCCCCTGCTTGCTGCATCTGTACGTGTAGAATTCAAGCTGCTGTCATATAGTGTTAGTAAAAAAACACCCTTTTTGGGCAAAATACACAATTTTACAGCCCTTGCTTGCTGCATCTGTACGTGTAGAATTCAAGCTGCTGTCATATTGTGTTAGTTAAAAAAAACACCCTTTTTGGGCAAAATACACAACATACTGTTCTATTCTGCTATTCAAAACTCCCATTTAGGGCAAAAAAAATAATTTTGCAGCATTTGCTGCATATGTTACTGTAAGATACACCCTTTAGACACTGTTCTATTTTGCTACTCAAAAAACACACATTTAGGGGAAAAATCTTAAATTGCAGCCTAGTTTGTATCTGTATGTGTGAGATACACCCTTTAGACACTGTTGTTCTATTCTGCTATTCAAAAAAACACCAATTTAGGGCAAGAACCTAAATTTGAGAAATATGAGGAGAAAGTCAAATAAGGGACATGGCCCCGGTCGTGGTGCTGCTGGTAGAGCTCCTGTTGCAAGGAGAGGACGTGGTCGATCTGTGCCAGCTACATGCACAAGTGAAACACCTTTCTCAGGTGTGAGTAGGCAACAGAACCTGCAGCAGTATTTGGTCGGGCCTAATGCAGCCCTACAAATGTTGAGGTCAGAACAAGTACAGGCGATAGTAGATTGGGTTTCTGACAGTGCCTCCAGTGCCGTCACATTGTCTCGCAACCAGTCTCCTGCTGAAAGATCAGAGTTGGCACCTGCAGCGATGTCCATCAGTCTTTCACCTCACCCCCTTGCAAATCAGCCAAGCAGTCTGAGCCCCAAGTCATGCAGCAGTCTCTTCTGCTTTTTGATGACTCTGTTAGCATGGTTTCCCAGGGTCATCCACCTAGCCCTGCCCCAGAAGTGGAAGAGATTGGGTGCACCGATGCCCAACCACTTATGTTTGAAGATGAGTACATGGGAGGACCATCGCAGCACGTCTCGGATGATGACGAAACACAGGTACCAACTGCTGCGGCTTTCAGAATTGTGCAGACCGACAATGAGGGCAGGGGTGAAGACTGGGTGGAAGATGATGTGGAGGATGATGAGGTCCTCGACCCCACATGGAATCAACGTCATGTAGGCGACCTGTGTAGTTCGGAGGAAGAGGTGGTGGTCGCACAGAGCCACCAGCACAGCAGAAGAGAGAGCAGGGTGCAAAAGCGGAGCGGCCGTCCCCTAGACAGACGCCTGCTACTGCCCAACGCAGCAAGGGACCGAGCACACCAAAGCCAGATCCAAGGAGTTCCCTAGCGTGGCAGTTCTCCAGACAATGTGCAGATGACAAGACATGAATAGTTTGCACGCTGTGCAATCAGAGCCTGAAGCGAGGCATAAATGTTCTCAACCTGAGCACGACCACGCATCTAAGTGCAAAGCACGAGCTGCAGTGGAGTAGACACCTCAAAAAACCAAGAAAGGTCTCTAGCTCCTCCTGCCTCCTCTTCTGCTGCAGTCTCGGTCTCGTCTTCATCCACCTCTGTAGTGACAGTGGCACCTGCCCCCCTGCAAACAGAGGGTAAGCCAGCAACACCACCACCTGGGTCACCAACCATCTCCACAATGTCCCATGAAATCTCCCAAACACTAATCCGCTTCCTCATCCTCTACTGCCTCCTCATCCGGTCAGCGTAACACCTTCACCACCAAGCCAGGGGTAAATGACAGCAGGCAGTTTTAAAACTTGCGTGCTTGGGGGAAAAACCCCACACCACGCAGGAGTAGTGAAGGGGCATTGAACAACAGACCAATGAGTGGTTGGTGCCAGTGAGCCTCAAGCCCGGCCTGGTGGTGTGCGATAATGGGCGAAATCTCATAGCAGCTCTGGGCATAGCCGGTTTGACGCACATCCCTTGCCTGGTGCATGTGCTGAATTTGGTGGTGCAGAGGTTCCTTAAAAATTACCCCCATATGTCAGAGCTGCTGCAGAAAGTGTGGGCTGTCTGTGCGCACTTTCTGCATTCTCACCCTGCTGCTGCCCACCTGTCAGCGCTGCAGCGTAACTTCGGCCTTCCTGCTCACTACCTCATATGTGACGTGCCCACAAGGTGGAACTCCACCTTGCACATGCTGGCCAGACTGTGCGAGCAGCAGCAGGCGATAGTGGAGTTTCAGCTGCAGCACGCACGCGTAAGTCGCTCTGCGGAACAGCACCACTTCATCACCAATAACTGGGCCTCCATGCGAGACCCGTGTGCCTTGTTGTGCTGTTTCGAGTACTCCACCAACATGGCCAGTGCCGGTGATGCCGTTCTCAGTGTTACTATCCCACTTCTATGCGTCCTTGAAAAAACGATTCAGGCCATGATGGAAGAGGATGTGGCACAGGAGGAGGAGGAGGAGGAGGAGGAAGAGGGATCATTTCCAAGGCTTCTAGGGCAGTCATTCACAAGTGGCTCCAAGGGTGGGTTCCTGCACCCACAAACGCCAGGTCCAGCAAGGGCACAGTTCTGGAGGATGCTAAGGTGGAGGATAAGGAGGAGGAGATGGGAGGAGGAGGAACCATGTTCACAGCAGGGTGGTACCCAGACCAGCTCATGGCCATCACTGATGCGTGGCTGGGGGGATACAGAGGATACAGACGATACACCTCCCACAGAGGACAGCTGGCACACATGAGCGATTACATGCTGCAGTGTCTCCAACGACCGCCGTGCTTCCCACATTATAACTTGTGCTGATTACTGGGTGGCCACGCTGCTGGATCCCCTAGTAAAAAAAGGACAATGTACCGTCCTTAATTCCCTCACTGGAGCGTGATTGTAATATGCGTGAGTACAAGCGCACGCTGGTAGACGCGCTGCTGGTGGCATTCCCACCTGACAGTGGGGGCACAGTGGAAGCACAAGGCGAAGGCAGAGGAGGAGGAAGAGGTAGCCAACGCAGCCAGGGCACCGCCAGCACCTCAGAAGGCAGGGTTGGCATGGTCGAAATGTGGAAAAGCTTTGTCAACACGCCGCAACAACCAGCACCACCAGCTGATATGGAACGTCTTAGCAGGAGGCAGCATTTCACCAACATGGTGGAGCAGTATGTGTGCACATGCCTAGACGTACTGAATAACGGGTCTGCCCCCTTTAACTTCTGGGTCTCCAAATTGGGCATATGGCCTGAGCTTGCCCTTTACGCCGTGGAGGTGCTGGCCTGCCCTGCAGCCAGTGTATTATCTGAATGTGTATTTAGCACGGCAGGGGGCGTTATCACAGACAAGCGCAGCCGCCTGTCCAGAGCCAATGTGGACAAGCTCACATTCATTAAAATGAAAAAGGCATGGATCCCACAGGACTTGTCTGTACCTTGTGCAGAATAGACATGTATACCGGCCTTACCCAGCCATTGTTGTATTTTTGATCTTTCTCACTCTTTTGGGGTGTACCCTAATTTAAAAAAAATTAAATTAAAAACAAAAACCAGTGTTGGCTACCTCATCCTCCTCCACCGCCTCCGCTTCCACCTACACCGCCACCCAACCTCCTACTCCATATGGACCTACATCAAGATTATTATTTTTTATTTTTATGTATTTTGTTATTTTAAGTTATTTCCCTATCCACATTTGTTTGCAGAACACTTACCATGCTCTTAACAACATTTTGCTGCTATTTTCAGCCCTCTAGCCCTTTCCATTCCTTTTTTTTAGAGCTATTTTAGTGCTCAAAAGTTTGGGTCCCCATTGACTTCAATGGGGTTCGGGTTCAGGGTCAAGTTCGGGTTAAGTTCGGGTGCCAAACTCAAACTTTTTTGCGAAGTTAAAACCTAACTTCAGGTCATTTGTCACTTTAAAAAGCCCATTATGACCAAGTTGGTCTAAACAAAGCGCTTCCTTCACTAGCAGATGCAATGGCTGTGTGCGCTGTATAAACTGTATGTAGCTCCAGCTATAGTGGGACAGGAACTTCTTGTCCTCCTCCCAGAACGAAATTGAGTTGGATTAAATACTGCTCAGCCATTAACAGTTAGCAGAGTGTTTTATGAATGAATAAAAAGCTTCTTCTGACAAGGAGATATGATATTATTATTATTGTACAGGATTTATATAGCACCAACAGTTTGCTCAGCTGAAGGCAGCTAGAGAAGGAGATGGCCGGACAGGTTGAGAGAGAGCGTTCCATAGGATGGGAGAGGCTCTGGAGAAATCCTAGAGATGAGCATGGGAGGAGGAAACAAGGGAGCTTGAGAGTAGGAGGTCTTGAGAGGAGTGGAGAGAATGGTTTGGGGGATAGGGGATATTTGGAGACAAGATTGGTGATGAGGCTCGGGGCAGAGTTGTGAATGGCTTTGTATGTTGTGGTTAGGGTTTTGAATTTAATTTGCTGGGCAATCGGGAGCAAGTGTAGGGATTGGCAGAGAGGGGTGGCAGACACTGAGCAGTTGGTAAGGTGGATAAGCCTGACAGCAGCATTAATGATAGACTGAAGAGGGGATAGCCCTTGGAGAGGTAGGCCTATGAGAACGGAGTTGCAATAGTCGAGGTGAGAGATAACGGAGTGAATGAGTAGCTTTGTGGTTTCAATTGAAAAAAAGGGGTAAAAAAGGGGTGAATTTTAGAGACGTAGAGAGATTTAGATCTAAAAGCTTTTGACAACGATTGGATTTGGGGCTGAAAGGACAGGTCAGAGTCCAGGACTACACCTAGTACCTTGGCATGAGGGGGGGGCTTGATGGTTGCCCTACTTATTTTGATGGAAAAGTCATGGAGGGGGCATAGGCAGGGGGGTATATCACCAGCTCATTTTTAGAGAGATTTAGTTTGAGGAAGTGGTGTGACATCCATGCTGATATGTTACTAAGTAAGTTAGTAATGCAAGAGGAGATTGAATGAGTGAGGTAAGGTGTAGACAGATAGATTTGGGTGTCATCTGCGTATAGATGATATTGGAAGCCATGGGTTGTTATCAAGTGACCAAGGGAGGTGGTGTAGACAGAGAAGAGAAGGGGTCCAAGAACAGAGCCTTGAGGAACCCCCACAGAAAGGTGCAATGGAGAGGAGGAGACAGAGTTGTAGGTAACACTGAAGGAGCACTGTGATAGGTAGGAGGAGAAACAAGATAGAGCAGAATCTTGGGGGCCAAGGGAACGGAGTTTATTAAGAAGAAGCGGGTGGTCATTAGTATCAAAGGCTGCAAAGAGGTCAAGTAAAAGGAGTATGGAGTAGTGGCCATTGGTTTTAGCCGTTAATAAATCGTTAGTCAGTTTTAGTAAGGCAGTTTCTGTGGTGTGCTGCGAGTGTAAGCCAGACTAATTTCTACTGTTGTCAGTTTGCCAGGGTTGCAATGGTCGGGCCTGTTCTGTGTGTAGTTAGAGAAGCAAGTGCATCCAGTGATAACAATGAACTGTTGTTAACAGAGGTGGCCAGGTCAGGACAGGGGAGAGATTATGTAATACAGGTGGTGAGTAGCAGAATAGACAGGAGAAGGGTTAAAGTGACGAAGGTTCCTACAAGTAATTGTTTGCTGCTTAGAGGGGTGGGTGATTGGAGGCAAGGATACAGTGAAACTGATGAGGCTGTGATCAGAGAGAGGAAAGGGGGTGTTGGTGAAGTTGACAGGAGTGCAGAGATGGGAGAATACAAGGTCGAAGGTATTACCATTGGAGTGAGTGGAAGTGTGTGTCCATTGGGTTAGGTCAAAAGATGAGGTTAAGTTGAGAAGTTGAGTTGTAGCTGGGCTGTCAACATTGACAGGGATGTTGAAATCACCAAGAATGATGGTGGGTATTTCAGAGGAGAGAAAGTAGGGTAGCCAGGCAGCAAAGTCCTCAAAAAAGCATGATACTGGTCCAGGAAGTCGATAAATTGCTGCAGTCCTTAGAGATGATACCATCTGCATGCCTCCCACATCATTCAGAAAATACAATGCTTCCTGGTGAGCAGCGTTCAGCCTAACTTGTTTGTTTCAGGTGTGGGACAAGACAGTCCCGCCACACTGCCGAAACATATCCCTGCATACTATATATAGCTGAGACTGCATGCAGTTTATACAATGCTCATAGCCGCTACATCTGTTAGTGAAGCAAATCGTTCACTTGGACCAGCTTGGTACAAACAAATGATTTAAAATGGCAAATAACATAGAGATAGGCTTTACCTTTGTAGTGTGAGGAGTCCCACTGCAAGGGTATTTTTTTTTCCACTTGACCTCTGGAAGGGTTACCCCCTTCATGAACAGGACATTTTTTTGTTGTAACAGGGTTTTGGGGATGCCCCCTAGTGTCTTTGGGGTCCTTAAACCTAGTTAACTCACTATGCCTGACAGGCGGGTCCTGAGCCTCCGCTATCTGGGAGCTGGGGTACATATCTGCGGCAGTGCCTCCACCCAGTGGGGCATCGGGGGTAAAGATGTGGGGTCCCACTGGGAACATACTTGGTGCAATGAGACTGACACAGCCTAACTGGAACTAACTTTATATAGTAAGTAGCAAATGAACCAACATACAGTGGGTACGGAAAGTATTCAGACCCCCTTAAATTTTTCACTCTTTGTTATATTGCAGCCATTTGCTAAAATCATTTAAGTTCATTCTTCTTCCTCATGAATGTACACATAGCACCCCATACTGACAGAAAAACACAGAATTGTTGACATTGTTGCAGATTTATTAAAAAAGAAAAACTGAAATATCACATGGTCCTAAGTATTCAGACCCTTTGCTGTGACACTCATATATTTAACTCAGGTGCTTTCCATTTCTTCTGATCATCCTTGAGATGGTTCTACACCTTCATTTGAGTCCAGCTGTGTTTGATTATACTGATTGGACTTGATTAGGAAAGCCACACACCTGTCTATATAAGACCTTCCAGATCACAATGCATGTCAGAGCAAATGAGAATCATGAGGTCAAAGGAACTGCCTGAAGAGCTCAGAGACAGAATTGTGGCAAGGCACAGATCTGGCCAAGGTTACAAAAAGATTTCTGCTGCACTTAAGGTTCCTAAAAGTACAGTGGCCTCCATAATCCTCAAATGGAAGACGTTTGGGACGACCAGAGCCCTTCCTAGAGCTGGCCGTCCGGCCAAACTGAGCTATCGGGGGAGAAGAGCCTTGGTGAGAGAGGTAAAGAAGAACCCAAAGATCTCTGTGGCTGAGCTCCAGAGATGCAGTCAGGAGATGGGAGAAAGTTGTAGAAAGTCAACCATCACTGCAGCCCTCCACCAGTCGGGGCTTTATGGCAGAGTGGCCCGACGGAAGCCTCTCCTCAGTGTAAGACACATGAAAGCCCGCATGGAGTTTGCTAAAAAACACCTGAAGGACTCCAAGATAGTGAGAAATAAGATTCTCTGGTCTGATGAGACCAAAATAGAACTTTTTGGCCTTAATTCTAAGCGGTATGTGTGGAGAAAACCAGGCACTGCTCATCACCTGTCCAATACAGTCCCAACAGTGAAGCATGGTGGTGGCAGCATCATGCTGTGGGGGTGTTTTTCAGCTGCAGGGACAGGACGACTGGTTGCAATCGAGGGAAAGATGAATGCGGCCAAGTACAGGGATATCCTGGAAAAAAACCTTCTCCAGAGTGCTCTGGACCTCAGACTGGGCCGAAGGTTTACCTTCCAACAAGACAATGACCCTAAGCACACAGCTAAAATAACAAAGGAGTGGCTTCACAACAACTCCGTGACTGTTCTTGAATGGCCCAGCCAGAGCCCTGACTTAAACCCAATTGAGCATCTCTGGAGAGACCTAAAAATGGCTGTCCACCAACGTTTACCATCCAACCTGACAGAACTGGAGAGGATCTGCAAGGAGGAATGGCAGAGGATCCCCAAATCCAGGTGTGAAAGACTTGTTGCATCTTTCCTAAAAAGACTCCTGGCTGTATTAGATCAAAAGGGGGCTTCTACTAAATACTGAGCAAAGGGTCTGAATACTTAGGACCATGTGATATTTCAGTTTTTCTTTTTTAATAAATCTGCAACAATGTCAACAATTCTGTGTTTTTCTGTCAGTATGGGGTGCTATGTGTACATTCATGAGGAAGAAGAATGAACTTAAATGATTTTAGCAAATGGCTGCAATATAACAAAGAGTGAAAAATTTAAGGGGGTCTGAATACTTTCCGTACCCACTGTACATAGGAAAATACAATAGAGTAACGTAGATAACAATGCAATGTGGATTTTCCTCACCCACCCACTAGCACACCTGCGTCCCACCCCCTTATCTTCGCCCTAGTGGCTGTTGGTGCACATAGGAGAGTTGGGGCCCTTATAAGTCCTGTTCCACAGAGTCATTGAAGCAGCCTGAAATGCGCAATGTCCACTCTGAACCTCAGAGTCTTTACTATGAGTGAAGAGACAGGTGCCCTGTGGTGATACAGGGAGAGGCTTGGCTTACCCTCACAACACGATTAACCAGATCAGTCCGCGGCAGTCTCCTCTCACGGAATTCACCAGACGTCTGGACTCAGTGCTTGTCTTTGCCAGCAGGTCCCTCTCTCAGCTGGTGTGGTCTTGGGTGAAGCAAGTTCTCTCAGCAGGGTTCTATCTTTGTGCTGCAGTCTTTCACGGCTAGTAGCCTGTCCTCTCTCTGGCTGAGCATGTGGTAACTTTTAGAAGTCTTACAGGACCTCCTTCCTCAGAGCTGTGCCCGGAAGTCCTAACAGGACCTGCGATGATGCCACAATCATGAGACTGGAAAGGCAGCCAGTCATGTGATCAATGCTCAATGTTTTATTAACAGCATACTGAGTCCATCTGCCATCTACTGGGCATTTCAGATAATACAGCCTGTGTAACTCCACAGGGTTACATTGTGATACAGCACTGCTTTACAGTACAGTAACTGACAATTTCCCGTTCCTGTGACGCTGTACCCAAATACAATTTATGTCCTTTTTTCCCACAAACAGAGCTTTCTTTTGATGCCATTTGATCACATCTGCATTTTTTATTTTTTTTGCGCTATAAACAAGAAAAGACAATTTTGAAAATAAAAAGACAATATATTCTATTTTATGCTATAAAACATATCCAATAAAAAAATTTAAAAAAATCTAATTTCTTCATATATTTAAGCCAATATGTATGCTGCTACATATTTTTGGTAAAAAAAAATCCCAATAAGCATATATTGATTGGTGTGCGCAAAAGATATAGTGTCTACAAACTATGGGATATTTTGATTTACTTTCTGTTTTTTGATTTTTATTTATTTATTTATTTAACTAGTAATTATGGCTATCAGTAATGTATAGTGGGACTGCGATATTGTGGTGGACAGTTTAGACACTGACACTTTTTGGGGACCAGTGACACTAATACAGTCAGCAGTACTAAAAAAATATGCACGGTCACTGAACTAATGACACAGGCTAGGAAGGGGTTAACATCAGAAGTGATCAAAAGGTTAAATGTGTGCCTAGCCTGTGTTCTTCTAAACTGTGAAAGGTGCTTTTACTAGGGGAAGGGATGGATCCCTGTCCCTGCTTTGCAGGAACACAGGATCCATGCTTTCTCTACTGACAGAATGGCAATCTGACCTTGTTTACATAGACGGACTGCCATTCTGCCTCACTGCTCGATCATCGGTGGGTGCTGGAGGCAGCGGTACCTGCTGCTGGGCTCCTGCTGTGTGTGATCATGCGCGCGCCCAAACAGGAAGAGCCAGATCACTTATATATACGTGATAGAGCACACAGGTGCCACCCTGTAGCAGTAAAACTGCTATGGGGAGAACCTGAAGCCTTCATTCCTGAAATTGTGCTTGAAAGTGGAAGAAAAAACGAACTATATCTATCACTAAAAATTCTCCCTTCCCCTTCTTTCTAACTATCCTGCCTGAGTTATTTTAAAAAAATCTGTTTGCTTTGGTCACATGATTCTGCAGCTACAGGTCCCCTGTGTCAGTGAGCTGCTGCTGCAATGCACAGGAGGGAGTGCTGGGCTATGGGAGTCTATGGGTCATGTCATGACTACTGGAATTCAGAGCTCGTCAAGTCCTTCCTTACATAGAACTGTAGGATCGCATAACCGGACCAAAGGTAATTAAAAATAAGTAAGTATACAGGCTAGGTAGGATAGCTAGAAGGAGCGAGGGAACATTTTTAAGTATTTGATATAGTTAGTGTTTTCTTCCCTTTGAAAGCTTACTAACAACTAGATGCAGAGATGAAATATATACAGTAAAGGAGAGTTTTTTTACGTGCCATAGGATTTATATTGCTGTTCATCGAGTCCTGAGAATTACACAGCTCTAACACATAGCACAGCCCTGCCTGGCAGGGAAGAGAACCTGATCTTTTTCTGATGTAGTTCCACCAACACTCTGTAACTGGACAGGAAAAAGAGAAGCAGCACACAGATGAGCAGCGCACAGATTGTCACTCTGCTCTCTCCACCTACCAGCATGAGACTGATACCTTGTTAAATGCAGGTACTTACACTGCTTGAATGAAAGAATAATAATAATAATGTAATAATGATTACAGAACTACAATAATGTGTCTTTCACTGTATATCTTCCTGGATTAAAATTTTAGTACTTTGAGACATTTTACCACCCAAGAGAAAACAAAACTGTAAGGGCTTCTATTCACATGAATTTTATCTTGCATTTAACATGCATTTAATACACGCATCATATGGAAGCCAGCAGACCATCAAACGCGGGCCATCTTGTCAATTTCATAGGGGTAACTCTGTGATTAGACAAGTAGCAATGCCTCCTGGCCCAGCAATAGACATTAAAGCATTAGGCAAAAGCAAAACTTTTTTTTAATTTTTGGATAAAGTGGAGTGGGATTAGAACACCTGTCAGGTTTTTATTGCTCTCTATGCCCCTGTTAGGGAGAATCCCCCTCCAAAGCATTTGGGTTGACAACAGAACAACAATATAGGGACAATTTACCAACGGGAACACTAGATCGGGTGATCCTGGTGACAACAATAGGTTCCCTCACTTTGGAGGGATTTTCTCTAACTTCCTGTTTTGGCTATGGAATCCCCCCCCAATGAGACAGAGAAGGTAAAAAGGAACCTGACAGGTGTTTTAACTTTCCCTTACTCTATCCAAAATTAATAAAAGTTTGGCCTATACCTCTTCTTGTGATGTAAGTCATTCCTATAGCTCTGCCTACAGCATTAGGACACTTCCAGGTCTCCAAGGAGTAAAGGATCTTCTGGAATATGCGACATCGGCAGAAGCCACTTGTAGGCTGGTGCAGTCTACTTTCTCCCCTGCAGGTGACGCTCAACCACAGCGGCATTGCAGAGGGAGAGAGAAGTAAGAGAACATGGTCCCTCCATGGTTTCCTGGGTCACTGGGGGTGCTATACAATTGGATGCAGGCCCCCATGTGACTCTGGTGGCTATCTTGGGTCAGGCAGAGTCTTTTTAAGACCCTGGCTCAGGTGTGACCTACATTTCATGTGTGGGTAGTGTAGGGATAGGTCACCTGTCTGTCAGGGACAGTAATTAGCGGCAGGGAGAGGTTCCAGACCAGTAAGGAAAGAGCAGGGACATGGCATCCTTCCTGAAAGCCTCCCCGCCTGGCCACATTTCACCCCTCGAGACAGAAATTGTTGGTGCACCCGAGACCTACAGCTATACTCCAAACTGCAACATCCTGTGAGTGTGTCCTGTGGGATTGTCTTCCTGCTGGGCAGTTGTACTATGTTGAATGTTAACTTAATCACTTGCTGACCAGCGATGTACCCATACATTGCTAGACTTCAAGTGGTTATACCAGTACTGTATTTTAGAGCTGATGTTCGGCTCTCTTGTAGAAGCAATCCTAGTGGGTAACTATCTGCTGAACTGCTTTTACAAGCAGTGGGAGGGTACCTTCTCCCTTCCTACTTCCTTCCGTGGCTTTACTGGGATCTCATGTCCCACTGGGAGTCCCGTTCGACCAGCGGGCGCTTCAGCCGGCTGGTAGGAGAGCTGAACAAGGACTGGATCTTATTTGTTCAGCTCTCGGCTATGGTAAACTGGAATCAATGACCTGACATCACTTCCAGTTTACCTGGATGTCAATGGCACCATTTTCAAAAATAAAAAGCATTTAATCACACAGATCTTGGTGTGATCAAATGCCTCTAAGGGCAGAGGAGGTATTTGGATTCTTACAGATCTCTCCGTAAAAAGTACCTGTCACATGCCTATTGCTGTCACAAAGGATGTTTACATTCCTTGTGACAGCAATAAAAGTGATAAAAAAAAAATGAAATAAATAAATAAATAGTTTTTAAAAAGTAAAAAAAGTAAAAAAAATAAAAAAATAAAGGGCCCCTGTTCAACCACATGCACACAGACTGATTTCAGACACATGGGAGACATCTACACGAACGTCAGATCATGGGCAGTAATTGTAGCACCAGACCACCTGTGTACATGTAAAGCAGTAACCTGTAAAGGTTTTTAAAACATCACCTATGGATAGAAAAACTTATGTCGTGTTTATTCGTTGAACGGCGTGCTCAATTTTAAAGCCCAACATGTTTGGTTTCTATTTACTCAGCATAACATCATCTTATATATATTAACAAAAAATTGGGTTATTTAATGTGTTTTTTTTTTTTGCATTAAAATTTAAAAAAGTGTTTTTTTTCACAAAAAATTGCGTTTGAAAAATCGCTGCACAAATACCGTGTGACATATTAAATTGCAAAAAACACCATTTTATTCTCTAGGGCCTCTGATATATATATATATATATATATATATATATATATATATAATTTTTTTTTTCTCGGGGTATGCATACATACATACATAAATACATACAGATATTTATATATATATATATATATATATATATATATATATATATATATATATATATATATGTTTGGGAGTTCTTACTAATTTTCGAGCAAAAAAATACTGAATTTTACATGTAAACAAAAGTTTCTGAAAAAGGCCTGGTGCTCAATCGGTTAAATAAAGTTCTATTTCTGCAAGTGGACTGCCACCACACCACACTGCACGTCCTCACACACTAAGCATCATTTAGAGTCCCTCTCCATATTCCACGGAGCTTACGTGAAAAGGTAAAAGCTCAGCGGTCATGTGACCCCAAATAAAAGAAAAGGGTATTTAAGAAATTCAAATACATTTTCTGCAATGATCTTTGTCTTTGCAATGTTGATGTGCAGCTATTTATCTGTGAAGACTTAAGACTTTGCCAATGCTTTAAGGGTTCTGTTGATGGGCATTCTAGTCAAACGCACACATCGGCATTCAAATGATAGAGCAGCATTTGGCATGAAAGGCTGTGTTTGACCTGCTTTTCCTGCAGTTCAAATCTATTTTAATAGGCCATGATGTATCTGCAGAAATGCAACTCAATACATAGCAGGTCAAATGCAACCTCTGAACAGCCGTTTGTACTGCTCGGTAAATGTCAATGGGATTTTGCTGACCTGTGTTTGATGTGTGTTTCATGCACATCAAACACAGGAAAATAACAGCCATAGGCATGAGCCCCATCTCTGTGCATAAACTGAACACAGTAACTCAAGATCTACAACCTACAGTTTTCTGCACTGGGCACATTGCTACAGGCAGTAATATTTGGTTACTTTCCCATTCATTTTTACAGACATACATGTGTTTTTTTTTGTTTTTTTTTCACAATATAGTAATAATAATAATATACTGTATAATAGCAATATATAGTAATTTTTTTTGATAATTCGACCAGTAGCACATTCATAGCCCTACCAGCTCCAGCTTAATATATCGACCAGTACAACCAGTACTGCTATGCTTTACATAAGCCATTATCCCGCATTACAATGCATTGACAGTGATTATTGAAGAAGTTTTTATTATTCATAACAAGCAATCAAATTCAGCTTTCAGCAGTTTAGTGCAATGAAAAAGAATACATTGATTTTTAGCTACCCACTTTGTATTACTGCATTCTACAATCATATTTCCATATGACAGAGGTCAGATTAAGAGTTCTGCATTAAAGAATCATTGTAGTCACAAAATCACATACTTCAGGCTTTTTGGAAAGTGAAAACACATTTAAGAAGGAATTCTTGTGTACATTCTCCTGTTCTCAACAAAATCTATACAGCCCTTTTGGAAAATAAGAAAACAAGATTGTTTGTTGGCGGGCATTCAGCAAGGCACTTTGCCTACATGATTAATGGGCATCCTGGATGTCTTTTATGTTCAGAGATCAGTTACTTTACTTAACAATATTAGCAATTTCAGGGTCATTGCCCTGTTGTGTGAACAACTTCAAAGCAGCTTTGAAGGGATGCAAAACGATTGTCTAGAAAATATTGCCTATACAGTCATAAGATGCTCCCTAGGAAACCAAAAATTATCTGTATGGCACTTAAGGCAATATAAAACCTTTCTGACACATTCACAGATAAAATGTACACAATATTTCTAACAGGATGGCATCTATCTTCCTATAACATGTGCATGCTTTCACACTTTCTAAGAAGGTTTTCAATAGCCTCAAGCATCCACATACTTTATATAGAATACACACAAACATATCAAATTATATCAGTTCTCAAAAGCTACAAAAACCAGGATCAGACAGCAACAAAACTGACAGAGTTTGTATCAAGAAGTGCATAATATGTCCTCATCTGAAGCTTTTAAAATATAAATTTACCTTTCTGGTCAACTTGTCATTGTCAAGTGGGACAAAGAAAAACAAGCTTTGCAAACGTTATTTCTAACATACAGAATGTTGTATTTAGAATTTACAGCATCTTGTGATATCATAGTTACATAATTACATACTTAGTCTGGCTAAAAAAAAGTCCATCTTTTTATATATTGTATATACAATTGCAGGGCTTATAAAGTCCTGGGCTACTAACCAGGAGTTGCATCAGTGCAGCATATCAGTGCCCATCAGTGCAGCATATCAGTGCAACCTCATCAGTGCAGCCTATCAATGCCCCATCAGTGCAGCCTCATCAGTGCCCATCAGTGCAGCCTCAGCAGTGCCCATCAGTGCAGCCTCATAAGTGTCCATCAATGTAGTCTATCAGTGCCCATCAATGTTGCCTCGTCAATGCCCATCAGTGCAGCCTATCAGTGCCTATTGATGCAGCCTTATCAGTGCTCATTAATGCAGCCTATCAGTGCCCATCAATGCAGTCTCATCAGTGCCCATCAGTGCAACCTCATCAGTGCTCATCAGTGCAGCCTCATCAGTTTCCATCAATGCCGATCAGTGCAGCCTCATTAGTGCCCATCAATGCGGCCTCATCAGTGCCCATTAATGAAGCCTATCAGTGCCTATCAGTGTCCATCAATTCAGTCTATCAGTGCCCAACAGTACCCATCAATGCAGCCTACATGGGGATCACAGGATAGAGTCAGGAGGAGAGCTGGCCAGATCACACACAGCTTGGATCAGAAACGCCGCCCACTGTCAAGCAAAGCCCCCCTTCCTGGACCGGCTCCTTTGATAGAGGTCACAATACTTCAATTTCCCGGCATTGGACTAGTGTGCTTTCTATCATAGTGTAAGGTTCTGGCATTCTCAGTGCCTCCTATCACATTATTTCCGGGTGATTTCCATCTACCTAGATAGAAGAAACACATATAGGTGTGTTTCCCTTTAAGACTGATGCTGTCATCACTATTTAAATCGCCGGTTCTCACTCACAGGTGTTCGTTCAAACACCCTTACCTGGATGCTAACTTTCGTGCTTGCAAGCATACCTCGCTGACGGAACCTCGCTGCGCTGATCCCTGCATCCCGCTTCCGGATCATCCGCTCCTCCTGAACCAACCTTCGGCTGTATTGCTATTAGTGCTAAGTACCCCGCAGGGGAACCCTCTATAAACTTATACTAAGCTTACACTATCTAGCTCTGCATAGTAAAGACTATTTATCACATCTGCATATCTAGATTGCTAGCTCTTGAGACTACTGCTACTTATTCCTGCACTGGGTTGATCTCTCTTGTATGTCCACCTGCTACTCTGTCATCTGCTACCATACATGATTGCTAAACCTACCTGAATCCATCTGCTACTGTCTTATCTTCAAGTGTCTGTCACCTACCACCTCCACTCAACCTGTCTCTTAAATCTTCATCACTGTGTTACTACATACATAAAGTCACTCTAGGAACCAGCTTGTTGAGTGTGTGTATTTACTAGCTGAATTAAGACCTTCCACACATGATGAGTCATTGAGGTTGGGAATGGTATCTCAGCATCTCTCTTACATGACTACTGAAGTGGAATATTTCTGCAGCTGAAAATCCACACCATACATGAAACGCAGGAGCGTTACACATAGGAGCCAGTCCAGGAGGCGGGACTTTGTTTGACAGCGGCCAGTGTTTCAGATCCAGGCTGTCACAGCGGGAGATCCCCACTCTGTGCGATCCAGCTGGCTCTTTTCTTCCTCCACTCTCCCTTCCCCACAGTTTACTGGCAGATCACTGGGAGGAGAATCAGAGCCCCCCCCCCCGCCCAAATGCGAGCAGGCGAGTGGAAATTTTGAGAGTTGTAAAATTCTAATTATACAATCCTATACCCACAGTTGATCTGGAGGAAGGCAAATTAAGGCATGGTCCAATTTGCTCCAGAAGGGGAAAAAAAATCTTCCTGATCCCCCAAGGCAATCGGATATTCCCTGGATCAACTTTACCTATAAATATTAGTATCCAGTTATAGTATGTGTATCTAGGAAAGAATCCAGGCCTTTCGTAAAACAATCTACTGAGCTGGCCAGAATCAGCTCTTCAGGGAATCTATTCCACATTTTTACAGCTTACTGTGAAGAAGCCTTTCTGTATTTCGAGAATAAATCTTTTTTCCTCCAGATATAAAGAGTGCCCCCTTGTCCTCTGTGATGACCTTAAAGTGAATAACTCAACACAAAGTTCACTATGTGGACCACTTATGTATTTATAAATGTTAATCACTCCTCTTCTCAAGAGAGAATAAATTCAGTTCAGCTAATCGTTCCTCATAACTCCTCCATGCCTCATATCAGTTTGGTTGCCCTTCTCTGCACTTTCTCCAGTTCCCCAACATCATTTTAATGAACTGGTGCCCAAAACTGAACTTCATATTCCAGATGAGGTCTTACTAATGATTTGTACAGGGGCATACTTATAGCTCTCTCTCCGCAGTCCATGCCTCTCTTAATACAATAAATGATTTTGCTCTCTTTGGAAACTGCAGCTTGGCATTACATGCCATTATTAACCACTTGCCGACCGCCCACCGCAGATATACTGTATATACAGGTATGTCGGTTTGCGGGAGCGCTCCTGGAGGCGCAAGCCCCCACCAGGCGGCGGAGATGCCGATGCACGGGGCCTGTCGGCCGCGACTACCATCTGACACCTGTGATCGCTCCCCTCTGAGAGAGAACAATGGTCTGCTGTTGTAAACACAGTAGCCCATTGTTCTCTCTGAAATGAACACAGAGCGCCTGTGATCCTTCTATATAGGATCACAGGTTTCTGTGATTATTTCACAAGCCCATCCCCCCACAGTTAGAAAGCACTCCCCTAGGCTCACACTTAACCCTTTGATCACCCCTGGGTTAAACCCTTCCCTGCCAGTGTCATTAGTACAGTAACAGTGCATATTTTTAGCATTGATTACTGGAGTCGTGTCACTGGTCCCCCCAAAGTGTCAAAAATGTCAGTTAGGGGTCGGATCTGTTTTGCGCAATGTTGCAGTCCCACTAAAAATCACAGATCGCCACCATTACTAGCAAAAAAAATAAAAAATTGCATAAATCTTTCCCCTAGTTTGTAGTTGCGATAACTTCTGTGAAAACCAATCAAAATACGCATATTGGGATTTTTTTTACCAAAAATATGTAGCAGAATACAAATTGGCCTAAATGAAGAAACAATTTGATTTTTAAATTTCTTTGGGGGGGAATGTTATAGAGCAGAAAGTGAAAAATATATATATTTTTTTTTTCAGAATTGTCGCTAGTTTTTTGTTTATAGCACAAAAAATAAAAATAGCACAGGTGATCAAATCACACCAAAAGAAAGCTCTATGTGTGGGGAAAAAAAGGACATACATTTTAGGTACAGAGCCACACGAGCAATTGTCAGTTAAAGTAGAGCAGTACCAAATCGCAAAAAATTGCCTGGTCATTAAGGGGGCAAATCCTTCCAGTCCAGAAGTGGATAAGCTTATGATCTACCAGAACACCAAGATCGCACACCAAGATCCTTCTCCACCATTGACTCCCCTAGCTGTTCTCCTTCTAGTATGTATTATGCATGCATGTTTCTAGCCCCCAAGTGCATAACTTTAAATTTATCAACATTAAGCTTGTGCATGCTTTTGAGATTTGTCAGGAGTGCACAGCCTGTGGGTGCCCCATAATTAACCATAAGGTCTCCAGGTTATTTATGTGATCGGGTTATTTTTTTAATATCAAAAGGGTATTTTAGGCAGCAAATGAACATGTTGTCCCTGAAGTTTATGTTTTTAAAGCAAAAAAAATGGGCAAGCGTAAGGATTTGCACAACCTTGACCAGGGCCAAATTGTAATGGCTAGATGACAGGATCAAAGCAACTCCAGAATGGCAGCTCTTGTGGGATTGTCCCAGTCTGTAGTAGTTAGAACCTAACAAACGTGGTCCAAGGAAAGAAAACTAGCAAACTGGCAACAGGGTCATGGGAGGGCCAAGACTCTGAAGCACGTGGAGAGAAAAAGCTGGCCCGTGTAGTCCAATTCAATTTAACAAAGCTTTAACAAAGTACAGCGCAACCACAAACATATTCACAAAAATGACATAACTAATAGTGCTGAAACTAATATGTGCATTAAAAATGTGTCAACAAATCAGAAAATAGACATAAAACACTTAAGATTATTATAAGTACAAATAATCATTCTATATACATGTGAAAAATTATTTTATAAATAAAAAATATGGCCAAGCTCTCTCCTCCAGGAGGGACATGTTTCCTCATGTGATTAGGTCACAGGTCGGATGACGAAACTCATACACGGCGGGGCCACGTGATACCATCATGCCCAGAAGTGAGAGCTCCGCCATTTTTAACAATCTTCCAGCGACCTTCATCCTTAAGGGGGTTTGTATTTTACCATCTTATGCAAATTATCTGGATGGTACAAGTGCACTTTAATTGTGAGTATTTTTATTCTTTTAATAAATTGCCAGAGTTTTTTGATACTGCACCATGAAAGTCTTTTTATTTTTTCTCCTGCACTGATAGCGATGGGATTGTTTGCTATGTACAGTAAGTGAGCCATACACACTACCAGCTATTTTGAAGAGATTTGTGAAGTAAATCACCTGGGTTGCTGGGACAAGGGTTTTAGACTTGACCTTTGTGTAGATATAAACTTGAGTTAAGGGGCTATATTGAGGTGGTGGTATAAATTGATTTATTTTGAAGCACCATTTCAGGCAAGTCACTCACTGAGAGATTTTATTTATATAAAAAATAATCTTTTTCACATGAATATGGAATACATGTTTGTTCCTTTTTAAAAAACTTAAGTGTTTTATGTCTATAATTTGATTTGTTGACAAATGTTTGATGCACATATTCATTCCAGCACTAATAGTTTTATGTCGTTTTTTTGTGGATATGTTTGTGGTTGCACTGCACTTTGTTAAAGGTCTTGATTAGAGTTTAGCGAACACCTGGATGTCCGTGTTCGGTGGGTTCGGCCGAACTTGAAAAAAAAGTCCGGGTCCGTGTCCCGGACTTTTTCCGAACTTTACCCGGACACCGAACCCCATTGAAGTCAATGGGGACCCGAACTTTCAGGCACTAAAATGGCTCTAAAAAAAACAATGGAAAGGGCTAGAGTGCTGCAAATGGCAGCAAAATGTAGTTAAGAGCATGGCAAGTGCTCTTAAAAAAAATTCCCCTTTAAATTTGTAATTTTTAAATAGCAGATTAGAACAGCAATCTGTAGTAAAATATAGCTGAATGCTGCACACAACAGACTGATAAAAATATATTTGTTTCTCCCTCCTCCTCCTCCTCCTCAGTGGGCTCAAGTGAGGGCAAAAAAATCGTTCACTGCATCACCCCCCACACAGCAAAATCGATGTAGATCGCTAACGGACGATTGTTCTGTCCTGTGTCTCCTATCTGTCCCTGCCTACTCTCTCCAGCCTGTCCCTAAAATGCTCAAATATCTTTCCCTGCCTACACTCCGACCTGTTCCTGCATTGTTTTCAGCACAATGTTGTTTTTCCCTGTCTGTCCCTAATCAGCAGCAGCCAGCACCGTTCTGTGTGCTCTCTCCCTACACTACAGCAGACTGACGCACCGCGCTGTGTCTCTCGAGTTAATAAAGACCTGGGTCACATGCTTCAGCTGGCCAATCACAGCTCCTAATACATTAGTAGGCATGGCTGTGATGGCGCACACCAGTTAAACGCTTGTTGATTGGCTGTTGAAAGCCCGCCATTAAAAGCGCGCCATTACATACAAAACAGGAAATAAAATTACCGAACACGGATTTTAAACCCGAACATACAGTAAAGTTTTCGGGTCCGTGTCCGGGTAACAAAAATCCAATTATCCGGTACGGACCCGAATAATACAGTCCGTGTTCGCTCAACACCACTTTTGATTATATTTTATCTAAGGGCAAACGCGGAGGTTCCTCTTTGTTGGTTTATTTTAATAGAAGAGCTACCATAGCTTAAATTTCTGAGAACGTTAAAGGGATTGTAAAGTCTCAGAGTTTTTCACCTTAATGCATTCTATGCATTAAGGGGAAAGACCTTCTTTGCTGCAGTGCTCCCCCAGACCCCTCTCTTTTTCTTACCTGAGCCTATTCTTTCCAGTGCCATGCACCAGCTCAGCTGACTCTCATCTCATTGGACATATTGTTGGCAAACAGAGCCTCCTGTTCCTGGCTCCTGCTACTGTCAATCAAATCCCATGACATGGGAGTGGGGGGCGGGGCTGATTCCCGCTTTCTATGTCAATGAACGCAACAGCACCCATGCAGACTCTGGAGTGCGTCTGCATGGGTGCTGCCATGGAAAGCAGCTTTCCGTGGGGACACCCGATGTAAAGGAGGAGCCAGATGCGTAGCAGGGGCACCCCAGAAGAGGAGAATCGGGGCTGCTCCATGCAAAACCCTTTCACAGAGCAGTTAAGTATATCATGTTTGTTATTTTTATTTGAATAAGTCTGAACATTTACAACCCCTTTAATGTTGGTTCTGACAGAAAGGTGTCAAAACACACAGTACATAGCAGTTTATTAATGCTCACCTATGTCCACAGTCAAGGGCACCTACAATAGGCATGTATCAGAACTGGAGCACAGAGCAATAGAAGAAGGCAACCTGGTCTGATGAATTCAAGAATGGTTTGAGGATCATAACGAGTTTGAGGTGTTTCCAAATTCTCCAGATCTCAATCGAAACGAGCATCTGTGGTATGTAATCTTGTAACTTACAGGACTTAACCACTTAAGGACCGGAAGGTTTTACCCCTTTAATGACCAGTCCATTTTTTGCAATATGACACTGTTATTTTAACTAACAACTGCGTGGTCGTGCGACGCTGTATTCAAATAAAATGTATGTCTTTTTTTCCCCACAAATAGAACTTTCTTTTGGTAGTATTTGATCATGTCTGCAGTTTTTATTTTTTGAGCTATAAACAAATAAGCGACAATTCTGAAAAAAAAAAACAATAGTTTTTATTTTCTGCTATAAAACATTCCCAATAAAAAAATCAAATTTTTTTCATCAATTTAGGCCAATATGTATTCTACTACATGTTTTTGGTAAAAAAAATCCCAATAGGTGTATAATGATTGGTTTGCGCAAAAGTTATCGCGTCTACAAACTAGGGGATAGATTTATGTCATTTTTATTTGTTTGTTTATTTTTTACTAGTAATGGCGGCGACAAGCAATTTTTAGTGGGACTGATCGGACACTTAGCTGATGCTTTTGACACTTTTGGGGGGACCAGTGACATTGCTACAGTAATCAGTGCTAATAATATACACAAATACTGTACTAATAACACCAGGGACGATCATGGGATTAAATGTGTGCCTAGGGGGTGCTTTCTAACGGTGTGGGGTTTGTTTTCACTGGATGAGCACAGAGACCTGTGTTCCTAAATAGGAGGAACACAGGATCCCTGTGTTCATCACTGACAGAACAGCGGTCTGCCGTGTTTACATTGGCAGACCGCCGTTCTATCTACATGGGGGGCGATCGCGCGTGTTGATTGGCTCAGCAGCGTGCGCGTGCCTCCACTATCTGCTACACAAAGCGACATACAGATATGTTGTTTCGCACAAAACAGAGCTGACCTGCCGTAGTAAAACTATGGTGGCTGGTCGGCAAGTGGTATTAGGAAATTACACTAATGAAGGTTGGTGTCATAACGATATGTCTGATCAGTGTATAATATTTAGTATTTCAGACTTAGTGTATACACACAATAGTTTTTTACATTTTAACCACTTGCCGACCGCCGCACGCCGATCTACGTCGGCGGTCAGCCCCTCACAGGCAAAGTGACGTAGGGCTACGTCACTAGCTTGTGAGGGTCTAGGGAGCGAGCGAGCGCGCGCCGCCGGAGGCGCGCTCCCGCTCCCGCGTGGTCACGGACCCCCCCGCGCGTGTGACCGGTGGACCCGATGTCCGCCGGCCACTCTGCGATCGGCGGGGGAGAGGGAGAAAGTCAGGCAGCTTGTGTAAACAAGCTGCCTGTCATTCTCCCCTCTGTATGAGAACTGATCATATGGATCTACTATGTAGATCCGTTGATCACTCTACATACAGCTGAAGCCACAGCCAATCACAGTAAGAATCACGCCCCTAGGGACACACACAGCCCCTCCCTCTCAAATAAAGTTAACCCCTTCACTACCAGTGTATTTTTACAGTAACAGTGCATATATATAGCACTGATTACTGTAGAAATGTCACTGGTAACCCCAAAAGTGTCAAAAATGTCAGTCAAGGGTCCGATCTGTCTGCCGCAATGTCGCAGTACCGCAAACAAAATCGCAGATCGCCGCCATTACGCGTTAAAAAAAAAAACAACAAAAAATGACAAAAATCTTTCCCTTAGTCAGTAAACGCAATAACTTTTGCGCAAACCAATCAAAATACGCTTTTTGCGATTTTTTTTACCAAACATAGGTAGCATAAAACAAATTGGCCGAAAATGTTAAAAAATTTAGATTTTTACATTTTTTTGGGGGGGAATTTCATATAAAAAAAAGGGAAAAATATTGCTATTTTTGCAAAATTGACGCTCTTTTTTTGTTTATAGCGTGTGATCAAAAAATCGCACAGGTGATCAAATACCGCCAAAAGAAAGCTCTGTTTGTGGGAAAAAAAGGACGCCAAATTGGTTTAGGTACAGCGTCGCACGACCGCGCAATTGTCCGTTAAAGTCACGCAGTGCCGAATCGCAAAATACCCCCTGCTCGTTTAGCAGCCAAATCCTCCGGGGCTTAAGTGGTTAATGAATTCATAGACCCTGATGTTCTGACTATAAGGACTTGTGCACACAGGACGTTTCTTTTTAACTTTTTAAATGAAGCCAGCAGCATTTTTGCAGAAACATTTGTTAACATTTGTTAAGCGGCAGGTTGAGTCTTTTAAACATCCCTTTTTTCCCATATGTTTTCAGAAAATAGTAAATATAAATTAACTTTTTTAACAAAGTTGTCATTTTTTAAGTTATTTTTCACACACAGCATGGGGATTCGTAGAACCACACCCCAAAATGCATTCTGCTTATCTTCCCAAATATAGAATTGCCACTTGTGTGAGACTTTTTTTTCACTGACTAGCTGAATAGGGAGGCCCAAATTTCAAGGAGCACCTCCAGGGTTTCAAGGGGCATAAATGATGTATGTATTTGCCTGACAGTTTATCACATTTTCAGAAGGCCTGGAGTTCAAGTGTATCACTTACCCCCAAAGGAATAACTGATATTTTGGGCCCCTGACTCCAAATGTCAACAACCTTCCTTCTCCCCTCTAATTCAGCCCAAAGGTGTTCTATTAGGTTGAGGTCAGGAGACTGTGCATGCCCGTCAGGATGCTCCATCCCAAACTCCCTCATCAATGTCTTTATAGACCTTTGAGGAGTTTTGTTCACTGGTGCGCAGTCATGTTGGAAAAAGAAAAGGCCATCCCCAAACTGTTCCCACAAGATTGGGAGCATGAAATTGTCCAAAATGTCTTGATATGCTGACACCTTAAGAGTTCCCTTCACTGAAACTAAAGATCCAGGCCCAACCCCTAAAAACAACCCCACACCATAACCCCCCTCCTTCAAATGAGTTGGACCAGTGCACAAAGCAAGGTCCATAAAGACATGGATGAGCGAGTTTTGGCTGGAGGAACTTGACTGGCCTGCACAGACTCCTGACCTCAGCCCGATAGAACACCTTTGGGATGAATTAGAGTGGAGACTGTGAGCCAGGCCTTCTCATCCAGCATTAGTGTCAGACCTCACAAATGCGCTTCTGGAAGAATAGTCAAACATTCCCAAAGACACATTACTAAACCTTGTGGACAGCCTTCCCATAAGACTTGAAGTTGTTATAGCTGCAAAGGGTGGACCAACTCAATATTGAATCTTACGGACTAAGACTGGGATGCCATTAAAGTTCATGTACATGTAAAAGCAGGTGTCCCAATACTTTTGAAAATAAAGTGTATATTACACAGTGTTATATTGCTATATTTGGCCAGGTAGCACAAGAGGCAGAGGAAATGCAAAAAAGTGCACATGTGACCCACTGAGATGCAGATGTCTACAGAGGATGGCAGAGACTGGTGCCTACAGTAGCATGATTTGAGGGAGGTGCTTAACCACCTCAATACTGGGCACTTTCACCCCCTTCCTTCCCAGACCAAATTTCAGCTTTCAGTGCTCTCACACTTTGAATGACAATTACTCAGTACACTGTACCCAAATTAAATTTTTTATCATTTTGTTCACACAAATATAACTTTCTTTTGCTTGGTATTTATTTACCACTGGGTTTTTTTTTTTTTTTTTGCTATATAATCGAAAAAAAGCAAACATTTTGAAAAAACAAACCAATATTTTCTACTTACTGTTTTAAAAGAAATCCAAATAAAATCAAATTTTGTCATAAATTTAGGCCAGAATGTATTCCGCTACATGTATTTGGTAAAAAAAATCCTGATAAGTGTATGATAGTAGGTTTGTGTGAAGGTTCTAGAGTCTAGAAGCTAGGCTACGCATCATTTAAAATTGATCAATCCTGATGTACTGACTACCTATCTCATTTCTTGATGCCCTAAAATGTCAGGGCCACTTCAGAAGGCGTATTTTCTTCTGTTTAAGCCATTCTGTTGTTGATTTACTTCTATGCTTTGGGTCATTGTCCTGTTGCAACACCCATCTTCTGTTGAGCTGCAGCTGGTAGACAGATGGCCTTAAGTTCTAATGCAAAATGTCTTGATAAACTTGGGAATTCATTTTTCCTTCAGTGATAGCAATCCGTCCAGGCCCTGATGCAGCAAAACAGGCCCATACCATGATGCCCCCACCACCATACTTCACGGTTGGGATGAGGTTTTAATGTTGGTGTGCTGGGACTCTTTTTCACCACACATAGTGTTGTGTGTTTCTTCCAAACAACTCAACTTTGGTTTCATCTATCCACAGGGATGTTAGCATTTGCCAGTGACTTTTGTAAGAAGGATTCTTCTTCACCTCATTGAGCAGTTTGCACTGTGCTCTTGCAGTCATCTTTACAGGACAGGCACTCCTAGGGAGAGTAGCAGCAGTGCTGAACTTTCTCCATCTATAGACAATTTGTCTTACCGTGGACTGATGAACAGCAAGGCTTTTGGAGATACTTTTATAACCCTTTCCAGCTTTATGCAAGTCAACAATTCTTAATTGTAGGTCTTCTAAGAGCTCTTTTGTGCGAGGCATCATTCACATCAGGCAATGCTTCTTGTGAAAAGCAAACCCAGAACTGGTGTGTGTTTTTTATATGGCAGGGCAGCTGTAACCAAAACCTCCAATCTCATCTCATTGATTGGACTCCAGTTGGCTGACATCTCACTCCAATTAGCTCTTGGAGATGTCATTAGTCTAGGGGTTCACAAATTTTTCCACCTGCACTGTGAATGTTTACATGGTGTGTTCAATAAAAACATGGCAACATTTCATTCTTTGTGTGTTATTAGTCTAAGAAGAATGTGATTGTCTATTGTTGTGACTTAGATAATGATCAGATCACATTTTATGACCAATTTGTGCAGAAATCCATATCATTCCAAAGGGTTCACATACTTTTTCTTGCAGGTGTATAGTCTGCACATTTCTCACCAAGGATGGATGACACTACATAGGCTTCCCCAGCAATGGAGGTTAATTACAGTAGAACCCTTATAGCACCATCAGACAATCCATTGAGGTTGGGCCAACATGGCCATACATGGCAATCTGACGATGATAACATCACATTGAAATTGTCCTTACGGAGACTAAAAAATGTGATGGATAAAGAGATTAGATCCTTCTGGGATGTCAGTACACCAACAGAATATCTTACCCTGGAACAGATTTCACACAGCTTAAGGATCAAAAAGTTTCCTACTGTTGACCTTTTTGATGAGAGTCTTAAAAAAGAATGGACAGGAACAGATTAGAGATCACTCTTCATTTCAGGCTAAGAGTAAATTAATGTGGATGCGCAGGACGTTCTACGAGTATGGAGATAAATGTAGCAGATCCCTGGCGAACGCTATCTGTGTGTGACGGAATAGATCCTACATCCCAGCCCTGTCTACGTCGACGGGAGCAAAAATTTACTCTTCCCCCGAAATGGCGAACACATTCAAGGACTTCTACACTTTGCTGTATAATCTGCACCCTTCCTCCCCTGATAAAGCCCCACAAGACAAGTCTAGACTTATCGCGGATTACCTAGAGTTGGCCAACTTACCTTCGCTCCCAGAGGAGGAGATTGAGGCTATGTCAGCGCCGATATCTGTTGAGGAGCTGGCTTCAGCAGTGGCCGGTTCCCCGATGGGCAAGGCCCCGGGCCAGACGGCTTCACTATTCCTTACTATAAGGCATTTCTGGACTTGCTGGCCCCTCATTTCGTGGCGTCGTTTAACGGCATCCTGGAGGGCCACACAATGCCCCCAGAACTCTTGCATGCTAATATAACAGTCATCCCCAAGCCCGATAAAGACCCCCTCCATTGTGCGAACTACAGGCCTATCTCCCTTCTCAATTGTGACCTGAAGCTCTTCACAAAGATTTTGGCAGAAAGACTTAGCCCTATCCTGCAGCGCATTGTTCCCCTTGACCAAGTTGGCTTTATCCGTAACAGGGAGGCTCGAGACAACACGATAAGAACTATTAATGTCATCCAGAGAGCCAAACACTTTAACCTACCCATGATTCTCCTGTCCACTGACGCTGAAAAGGCCTTTGACAGGGTGAATTGGTCTTTTCTACAGGCTACTCTGAGACACCTCGGTCTGCCAAGCAACATCATGGCCTGGATTTCAGCACTTTATTCGAACCCCTCAGCCACAGTTAGTCTTAATGGTGCTACCTCCGACCCCTTTCCGATAGGGTTGTCCACTGTCACCACTCCCGTTCGTTATCTCTCTGGAACCGCTACTGCACCACATCAGGAACAACCACGACATCACGGGCCTACCAGCCAGTACTTATCATCACAAAGTAGCCGCCTATGCTGATGATCTGCTGTTTTTTCTATCAAAACCCCACATTTCCTTACCGGTCCTTATGTCTGAACTTCGCTCTTATAATTCTCTATCTATTCTCGATTAACTTCCAAAAATCTGAAGCTTTAAACATTAACCTCCAACCGCGAGCGCTGGCGCTCCTCAGCTCGAATTTCCCATTTCAACGGCGGCACGGGCTATCCGATATCTGGCGACTGCAATACCAGATAACCTCAACCATATCTTTCAACACAACTCTCAACCGTTCCTGGTCACCCTGTCTTCTGACCTGATAGCTTGGCAGAACTTAGCAATTTCCTGGTTTGGGAGATGCAATGTCCTCAAAATTAATGTGATGCCACGCCTCCTGTACCTCCTACCAGTTAAAATACCAGTTAAAATACCTCGAGTGTTCTTTCGTACACTCCGATCGGCGTTTATCAGATACTTATGGCAAGAGAAACACCCGCGGCTCAAACACTCACTCCTACAGCGCCCCAAACCTGCCGGTGGTGTTTGTCTCCCTGACCCCGCTAGATACTGCACAGCGGCTCATATGACCAGGGTAATTGACTGGTGTAGACATGCCCCTCATAAATTGTGGGTATCCCTGGAACAGGAGGCAGTGGCGGCTCCTCTGGTAGGCCTCCCCTGGGCGAGCACCTCCTATACCCGCTGGGTGCCCCCCCATTCTCTAGTTGATGCCACCTTAGCAGAACTTAATAGATACTTCAGGTTAGTGGGGACGACGGCGTTCCCCTCCCCCATGACCCCGATTATTGGCCATACAGATTTTCCCCCGGGTCTCTCGGATAGGGCTTTTCGCCTTCACACTGACGCAAGTGTCATTAGGGCCTCCCATTTTCTCAGTTCATCTGGCTGGCGAAAACCTTTAGAAATAATTCCTTCATTCCACTCTTTGCCACTGGGACACTGGAAATCATTTCAGCTCTCCTGCTTTCTCAAATCCCTTCCTGATCATACTAAGTTCCGTAGACAGTCAACGCAGTTTGAAGACCTCTGTTTAAGCGAGGGAACGATCCAGAAATCACTTTCAATCTCCTACTCCATTCTTCTATCAGTGTCCACCCAACATGACCCTTCGTTCCTCCTCAAACTTTGTTAACAAATAAAAAACTGAAAAATTGGGCAGCAAACTCTCTCCAGAAGTTCAGTGAGGATCTCTGAATGATCCAATGTTGACCTAAATGACTAATGATGATAAATAGAATCCACTGTGATAGTCTCAGAGGTCCGTTTAAAGCGCAGAGAGCATCATGAAGAACAAGGAACACACCAGGCAGGTCCGAGATACTGTTGTGGAGAAGTTTAAAGCCGGATTTGGATACAAAAAGATTTCCCAAGCTTTAAAAACATCCCAAGGAGCACTGTGCAAGCAATAATATTGAAATGGAAGGAGTATCAGACCACTGCAAATCTACGAAGACCTGGCCGTCCCTCTAAACTATCATCTCATACAAGGAGAAGACTGATCAGAGATGCAGCCAAGAGGCCCATGATCACTCTGGATGAACTGCAGAGATCTACAGCTGAGGTGGGAGACTCTGTCCATAGGACAACAATCAGTCGTATACTGCACAAATCTGGCCTTTATGGAAGAGTGGCAAGAAGAAAGCCATTTCTTAAAGATATCCATAAAAAGTTTTGTTTAAAGTTTGCCACAAGCCACCTGGGAGACACACCAAACATGTGGAAGAAGGTGCTCTGGTCAGATGAAACCAAAATCAAATTTTTTGGCAACAATGCAAAACGTTATGTTTGGAGTAAAAGCAACACAGCTCATCACCCTGAACACACCATCCCCACTGTCAAACATGGTGGTGGCAGCATCATGGTTTGGGCCTGCTTTTCTTCAGCAGGGACAGGGAAGATGGTTAAAATTGATGGGAAGGTGGATGGAGCCAAATACAGGACCATTCTGGAAGAAAACCTGATGGAGTCTGCAAAAGACCTGAGACTGGGACGGAGATTTGTCTTCCAACGAGACAGTGATCCAAAACATAAAGCAAAATCTACAATGGAATGGTTCACAAATAAACATATCCAGGTGTTAGAATGGCCAAGTCAAAGTCCAGACCTGAATCCAATCGAGAATCTGTGGAAAGAACTGAAAACTGATGTTCACAAACGCTCTACATCCAACCTCACTGAGCTCGAGCTGTTTTGCAAGGAGGAATGGGCAAAAATTTCAGTCTCTCGATGTGAAAAACTGATAGAGACATACCCCAAGCGACTTACAGCTGTAATCGCAGCAAAAGGTGGCGCTACAAAGTGTTAACTTAAGGGGGCTGAATAATTTTGCACGCCCAATTTTTCAGTTTTTTTATTTGTTAAAGTTTGAAATATCCAATAAATTTAGTTCCACTTCATGATTGTGTCCCACTTGTTGATTCTTCACAAAAAATTAGTTTTATATCTTTGTTTGAAGCCTGAAATGTGGCAAAAGGTCAAAGTTCAAGGGAGCCGAATACTTTCGCAAGGCACTGTGTATGTATGTATGTATGTGTGTGTGTGTGTGTGTGTGTGTGTGTGTGTGTGTGTGTGTGTATGTATGTATATATATATATATATATATTATACTTGTGTGTGTGACCAAAATTCCAGCTATGACTAAGCACCAAGATAGCTGTGAAATGCGTTAGCTGATTTGTTTTTTACTTCCATGTGCTGTATGGATTGTCGCTTTTACATATTTGGAACCATTAAAGGTGATTCAAGCAGTGTGCGGCAGTCCACGCTTCTTCTTCCTACATGTTTCTGATGCATGCAAGGCTAGCACCAGTTTTATGTGCAGACACAGCTGAGCAATAGGGGAGTCCTTGAGTGGTACACCACTTGTTGCTGGCAATAGGTTGGCTGGCGCACAGATTACACTGCTTCACAATGTAGTTCAGCAGATCATCCGTTATTAATAAATGAAAATAATAAAGTGGAGTTACATTTTCTGATTGTATTCGAGGGCCAGGCTGTGCTGTAAAAGGGGGAATTACAGGTTCTGCTGAAGTATTGGGCAGCCATTTAGGGTATAATAATACAGTGTTTCTCAACTCCAGTGCTCAGGTCACACTTACAGGCCAGAATTGAAGTATTACCTTGGGGAGATGCAGACTAGAATACTGCAATCAGTGAGCAGCAAATGATATTACCTGTGATGTATTTCAGTTTTCTTTCAAACCTGGCCTGTTAGTGTGCCCTGAGAACCGTAGTTGAGAAACACTGTAATACATCTGGGAGGCTAGTATGGGCCCCCTACCTCATTGTGGATGGGACACCCAGTTACTAGCATCTGGCTTATCATCTAGGAATGTTGCCCTGCTTGTGCTTGCCACTGCATAAGGACTTGCAGAAATGCTGGAGGATACCTTCCTATAATCTTGGACTGCTGCGCTGCTAATGGATGCCACAGGATTTTTTGCACTGCTGGTGGATGCTTCAGGATTGCTTGCGCTGCTGGTGGATGCTTGCACCTGCTCAAATTTCCTGAGCCTCTTTGTTAGGATTCTGTCCTTCTCAATTTCCATTTCAGAGCCACTGCTTTCTACTGGCTCAAACTCACTATCCGAGTCTGACAGAGAGAGTTCCCCACTACTCTCATCTGACATACTCTGGAGTATATGGAAAGCCTCCTCGCTGCTAAATAACTTTTTAGCCATGTGGACAGATGTACGCACTTGATTCCTGGGACAGATGTGTCAGATGTGTGACAGATGTTGATCACTGGGATGTGGCAGATGTTCACTGGAAAAGATGTGGCAAATCACATACGGATGTGGCAGATGTTCACTAGTACAGATGTGGCAGATGTTCACTTGGACAGATTGTGGCAGATCACAGACAGTTGTAGCAGATTATGGACAGATGTAGCAGATCACGGACAGATGTAGCAGATCACGGACAGATGTAGCAGATCACGGACAGATGTGGCAGATCACGGACAGATGTGGCAGATCACGGACAGATGTGGCAGATGATCACTGACAGATGGGCCAGATTGTCACTGACAGATGGGCCAGATTATCACTGACAGATGGGCCAGATTATCATGGACAGATGTGTCAGATGTTTACTGGGACAGATGTGTGATAGGTGTTTTTCACTGTGTTGGGGACACTAGCTGGGTGATCACTGTGTAAAAAGCAGTAAAACAGCTCAAAACTCACTAATCCCGGCTGGCAGCACAGATCCGCTTTCCTTCTCCTCGCTGACAGACTCTGTGTTATAACAGCTGTGTTTACATTACATGACACAGCCATCATGTGATCAGGAGGGCCAATCGCAGAGCTCCCATGCTGAGCAGTGTTGCGCTGTGTCTGGGGGACACAGGCACACTGGGATAGTGCAGCTGTGTGGGCACGCAGCTGCCTGATCTCGCTGCTTCTGAAGGACATTCAGGAACGTCCACTCAGGAGGAGGAAGTGCCCACCCAGCCGTATATGTGCAGTGGCCAGATGGGAGGAGGTTAAAGTGATTGTAATGTTTTTTTCTTTTTTTAACCAGGTCACATCCGCGCTACAGCCTATATACGGCTGCAGCGCGGACTTGAATTTTCGGGAGGCCGTCTTTAAACGGCCTCCCATAAACACGCCCTCCGCGCGCTCCCGCGAGCGCGCATCGGGCAAAAGCTGTGTTGCCCGTGTCCCTTGGACACAGCCAATCACAGATCGAGACGAATGGCCAATCACAGCGGCCATTCGTCACGATCGAGGCATCCAATGAGAGATGATCTCATATGTAAACATATGAGATCATCTGTCATTGCCTCGGTAGTAACAGACTCCCCGCGCGCTCCCGCAAGCGCGCACCGGGGATAATCTGTGTTGGCCATGTCCCTTGGACACAGCCAATCACAGATCGTGACGAATGGCCAATCACAGCGGCCATTCGTCACGATCGAGGCATCCAATGAGAGATGATCTCAAATGTAAACATTTGAGATCATCACTCATTGCCAGCTCTCCCTCCTCACACACAGACTGCAGTGTGAGGAGAGGAAAGATCGTAAGTGTGTAAAAAGTGCCACCAGTGATCACCAGTGCCCACCAGTGCCCACCAGTGTGCCCACCAGTGTGCCATCAGTGTGCCCATCAGTAGTGCCAGTGTGCCCATAAGTGATCAGTGTGCCCAGTCTCATCAGTGCCCACCAGTGCCCACCAGTGTGCCCACCAGTGCCCACCAGTGTGCCCATCAGTGCCGCCCAGTGCTCATCAGTGCCGCCCAGTGCCCACCAGTGCCCATCAGTGCCCGCCCAGTGCTCATCAGTGCCGTCCAGTGCTCATCAGTGCCGCCCAGTGCTCATCAGTGCCGTCCAGTGCTCATCAGTGCCGCCCAGTGCTCATCAGTGCCGCCCAGTGCCCACCAGTGTGCCCATCAGTGCCCGCCCAGTGCTCATCAGTGCCGCCCAGTGCTCATCAGTGCCGCCCAGTGCTCATCAGTGCCGCCCAGTGCTCATCAGTGTGCCCAGTGCCCACCAGTGTGCCCATCAGTGCCGCCCAGTGCTCATCAGTGCCGCCCAGTGCTCATCAGTGCTGCCCAGTGCTCATCAGTGCTGCCCAGTGCCCACCAGTGTGCCCATCAGTGCCCGCCCAGTGCTCATCAGTGCCGCCCAGTGCTCATCAGTGCCGCCCAGTGCTCATCAGTGTGCCCAGTGCTCAGTGTGCCCACAGCGCTCATCAGTGCTCATAAGTGTGCTCATCAGTGTGCCCACAGAGCCCATCAGTGTGCCCATCACAGTGCCCATCAGTGAGCCAGTTTAACCGTGCCCATCAGTGTAAACGTGCCCATCAGTGTCACCAACGATGGCAAAAAAAATTTTCTCAGCCGAGGAGGCCTTCAATATAATCAGTGAGGACATGGACAGGGAGCTTTCTGCTTCGGAATCTTCGGAGTCAGAGTCTGACTCCGAAGTAAATTACGAGCCGGTCATTAGCAGCGGGACGCAGACCGACTCCGACGAGGAGGAATACTGCCCGCCTGCCAACCGAAGGCGTTCTGGTGAGGAGGAGGCAGTGCCATCCACCAGCTCTGCGGTGCCATCCACTAGCTTCGCAGTGCCATCCACCAGCTCCGCAGTGCCATCCACCAGCACCACAGTGCCTCGGCAAGAAAGGCCAAGCTCAAGTGGGGTGTCACCTCGCCCCCAAAGGGTTAGGACCAACGCCAGCCTTCCCTATGCCCTTCTGAACCCCCTGTGGCTTCCTCCCAACTCAGGAGAAGCCATCATCCCCCCTTTCACTGCCCAGCCAGGAGTCCAGGTCAACACGGAGAACTTTGCCCCAATTGACTACTTCCGTTTAATTTTTACGGAGGACCTGCTGACGTCCATTGTGGCCCAGTGCAACCTGTATGCACATCAATTTATCGAGAGTAACCCCACATCATTTTATTCCCGTCCCTTTGAGTGGAGAGACCTAACGGTGCAGGAGTTCAAGATATTTTTAGGCTTCACCTTCAACATGGGACTCAATAAAAAAAACGAACTGCAAGCATATTGGTCAACCAAACCAATCTACCATATGCCCATCTACTCTGCAGTAATGCCCAGGGCCAGGTATCTGATGATCATGAGGTTCCTCCATTTCAACGACAATACCCAGTGCCCTCCCCGAAATTCCCCAGCATTTGACAAGCTGTTCAAAATTCGGCCACTTCTAAATTATTTTTCAGAAATATTCCCTCAATTATTTACCCCAGACCAAAATATATGTGTGGATGAGTCCCTTGTTAAATTTACCGGCAGGCTGGGCATCAAACAATTAATTCCCAGCAAACGGGCCCGCTATGGGGTGAAGCTGTACAAATTATGTGACCGAGCCACAGGGTACACCTATGCCTTCAGGGTGTACGAAGGGAAGGACACCCAGCTGCATCCCCCTGAATGTCCAGACTACATGGGATCAAGCGGGAAAGTTGTTTGGGACCTCATTTACCCCCTCCTTGAAAAAGGCTACCACCTGTACGTAGACAATTTCTACACCAGTTTGCCCCTGTTCCGAAACCTTCACAGAAAGAAGACTCCTGCATGTGGCACGGTCCGAAAAAAACGGAAAGGCTTTCCTCAAAGGCTAGTAAACACCAAGCTGAGAAGAGGGGAGACGGCGAGTCTGAGAAATGAGGAAGTTCTGGCTGTGAAGTGGAGGGACAGAAGAGACGTCTACATGTTGTCTTCGATCCACAATGACAACTATGTGGAATCCCGACGAAGGAATGGCCCAGTCCGAAAGCCAACATGTGTACATGAGTACAACTTATTCATGGGGGGAGTGGATTTCAACGACCAAATGATGGAACCCTATCTACCCACAAGACGTACCTATCATTGGTACAAAAAAGTAGCAATTTATATTTTTCATTTGGCCATATACAATTCTTACATTTTATACCGCAAATCCACCGAAAGCCCCCAACCCTTCCTTTATTACCTGGAGGAAATCTTCACAACCCTCATATTTCCAAACGGCCCACCAGAAAACATTAGATCTGACGTAATAAGCAGACTGTCTGAACGCCATTTTCCCAGTAAAATCCCTCCCACACAAAGAGACCAAAAACGGCAGAAAAAATGTAGGGTGTGTACCAAGGCAGGAATTCGAAAAGACACCCGCTATTACTGTCCCCAGTGTCCTTCCCAACCAGGCCTCTGTGTAGACGACTGTTTCCGTCGTTACCATACTTGTCTAAATTATTAGTATGGTAAACGTAGTCCTCCGCTTTCACCCCTTATGCCACTGTATGCTCCTGAAATGACCCTGGACTGTTATACAACGACGCCTTTGCCTGCTGATTTTGTACCTATGTCTGCCTGCTCCGGAACTGACCCTGGCCTGTTTTTTGACCATGCTTCTGCCTGCTGATTCTGTTCATACCTCTGCCTGATCTGGAACTGACCCTGGACTGTTATTTGACCACGCCTTTGCCTGCCGATTTTGTACCTACCTCTGCCTGCTCTGGAACTGACCCTGGACTGTTTGACCACGATTTTTGCCTGCCTCTGGAAGTAGTGGGATTCATACCACAGGGGTCTCGCATATGTGAGGGGACCAGAAATGTTTTTCTGGATGAAGAAAACAATTTTTTTTGTTTTTCTTCTTCTCAGATTAGGGTCTGGATCCCGGAGGCTTCAAAGCGATTTGGGTGGGAGAAGCCTCTACCCCTGTCCCCATTCTATCCCGACAGAGGCCCTACTTCTGCCTGCAGGACTTACTGCCATCATGCCTCTGCCTGCCGCATGCACTGACACTGGACTGGTATCCTTGCCTGGAGAATTGCATGCACTGTTGCTGACCAAGTCCCTGCCTGCTGCCTGGACTCAACTCCTGTGGACAACTGCGCTTCTAAAACTACAGGTAAGGTTTGCTCAGCAGAATGTATTGTGGGGTGTAATTCATGGTAATTCATGGTATGTGCATGCTATGTGTCTTTGCATGTTGGGCCTCTGTATGTGACCTGACTGCGTAAAAGTCTCACACATGTGGTATCGCCATACTCAGGAGGAGTAGCAGAATGTATTTTGGGGTGTCATTTTTGCTATGTACATGCTATGTGTTGGAAATATCTTATAAATGGACAACTTTGTGTAAAAAAAATGCGTTTTCATTTTTTTTCCACATTTTCCGAAAGATTCTGGAAAAAAATGACATGTTCAAAAGACTCATTATGCCTCATAGATTATACGTTGGGGTGTTTGCTTTCCAAAATGGGGTCATTTAGTGGGCTTTTTCATTGTGCTGGTGCTCCAGGGCCTTCAAAAGTGTAATAGGTGGTTGAGAAATGAAAAGTGTATTTTATGCTCCGAGAACGCCTGGAGGTGCTACTTCAATGTTGGACTTCTGTATGTGGCCTGACTGTAAAAAAGTCTCACACATGTGGTATCGCCATACTCAGGAGGAGTAGCAGAATGTATTTTGGGGTGTCATTTTTGCTATGTACATGCTATGTGTTGGAAATATCTTATAAATGGACAACTTTGTGTAAAAAAAATGCGTTTTCATTTTTTTTCCACATTTTCCGAAAGATTCTGGAAAAAAATGACATGTTCAAAAGACTCATTATGCCTCATAGATTATACGTTGGGGTGTTTGCTTTCCAAAATGGGGTCATTTAGTGGGCTTTTTCATTGTGCTGGTGCTCCAGGGCCTTCAAAAGTGTAATAGGTGGTTGAGAAATGAAAAGTGTATTTTATGCTCCGAGAACGCCTGGAGGTGCTACTTCAATGTTGGACTTCTGTATGTGGCCTGGCTGTAAAAAAGTCTCACACATGTGGTATCGCCATACTCAGGAGGAGTAGCAGAATGTATTTTGGGGTGTCATTTTTGCTATGTACATGCTATGTGTTGGAAATATCTTATAAATTGACAACTTTGTGTAAAAAAAATGCGTTTTCATTTTTTTTCCCACATTTTCCGAAAGATTCTGGAAAAAAATTACATGTTCAAAAGACTCATTATGCCTCATAGATTATACGTTGGGGTGTTTGCTTTCCAAAATGGGGTCATTTAGTGGGCTTTTCCATTGTGCTGGTGCTCCAGGGCCTTCAAAAGTGTAATAGGTGGTTGAGAAATGAAAAGTGTATTTTATGCTCCGAGAACGCCTGGAGGTGCTACTTCAATGTTGGACCTCTGTATGTGGCCAGGCTGTAAAAAAGTTCAATTTTGTCTTTGAACTGAGCTGTATGATAGCTTGATCATACACATTAAAATACACAGGCACCTCTCCACTGTTTTATTTTTTTATTTTTTAAGTAATACAGAGGTACGGAGTTGGTTAAGAGAAAACCTGTACTGAAAGAAAAATATAGGCTGGTATTGCTCCTACAAATCTCCTTAAAATACTGGGTGCCTAGCTACCCACTGATTCAATGATATTACAATTTTTTGAGCTACTGTCTTAGAATAAGCATGTATATATGTGATTTTGGGAAGGGAGAACAGGAAGCAGGCCTATTTTATATGAAATACCATAATAATGCAGGTGTTTTAGAACCATGTGACTACATGGGTCAATACATAAGGCCATAAAAAAATACATGTGTCCGTTGGAAAAAAAAACATAGCTCAGTAGACACATACAGTATTTGCTAATACTGCACACTTATTATTTCATTGAGTTTAATTTCTAGGGCACTTTGGTTTTTCCTTTTTTTTCTCATATTTACCAGCTGTATGATTATTCTAGGTCAGGTACTCGGAAAGTATAGAAACCAGAGACAATCAGATGGCATATTCAGAAGAAATTTGACAACGGGCGCCTCCATTTTGCTCTCAGTATAGGTTTATTTTAGATTGTCTGTAACAGATTTCCAGAAAACACAAACCTCTACATATTTTATACATATTGTGACAGTTCTGCATCTTGTCAAAAATAATTTGGTGTCACCCAGGGTTCTCACCCATGCAGATTTAGTGGCTCTAAGATGTCTGTTTTGATCAGAGAAAACAGTTTTTAAAGTTTTCTATAGAATTTGTAACTCCTGGATTAGGTTCTGGATCACAGGGACTTAGTAGAGATTTGGAAGGGATGAAGATTCAAACCGTGGGTCCATGTTTTGTTGGTGATCAACACTGAAGGTGCAAGTGTGCACAGGCCTTATGGTATGGGACCTAAGTAGAGTTCAAGGTGTAGGATTTGACACTGGGAGAGTATCTGTTGTGGCCTCAAGGAGAGGTAATCTGACCAGGACATTGGTTAAGAGAGAGAGGGATAGAGAAGTGGTGGGGGAAATTTACTAAATCCAGAGCAAACAGAACCTGAACCAGCTGTACCAGGCCAATCAACTTCTAGCCTCAGTGTGTTCAGTTAAGAATAGAAAATTAAAGCTAGAACTGACTGGTTGCAATGCAAAGCTGATCCAGATTCTGGCTGCTCAAGTTTCAGTTAATTCTCCTCAATGTCTCAGTAGACAGAAGGCTGTACTGTCCATGAGGCTGAATGAGATGAAGCAGTGAAATTGTGCCATAATCAGGAATTGTGCAATTTTAGGTAAACAAGTCATCGTGATGCTGAAAACCCCTGAAATGATAACCTTTCATCTCATATTGATCTGTTAAATAAAAGTTGACAAAATACATTTCTAAAATAAACAGTGGAGTGTGGACTAGGGATCGACTGATTATCGGCAAGGCCAATATATGGAGGGTCGATATTGACTTTTGCTAATATATCTGTATCAGCCCAGGAACTGGCCAATATTGCCAATATTCCAAATATTGCTCATGTAAGGGTAAAATGATGTCACATAGCATAATTCCGTTTACAAATGTTATTGAATATGCCACTCACATATGTACAAATTAAAGATATAAGTGGGGGCATGTCCAAGATGGCGCCGGGAGCAGACGTGTTTTAACTGGGCTCCCGATTCCAGCATTCATCCTGACTTTTATCCTGGCTTAGATCAGCGGCCCAGCCGGTCCCTAGCATCTCTATCTTCCGCTTTACCCCTGGGGGATGAACAGGAGCAAAGGAGGTGTGCAGACGCGCCGCACGGCAGAGACTGTGAGTAATGCGGCTGAGCCGCGGGCCTCGGGACTACCCTCCAGACACATGGCGTCTCAAACTGAGCAACCTACTGCGGCCCCTGAGCCCTCCGTTAACTTCGAGACCCTCATGCAGGCCATCTCTGCTTGCCAGATCACCCTCACTTCTAAGATTGACCATGTACAGACTGACATAGGCCTAATCCGCAGAGACTTAGATCGCTTCTGGGAACATGTGACAGAGGCTGAGTGGAGGGTTTCGGATGTGGAGGATGTGCAGCGGGAACAGCATTCGGACCTCCAAACGCTGAAAATTAAGGTCAAACATCTTGAGGCGTGGGCTGAAGATGCGGAGAACCGCAATCGATGTAATAACCGCATTATTGGTCTCCCGGAGGGATCGGAGGGGACGGACCCTGTGGCCTACACTGAATGCTTGCTTCCCGCCATCCTGCCTGGGGCCAAGTTCTCCCCCTACTTCACGGTCGAAAGGGCGCATCATATGCCGGCGGTGAGGGGTCCTCCCGCGGGTCTTCCCATCAATTGTATGCACCGGCGTGACGCTGGATGTTACCGGCTTGGCGGTCCTTGGCGAAAGCAAGACACACTCCTTCATACTCCATTCCTGGGTATTCACCTCCTGACCTCCTTCACCTTCACCACTTACTTTGAATCACACATCTACCTCCTTATGATTATTCACCTCGTGGGTTTATCCTCTGGTTCTTGGCTTACTTGGGTTTTACTCTCTCTCCTCTCTTTACCTTGGCACTTATTCTCTTGGTTTTCACATTGTCACCTTCTCATCCACACACACACTCTTCATTCAGTGTTTCTTTTCATTTTATGCACAACCTTTTCATACTACTCCAGTTATATCCACACTTCCTTATTTTTTACTATTTTTTCTTTATATTATATTTTTTAATTCACATCATTTCACATATATCATTATAGTTTTCACTAACACTATATATAATTATACCATGTCAACTCACATAACACATACTTCCCTACCCAACTGATATAGTTATACATCATCATTTATATTTTTTATTTTTCTTACTCTTTCCGTATTTTTTATTCAATTTAATCTCCTTAAAAAATTCCCTTTCAATTTCATCTAAATTTTACTGATACAATATAGGTAATATTATGTGAATTCTTCATACAAACATACTTTTCTACTCATTTGATACAGGTATATGTTACTACCTATATTACCGCAGTTACTTGTACTTACAAATTCTTCCTGTGTGTGGCGCGATTCGCCTCTTCCATTGACCCTCTGCATCCTCAGCTCCCGTGGGAGGCATTGGGTTTATGTCCCACCGTCATTGCCAGCTACTGCCGGAGCCACCATGTAAGTTGTGAGATTGTGGGGGTTTCTCCCTCCCTCTCCCCTCTCAGCTTTTAACGACCATCATGCTATGCAAAATTGCAAAATACTTTTATATGTATTATTTTTTGTTGTTTATAGATATGGATCATACACCCACTCTTGAAGAAGTGGCGATATTAGGCCACGAAACACGTCAGTTATGGATGTTATGATTATACTCAATTTACTTTTATCATTGTCTATTGCTATGCTGGTTCTTTCAAGCTGGCTTGGGGACCATTCATCATTTGTACTACTCCAGTTTTTTATATATACCATGCATTATGTTTATCCTGTACATTATGACTATATGATATATATATATACAAATAATAAATACTATATTTTTACCTACCAGCCCTGTCATTGTCATGTCTCTCATATAAAGTCCCAACAATTTGCCTTTTGGCTTTTTTTCTAGGCGGTGAGGGGTCCGCCGGGTTCTCCTCCCCGCACCTTTATATTTAAACTTTTACACTATCGAGACCGTGATCTTGTCCTGAGGGAGGCTCATATACAGGGTGACCTGCGCTATGACAACACCAGTCTTTCTGGATTATTCTGTTGAAACCCAACACCAGAGGAAGTCATTTTGTCCATGCCAAGCTGCGTGAGAAAGGCCTGAAATATAGTATGCTCTTCTCAGCCAGATTACGGGTCCAGGATGGCATCAATGCAATTGCAATTTTTTACTTCCCCCAGGGATGCGGCCTCATGGGTGGAAGCCTATAAGAAGAACTAATCCTCCCTCATACCCGTTGCCTTCTTTGCACGTTGCCATATGCCCCGCTCTGTTGGTTGCCTGCAGCCCCCCCCCCCTGGAGATGCTTTTCCCGGTTACTTTTCCCCTATTTAGACTGCCCCTCGGGGGGACCAAGGAGAGGCCTCTTGTATTGGTTTCTGTTGACCGCCCTACAGTTTTCTCTATCCCTGGGGTGACTCTCAACTTACTCCTCCCACTGTCCAGTTCAGCTCACGGTTCTTGACTGGCATATGTGCCCGCTTACCCTGCAAGGAGTGATGGCTATCTATGAGTGGACTGGGGGGTGCTGCAGCGGACCTCTCCCCCCTATTTTACCCTTTGCTATCTTTGGTTGCTCTGGGGAATATATATATGGTCTCATGTGTTTATCCTGTTTATGGCCCTGATTTCCTGTCACCTAACCCAGTGCAGCAACCATTGCTGGAGTTGTGTTGAGGTTCCTTTCAGGCTTCCTCTCTGTTTAATACCCACTTTATTGCCACTAAGTACTGTACCCCCAGGTTTCTGGGTGATCTATGCCTCCTATCCTGGCCGGAACCCCCACCTTCCTGGTGTGAGCTGGAAGTGGGGTAGTTCGGTGTCTCTTGATCACTCCCCCCCCAAGTGAGATTGTAATGTCCACAAACATTGGATGCAAGTCCTCTCCAGTTTTGATGGGATGGGTGGGGTGGTGGGGATGGGGGGGTTTGTTATTTGTTGGTTTTGGTTTTGTTCTATTTGTTTTTTTTTTCCATGGTACAGCATTTTCTCTGCACAGTTTTACTTGTTAATGTTGGATTGCAGTGCTTGCTGGCGTGTGCTTCACCCGGGTCCATAGGGCGAATGGATGGGGTGAGCCTTCATACCCTGCACCCTATTTGTTTTCTTTTCACCATGTCTTGCATTAATATTATCTCCTGGAACACCAGAGGACTGAACTCTCCTGTGAAGCGGTAGCTGGTGGTGTTTCAATATCTTAAATCACTAACTCCTCATATATGCATTCTCCCAGAGATTCATTTGGTGGGTAGCAGGACTCTGGCCCTTAAACTGTGGATTGGCCACCATCACCACTCCACCTACTCAAACTTTGCCAGAGGGGTCAGCGTCCTGATACATAAGTCCCTACCTTTTAGACTGCTGGACCTTGCCCTGGACCCGGATGGACGATATATCCTGCTTAATCTTAAACTTGAGTCTATTAGTCTGTTGTTGGTGGGGCTGTATATCCCTTCTCCTTCCTCAGTTAATATGTTACATAAGATTACAAAGAAAGCTGCAAAATTCTCCAATGACAATGTCATTTTTCTGGGGGATTTTAATATGGTCCCGGACCCGGGCATGGACAGGATGGCTGGGGGGTCCCTCCGTTCGTTTGGATCTTGCCATTTGGGCTGAAACTGACGGGATTACGGATGTGTGGCGACGGAGGCACCCCCAATCTCGGGAATATACTTGTCATTCTGCTACCCATAAGACCTTCTCCCGCATTGATCTGATATATGTGAGGGGGCCTGTCCTGCCTAGGGTTCAGGAGGTCAAGATTCTGTCGAGGGGAATCTCGGACCATGCCCCAGTCCTTTTTGCGTCTGGAGGTGTCCGATCACCCCTCTGATAGACTCTGGCGGCTTTCTCGCTTTTGGATTTCTGACATGGACATGGAGCCCAGAATTGGGCCCCTGCTTACCACTTATTGGGCAGTTAACCCTGGTACGGCCTCCTGGGCTGTGTCACGGCACTGCCGCGTACTCACCTGCGTCTGGGCGCCTGCGGCGTTCTCGCAACAGAGTCTCAGTGCTTGCCGGTCGCAGAGACACCCCTCTGGGTCTGCGGTGGCTCCTTCTCCTCCCCTCACCTCTGAGGCCTGCAGCAGCACACTGTCATGGCAAGATGGCGGTCGCCATGCGGTTACAGTGTTTTACACAGAGGGAGAGAGGAGAGTTGAAGATCTGGTAAGATCAGGTTCTATGAAGCAAACCAAGATGGCGCTGGGTCTCTGACCTCCCTTTATAGCCCCTGGCAGCCCCACCTACTGGTGGGAGGTGGCGGGTCATGTGATCCTGGCTCCCTATATAAACCAAGCACACCTTCCAGTCAGTGCTTGGTTATTTTCCTTGCTCCTGTGTGTCTGCTAATTGCATTGCCTGTGTTCCTGGTTCCTGATCCTTTCTCCCTCAGGTGGATACTCCTTGATTGCCTGCCAGACCTGACTCCAGAGTTGTCGACCTTACCTCCTTCTCTTCATTAAAGGCCTCCGTGCCACCACAGACCCTACGGGGCCCTGTTCCCACTTCCAGGGACTCCTGAGGGTCGTGATTGTAAGGGAGTGCTGTTCCACTGCAACTGGGTTCCCTCTCCACTGCAAGACCCCAGGTGGGTTGTGACATAATAACCAAGCCGCAAAAATGGAACCCGCAGGAACAGCCGAAGCTATTACTGCTCTCACCCAACAGATGACAGCCTTGGCTCAAGCCGTCCAAGATCTACAAGCCAGTAACGCTATGCTTCTTCAACATGAACAAAGAAGGGCTCAGTCTGTACCCCTTCCAGACTCACCCCCAGACACTGGTCCAGTACTAACTGCATTCCCAGAACCAGCCATTCCTATGCCTGACAAGTTTACTGGAAAGAAGTCTGAACTGCGATCATTCATCACAGCTTGTGAACTACTCTTCGTCCTAAAACCACGCACCTACCCCAATGATTACGTGAAGGTCCGCACAACCATTGCCTTGCTGTCAGGTCAACCACAAACCTGGGCACACCAACTCCTGCACTCAAAGAGTCCAATACTGGAGACCTGGGACTCTTTTGCCGCAGCTATGCGTACATTATATGATGACCCTTTGAGACCCTCCGCTGCTCGCTCAGCCCTCCGTTCCCTCCGGCAAGGAAGAAGACCTGTGGAGGATTACACCACGGATTTCCGGGAGTTGGCGTCTGACACTGGTTATAATGAAACTGGCCTGATAGAACAGTACCGACTAGGACTATCCGAGGCCTTAAAAGATGAATTAGCCAGAGTTGGGGTACCCCCTTCCTTGGAGGATCTGATCCTCCTAGTCACCCAATTAGACCGACGCTTCCGTGAACGAAGAAGTGAGAGACAGGCTCCAGCTAATCTCCGGTCCTTGGATTCCCCAGGCCCTATGCCTTCTGCTTCTCCGTCCTCTTCCTCATCCAAGGAACCTATGCAAATAGGCATGGTTCGCCGTCCACTAACGGAAGAAGAACGCAAGAGACGCCGTTCTCAAGGACTTTGTCTCTATTGTGGGAAAGCCGATCACCAACTCCGGTCATGCCCCGTCCGACCCACAACCTCACCTGGTAAGGGTTCCTTAGCCCCTTCTTCCTGGACTTCTACTGTTCCAGCCACCTCTTCTTACTTGTCTGTTTCTCTTTCTCTCCAGTGGGGAAGTAGAGATCTCCAGATTACGGCCATCATCGACTCCGGAGCCAGCGGGTGTTTCATAGACCAGACCTTGGTCCGATCACATCATCTGCCTATGCAACTTAAGTCACGGCCGTTATCCCTATTCGTGGTAGATGGGACTCCTATCAAAACTGGACCCGTACTACATGAAACCGGTCCCATCTGTCTCCTACTTGGTCACCATAAAGAGACTATCAATTTGGATATTGTACCCTCACCAATATTCCCACTCATCCTCGGCCTTCCCTGGCTTCGCGCCCACAATCCAGCGATAGACTGGATTAAGGGTACTCTCACCTTCTCTTCCACCTTTTGCACCACCACTTGCTTAAAAGAGGCACCCACGCATCTACTCACGATAAACCTTGACCCTCAAGTTATCTTGCCAGACAAATACAAAGAATTCCAGGATGTCTTCAACAAACAGAATGCAGATCAGTTGCCCCCAAGACGTCCATATGATTGTCCAATCGATTTGCTCCCAGGTGCCCCTATCCCCTATGGACGTGTATTCCCTCTGTCGGAAACTGAACTCGCGCACCTCAAAGGGTACATTTCTGACAGCCTCGCCAAAGGTTTCATCAGACCTTCCACGTCACCAGCAGGAGCAGGTATATTTTTTGTTGGTAAGAAAGATGGAGGTCTTCGCCCATGTATTGACTACCGTGCCTTGAATAACATCACTATTAAAAATCGATATCCTTTACCTCTGATACCTGAGCTCCTAGATCGATTAAGGAAAGCAAAGATTTTCTCGAAACTAGACCTAAGAGGGGCATATAACCTGGTCCGCATACGCAAGGGGGATGAGTGGAAGACAGCATTCAGGACACGCTACGGACATTTTGAATATTTCGTCATGCCCTTCGGGCTCTGCAATGCCCCGGCCACATTCCAGCACTTTCTGAATGATGTCTTCCGTGATATACTGGATTCTTTTGTCGTAATATATCTAGACGACATCCTGATCTTCTCCTCTTCTTCTGCTGAACATAATGAGCATATGAGAAGGGTACTTCTCCGTCTCCGTGAGCACAGACTCTATGCCAAGTTGGAGAAATGTGTTTTTGATACAGAATCTGTGGAATTCCTGGGGTACTTGATCTCTCCGGGGCAAATACAAATGGACCCTCGTAAGATCACAGCTATCCTGGAGTGGCCTATCCCTAAGGACAAGAAGTCTGTACAGCGCTTCATTGGGTTTGCCAATTTCTATAGACGTTTTATCAGAGGTTTTTCCCAGGTATGCTCCCCCATTACAGCCCTGACAAAAAGCCACAACCTGTTCACATGGACCAACCAAGCTCAAGAGGCCTTTGAGAAACTAAAAGAACTGTTTACCCAGGCTCCTATTCTCATCCAGCCCGATTCTACAAAGGCCTTCTTCCTTGAAGTTGATGCCTCCGATATTGCCATTGGGGGTATCCTGTCCCAAAGAGGTGAGAGGGATGATCGACTTCACCCCGTGGCATTCTACTCACGAAAACTCTTGCCCGCTGAAATAAACTACGACGTGGGCGAAAGGGAACTTCTTGCTGTCAAAAACACTCTAGAGGAATGGCGCCATCTCCTTGAAGGAGCACCCTTACCTGTAACTGTATATACAGACCACCGTAATCTAGAGTACCTACGTACTGCTAAGAGACTGCGCCCCCGTCAAGCCCGCTGGGCTTTATTCTTTTCCAGATTTAATTTGCAGATCACCTACCGCCCTGGGTCAAAAAATCAAAAGGCAGATGCTCTATCACGCATGTATGAAAAGACAAACCCAACAGGTCAAACCCAAGACACCATCCTACCTCCAAACCAATTCCTAGCAATACAGGTATCACTCCTAGACCGTATACGCAATTCATCGGTCCAACCACCGGTGATGATACCTCCTCTGATCCAGAAACAAGGCTTATGGTACCATGGTGAACAACTGTATATACCACCTTCACTCCAGTCTGAGGTAATTGGCCAGTTCCATGATACCCTTTCAGCAGGTCACGGAGGAATTACCCAGACATTTGAAAACATTAGCCGTTATTATTGGTGGCCTTCTATTAAATCGGACGTCAGGGATTATGTTCTTTCTTGTGATATATGTGCTCGATCAAAGACCCCAAAGATAAAACCTGTGGGTCTTCTCCAACCTCCTGCAGTTCCTCGACCATGGACCGACATAGCCATGGACTTTATTGTGGATCTACCCTTATCACACAAACACAACACCATCATGGTGGTAGTGGATAGATTCACAAAAATGGCACATTTCATTCCTTCTGTAGGACTTCCATCTGCTTCAAAGACTGCCTCCTTGTTCCTGCAAAACATCTTTCGGATACATGGATTACCCCAAACCATCATCACTGACCGTGGGTCCCAGTTTACCTCCCATTTCTGGTCCCATTTTTGTCGTCATCTAAGGATCCAACGATGTTTATCCTCGGCTTACCATCCTCAGACCAACGGCCAAACAAAACGTACCAACCAGATTCTGGAACAATATCTTCGTTGTTTCACTACACATCTGCAAGACGACTGGTTATCTCTGCTTCCCACAGCAGAGTTCTCCTACAACAACCACATGCACCACTCCAGCAAGATGACACCTTTTTATGCCAACTATGGTTTCCATCCATGTGCCCTTCCAGAGCTACCTTGTCCAAACACAGTGCCCGATGTAGCCTCACAACTGAACAAACTTAGACATCTTAAGCCTATGTTGTACCAGACCCTGAAAATAGCACAACAACGCTACAAAGGATATGCAGACAAGAAAAGGTCCCCAGCACCCACCTATGTGCCAGGGGACAAAGTCTGGCTGTCCACACAACATATGCGTTTGTCTTGCCCCTCACGGAAGTTGGGACCACGTTACATAGGGCCTTTCACTATAACCGAGATCCTATCTGCTGTGGCCGTCCGCCTGGATCTCCCTTCCACCTACAGGTTACATCCGGTTTTTCATGTATCCCTCCTAAAACCTTGGAAACCCAACAGATTTCCTTCCCGTATTGTGGCTCCACCCTCTCCAGTGGTTGTGGATGGCTCTGAAGAGTTTGAAGTCCAAGAGATTCTTGATTCCAGACGTCGTAGGGGAAATCTGGAGTATCTCATCCACTGGAAAGGGTATGGCCCAGAGGAAAGATCCTGGGAGCCAGCTAAGAATGTTCATGCACCTGCCAAGGTTAGAGCTTTCCACAGAAGACACCCTGGCCGACCAACCCTATTTCGCGCCCTGAGGTCGCGTTTAGGAAGGGGGCTCTGTCACGGCACTGCCGCGTACTCACCTGCGTCTGGGCGCCTGCGGCGTTCTCGCAACAGAGTCTCGGTGCTTGCCGGTCGCAGAGACACCCCCTCTGGGTCTGCGGTGGCTCCTTCTCCTCCCCTCACCTCTGAGGCCTGCAGCGGCACACTGTCATGGCAAGATGGCGGTCGCCATGCGGTTACAGTGTTTTACACAGAGGGAGAGAGGAGAGTTGAAGATCTGGTAAGATCAGGTTCTATGAAGCAAACCAAGATGGCGCTGGGTCTTTGACCTCCCTTTATAGCCCCTGGCAGCCCCACCTACTGGTGGGAGGTGGCGGGTCATGTGATCCTGGCTCCCTATATAAACCAAGCACACCTTCCAGTCAGTGCTTGGTTATTTTCCTTGCTCCTGTGTGTCTGCTAATTGCATTGCCTGTGTTCCTGGTTCCTGATCCTTTCTCCCTCAGGTGGATACTCCTTGATTGCCTGCCAGACCTGACTCCAGAGTTGTCGACCTTACCTCCTTCTCTTCATTAAAGGCCTCCGTGCCACCACAGACCCTACGGGGCCCTGTTCCCACTTCCAGGGACTCCTGAGGGTCGTGATTGTAAGGGAGTGCTGTTCCACTGCAACTGGGTTCCCTCTCCACTGCAAGACCCCAGGTGGGTTGTGACAGGCTGCAGTGCGGGATGCCTTTAAGGTATGCTCTCAGGGACACTACCAGACCATAATTGCACAAGTTAGGACAAGTAGGAAAGCTGACTTGACTCAAAAGGAAACGGAAGCCAAGGACCTGAAAATTTTAGATACCCGCACCCGGGACCCTGCTCATTATGCTCGCCTCCAGACGTTGACTGGAGATGTGCTGAATCTACGAACAGCCCTGACTCAAAAGAAACTGCTCCATCAATCCCAAAGAATTTTTGAAAAGGCAATCTTTTGGCTTGGCTCTCCAGGGAACAAACAAATGGCTACAGTATACCGCATATAATTGACCATTACCAGACCCTATACGAATCCCGTATCACGCACACTGACAGGGACTTAGACCAATATTTGGCTGAAGTGGACTTCCCGGTCTTGGCTGATAGCTACCACACCAAACTTGATGCTCCCATCACCGTTACTGAGATCCAGAAAGCTGTGGCCTCACTCCAGTCTTGGAAGACCCGGGGCTCGGATGTGATCCCGGTAGAATTTTATAAAACGCATATAGACCTATTGGCCCCCCACCTACATTCCACACTGACTGGTTCTCTGACGGAGGGTTCTCTCCCCAAGACTATGAGTGAAGCGGTGATTGTGGTGATTCCCAAGCCGGGCAAGGACCTGTCTTTTTGCTCTTCTTACCGCCCTATTTCCCTGCTTAATGTGGAAGGGAAAATTGTATCCAAAATCCTTGCCAATTGTCTTAACACAGTCATTGCAGCTTTGATTCATGCAGACCAAACAGGTTTTACACCTGGTAGGGACACAGACACGAACATCCGTAGGCTTAACACGCACATGGCCCTGGCGGCAGAAGGGCGGGTGGGGGTGGTGGCCTCTCTTGACGCCGAGAAGGCCTTCGATTCGGTGGAATGAGCTTTTCTTTGGAAGGTTCTCAGTCATTTCGGCTTTGGTCCTAGATTTATATCGTGGATTCAACTACTCTATGGCCAGCCGGTGGCCAGGGTCCGCACCAACTCAACCCTATCTAACTGGTTCCCATTGGCTAGGGGCAGCTGTCAGGGCTGCCCATTATCCCCGGCCCTTTTCGCTCTGGCCCTGGAACCCCTTGCGATTCTGCTGCGAGCGGATCCTGGGGTGAGGGGCATTAGAGTGGGAGCGGTGGAGAAACTATCTCTGTACGCAGATGACTCACTGATATACTTGTCTGATGCCTCATCCTCGCTCACCACCGCTCTGACTTTATTTGATACCTTTGGTCATTACTCGGGGATCCGCATCAATTGGACCAAGTCGGTCCTCTTTCCCTTGCACCCGTCGGTCCCCCTCATAGACACACAGACTCCGCTTCGTTGGGTCCAGGAGATAGTATATCTTGGTATTCAGGTAGGAGCTGCCTTAGAGGACTACAAAAAAGATAACGTAGACCCGTTGCTTATTCAGCTGACTAGGAGGTGTGCAACCTGGCACACTCTCCCCCTCTGCCCAGTCAGGAGAATAAATTGATCAAAATGGTATACTTGCCCAAATTTCTGTACTTTTTTCGGAACTCCCCGACTGATATCTCCAAATCCTTCTTTTCCAAACTTGATGCGGTTGTGTCTTTTGTCTGTGCTGGATGGACTCCCTGGGTTGCCAGATGGATACTTAGTCTACCCTTTTGGGTGGGGGGCTGGCGCTCCCCAACTTTCAACTCTATTTCTGGGCGACTGTGTTGGTGACTGTCCGGTGGTGGTTCTCCCAGCCTAGGCAGAATTCGGTGGTGACCCTGGAGGCAGCCATCTTGGGCTCCTATGGGGCATTGAGCAACCTCGTCTTTAGGGGGGCGCACTCATCCCATGGTAACAACCCCTATGCGCACGGTGATGCGGGTGTGGGCTCTGCTCGGGTGGTGTATAGGAAACCCCTGCATATCTCTCCCCATGTTCCTCTGTGGGGCAACCCGTCCCTTTAACACTTATGCACAATTCCAGATCCCCAGGTGTGGGCAGCTAGGGGAGTCACCACCCTGAAACATGTTATACAGGATGGGAAGCTTCCCACATTTGTGGCCCTACGGCAAACACACTCCCTACCCGGCTCCATTGAGTTCCGATATTGGCAGCTCTGGCATGCCCTCACAGCACAATTCCCAGAACCCATTATCCTGAAGTCAGATCCCATAGAATGTCTATTAACTTCTCGGGTCATGGGTAAACCACTCTCCTCCCTGTACCTAAGACTGTCAGCGGCATACGGCCAGAGTCTCCTGCAGTCCTTTGACAAATGGAAGGGTGACATCCAAGACCTGACGGAGGACGATTGGGACAAGTGGGTTGGCTCTTACGTCCCCTCCATGATCTCAGCTAAGGACAGGTATATACAATTGAAATTTCTTCATAGGGCCTACTTTACGCCCCAAAGACTGGCTAAAATATATCCACAACGTGACCCCAGCTGTACCCGATGTGGGCATGAGCATAAGAACTTCATTCATATGGTCTGGTCCTGTCCCAGGCTTGCCTCATTTTGGCAGGCTGTAACGGGCACGCTTGGCGATGTCCTTGACACACTGGTACCTCTGGAGCCTGCTGTGACACTACTCAATAAATGGGATGATATTGTAGGAGATAGGTATGCGAAGTTGTGTATCACATATGCTTTGTTCTATGCGAGGAGAGAGATACTTCTAAGGTGGAAGAAAGCTGCCCCCCGACTCACACCTCCTGGATAGCCACAATTGCTAAATTGCTAAAAGACATTGTCACATATAAAAGCAGGAATTGCTCAAGGAAATTTGATAAAATTTGGTCCACCTGGATTGATGCCATGGGTACGCCCGTTGCGCCCAACTTTGGTGTTGTGGGCTGATGCCAAGGTGCAGTGGAAGCTGTTATTCCTATTCACTCTGTCTGCCCCTCCTCCCCCCCCACTTTTTTTTCCTCTTTTTACGTTTACCTATCTCACTGGACAGGTAAATTCATTTATATAAAGTCCTGAGATGTATATTTGACTGCTTTTGCTGTCGAAGATGCTTCCTCTGTATGTATCCATGCTTATGTGAATAACTTGTGTCTAAGATGTGTAATTGTTACTGATGCCTGAAACGCAGTACCCTGTGCGTAGGGTGCGTTGTGCCATGTTATCTGTTTTTTCTTTTTAGTTTTGTACTGTTTGTTGTTGGTTCAATAAAAGTTCTCTGTTAAAAAAAAAAAAGATATAAGCAATTCCACATTAGCAGATCTGCTGGCAGATCGGTATCTCTCACCCACTTGCCGTAAGTGATACCCGGGTGATACAGCTCTGTTCGGCATCCACTCAATACTGCTCTGTCTCTCACCCGCTCCATCTCCCACCCACTCAATACCGATCTGTCTCTCCCCCACTTGCCGTAAGTGACACTCAGGTGATACTGCTCCGTCCAGCATACAATGACGACCTCGGAGGTCACGTGGTCACCCCGGGCGTGACAACACACGTGACCTCAGAGATTGTATGTCGGACGGAGCGGTATCACCCGAAATGAACATTTTCCAAGAGTCGTGATTCAATACATTTTTCCAGGGGTTGTATGGACCCTTCTGTCCCCCTGGCTCCCTGGCTGTAACTGGTCTTTAACCACTTTAGTCTCTGAAAGTTTTACCCCCTTAGTGACCAGGCCATTTATTTGCAATTTGGCACTGCGTTACTTCAACTAAAAATTGCGTGGTCATGTGACACTGTACCCAAATACAATTGTTGTCCTTTTTTTCTTACAAATAGAGCTTTCTTTTGGTGATATTTGATCACCTCTGCGTTTTTTAGTTATTGCGCAATAAACAAAAAAAGAGCGACAATTCTGAAAAAAACACAATATTTTTTACTTTCTGCTATAAAACATCCCAATAAAAACATTTAAAAAATCTAATTTTTTTATTTTTAGTTTAGGCCAATTTGTATTCTGCTACTTATTTTTGGTAAAAAAAAATCCCAAAAAAGCATATTTTAATTGGTTTGCGCAAAAGTTATTGTGTTTACAAATTACTGGATAGCTTTTTGGACTTTTATTTTTTTTGCTTTTCTTAGTAATGGAGGTGATCAGCGATTTGTAGCAGGACTGCGACATTGTGGTGGATAGATCGGACCCCTAAATGACATTTTTGACACTTTTTGGAGACCAGTGACACTAATACAGTAATCAGTGCTAAATAATATGTACTGTTACTGTATAAATGACACTGGAAATGAAGGGGTTAACACTGGGGGGGGGGGGGGGTGATCAAAGGCATTAATGTATGCCTACAGTGCTTACTGACTGTGGGGGGGGAGGGGCTCTTTGACAGGCACAGAGATATCGGGGTTTCAGCTTAGCTGAAACTCCTGATCTCTCTCTACCTGTGTGACAGAAGACTCGCCTGCTTTGCTTACAAAGGCATCTTGCTGGGTACACTTCAAGTCTTCCTCTGAATACCAACAATCATATCTAACATGATATTAAAAACACCTTTATTATTTTACTCTCTCCTAAGACAATTAGCTATTACAACACCCGATACATTGCGGGATGGGTTTCATACTCCCAATGTGCACATACACCATCATCAAATCTGATTGTGTCTACGTTGACTTACAATAGCTAATAATTTTCTTCAAAGTGTGGCTAAATTCCTCTTATTTCCTTTTATACCTCCCCATTTCCACCTTTTTATTAGTCATTCCTTTACCTCTCCCCCAACTCCCACTACCTAATTCGAAACAAGGTTGACATATCTTGGATGCTTGTGCTGGACACAGGCACCCTGTCATTCGCACTCTCCAACTATGACCTCTTGGATTTTTCCCATCTTTAATTCAGTAAACTTTTACTAAGATGCATTATAAGATTCAACTACATTGTTTTCATGGGTTGTATATCTTTATTGTGCTGTCCTTTTCAAGTATATAATAATGCCCACTTCTGGTCTTTCTGCTCTGATTCATGTAACAATATGTATTCATTTGTCTTTTCTTTTTTCTTCTTTTTATTGTATTCCTGTTTAAATACTCTGTATTGTTCAATATGCATCTGTTTGACATTTACGTTGGTGTTTAAGTAATTTTACCAAACCTTGTATTCTTTTTACTTGCAAATTGAAATAAACGAGTTTGGAATAAAAAAAACAAAATAACAAAAGAAGCAGGCGGGTCTTCTGTCAGTTTCACTGACGATCGCGGGAGGCTGGCAGTGATCCTCCCGTGGGCTGCCTCCTGCTGTGTCTAATCACAGTGGGAGCGCGGCTCCGGCGGCGTTTGACGCGTGCACAAAATCATGTAGATCTACGTGATTTCGCGCAGCCGAGCTGCCTTGCCGCAGTATATCTGCGGCGGGCGTTCGGCAAGTGGTTATTCATGAAATCGATAGTGTTTGGTGCTTCCTTGAAGGATGGTATTTTAAGTTTATATCTACTTGATTTTTTTTAGACCTGGCATAGAAATAATGGCTCTGTTGGTCACATCCCAAAAATATTCAAAAGAAATTAGGTAACCTGCCAGGGCAGTTTATTTATTTATATAATTTGCATTTACTGTGCTTTGAATATTGATTACGGGTATATGTCATACTAGCTGACACTTTAAATCATGAGCAAATCTTTCTAAAATCACTGAGGAATCAGTCCAATCACCTGATTTATTGCCTACAATCATTTTGATTAGAACTGAACCACAACTTACCATCAAAAAAAAACATTTTCTTCTTAGTTGATCTGGGCTCCAAACCAAGGTAGACACTCTCTGCAATGTCTTTGCATCACTCCTCAGTCGTGCACGGGGACATACAGTTTTGTCAACTGTTCTATGATAAACTTGTGTTTTGCTGGCAGTTATAAAATATATATAAAAAACAACTGCGCTAATCCAACCAAAATAGAAATGCAAAGCAGCAACTTCAAGTGTGACCGACACCCCAAAAAGCAATAATGTATATAAGTTGTGCTAAAGAATAATCAGACGTATATAATGAAATATATCAAACAGTGAAAATGAATAAATTGATAGTCCATAAAAGTCAGTGAATAAATCAAATATTGGAAACGTGACTTGGGGGTAACCGTGTAGATGAAACGCTTACCAGAAATCGGTAAAAATCGTGCCAAATGATAACGACTCCAGATGTTCGGCAGGGGCTAAACAAGATAGATCTCACAATCTCAAAATTATCCCCTCAGTGTAGTAATTATATGTGAAAATAAAAATATAAACGCCATAGCGTAAAACCAAAATACCAATTGATGGAATAGCACTCTATGTATGTGAAGATCACCAAGACTCCAGTGATAAAAAAGTGCTCATATGAAATATGTGAGGATAAAATCCAAATTGGTGTAAGAAAGGTGAAACATCCACCACCAAAGCAGACCTATAAGGTACTTCTTACCAAAAATGAGAGAAGTGACAGCTTAAATGGTAGATCCAGACACCTCCACCGATAGGAATGCAGCTTACCGGAAAATCAACTGTGAGGCTCATATAAAATCCACAAAGGGTCCCAAACATGCAAACACTGTGTAGTCAATAGCAACTCTGAATAACCTTACCAGATAGAGGTATAAATGAGCAGAGATGATATCAAGCTGATGTAAAGGATCGATGACCAGATCTCCTGTAACAGCCACTGGGAACTCGAGATGTTGTGGAGGGATTTCAAACATAAAATACAAGAGGGGACGCCATAGCATAAAATCCCACAAAGTTATAAAATATATGCTAAGGTCATCTACCTCATGAATAATGCCATTCTACCAATCCTTCTGTGCCCACTTCTCTGTTCCTGTGCATTGTGTTAATGCATGTTGTGGTACCCCTTAATTTGCATTGCGTTCAAGAAGCTCATTCACAGAAATAAACCAAAAAACAGACATTCAGCATTTTTTATGATGAAACACTCCACAATTTACTGTAGAGCACTATTTTGCATTGTGGTGAACGTTGTGCATGTTCCTCAGAGCTGCACTGCTGTTGGGGTAGCATTCAAAATGAATGGTACCTCAACACATTATCACATGTAACATGTTACCATGCTCTTTATTGCGACACAACAAATCGAAAAAGTAATGTCATTCTCTGATTTTATCTTCTAGTATGTTTGATGTTTAATTCACCAGTCTCTAGGAAATGTTGTGGTTTGACCACTGTAACAAGTTATTTTCTGTCTTTAGTTTAATACACATTATTGCAATTAACCAGTCATATTACAAATAATGGAAATCTTAGCAGTAAACAAAATGTGTTCATATTTAAAATTGCATTGAGTGTTACTTTTCGAAGTTCAAATAAGGATGCAAAAGTGATTCATGATTAGATATGTAATCATAATTACCATTAAAATATTAATAAATGTCTACCAGTCTATTGTCAATGAATGCACTATTAGAGAGTACAAAATACATCACCTTTTGTCATTAGGAGCTGCAGCACCATTTGTTATTGCTAATAAATTGATTGAGCAAACATAATATCTGAAGCAGCAGAAGGCAGCTGGCTTCTGGTGTTTAACCACCTCCTAGACAGCAAGGATTTGCTTTCCACAAATTTGTGGCAATGTTGAATTGTAAGTCTTGATAACTTGCTACACATTTTCACTGGCAAGTTGTACACTTGTAGAGCACTTGAAGCACAAGTTTTAGTTGACACTTTTCCAATTTGTAGCAAATTTGTGTGGCAAGTCTCTAGCAAGAGCAAAGTTGCACTGGTGAGTCTACAGCAGGAGCACTGCAAGTCTACAGCATTAAAATTCAGTCACAGTGACCCCTGTGGTGGGATGACTATTGCACAACATAACTAAACCAGAAAGTGCAGCATACTTGCAGAATGTTGGCAAAGAAAGTTGATCTGGAGTTATGCAATGCGGACTTCCTGCAATTGTGTGCAAACTTGTGAAGCCTGGCAAGTCTAGCAAAAGCTTAGCAAGTCATTTTTTTAAACTTGCAGCTCAATTGCTTGCTATCTGGGCTGTTGTAAAAATAGTGCAAATCCTAATATCAGAGGTCCAGAATCCAGTGGGACAGCACAGGAACTGACACAGGGATCAAAGAACAGTTTAGACAAGCTAGGTGTGTAAACTATGGATTTATGCAAACATAGAAGCGACCAAAGAGCAGATCTAGGATCTGTGCAAACAAACAGAAACTGGCGCACAGGTTTGGAATAATACAGGGTACTCTGTCATAAGCAGACTAAGAAAAGCTTTTACTCAAGAGCAAGCAGCAAAAAAGTGGGTCCTCAGGAATGCTGCGGGTGTGTTTGGCTGAAGGACAACTCCCATGCTAGGACACTTAAGATTTGCTGGCAACAGTTTACAGTACGGGGGGAATCAGAAGCAGAAGCATAACAAGAATCTTCAGGGCCCCGAAGCAATAAACCACAAAGGGCTCCCCTGACCCCCGGGCAACCCAGCCCCATGTGTCACTCCTGTAAACCTGGATAGGAGGGGTGGCGGGGTCAGCATATAGAGGAACTTATCCCCTCCATTTTCTTCCTGAAGTGGAGAGGGGATTGGTTCCTCTATATCCCACCAAGCCGCCCCTCCTATGCATGTGTACAGTGGTGAGGCATTGGCCCCTTGGGGCATGGGGTAGGAATGAGTCTCAGCTGTGGTAGTAGTGATGGGGGGATGGAATGGGATCAGTGGCAGCAGTGGTAGTAGTGGTGGGGGTTGGTATGGGATGAGTGGCAGCGGTGGTGGGGAGCATGAGATCAGTGGCAGTGGTGGTGGTGGGGTAGATAGGATGGGATGAGTGGCAGTGGTGGTGGGAGCGGTGGGGGATGGGATTAGCGGCATTGTTGGGGGGTGGAAACAGTGGGAGCAGTGGTGGGATGGGACGAGTGGAGGTGGTGGTGGGGGATGGGATGAGATGAGTGGCAGCAGTGGTGGTGGGATGGGATGAGTGGCAGCTGGGGTGGTGGTGGTGGTGGGACGGGATGAGTGGCAGCAGTGGTGGGATGGGATCAGTGACAGCTATGGTACAATGGGATGATTGGAAGTGGTGGTGGTGAAGGGATTAGGATGAGTATCAGTCGTGGTGGTGAGGGGGGGTGGGATGAGTGGCGGCGGTGGTGGTGGGGGTGGGATCAGTGGCAGCGGTGGTGGTGGTGAGGGGGGGTAGAATCAGTGGTGGTGGTGGTGAGGGGGGGTGGGATTAGTGGAAGCAGTGGTGGTAAGGGGGGTGATCAGTGGCAGCGGTGGTGGTGAGGGGGGTGGGATCAGTGGCAGTGGTGGTGGTGAGGGGGGTGGGATCAGTGGCAGTGGTGATGGTGAGGGGGGTTGCTAAGGGCCAACACATGTCAGGTCAGGAACCGAACAAGTCAGAGGGGACCGCCCATACACAGAAGCGCACTAAAATTTTGAGTCATTATATACAGTACTATCAGAAACAGTCAGACTAAACCAAGATGATGTATCTGCACTGACTGATAAGGAGGACAAACTGTATAATCTAAAAGCAGCAGATAAGATATAGGGGTAGCCAGTGCCTCTGATAAGGCAGTACAGCTGGCCCTCCTGTACCGGGCCTGAGCCTCATGAATTCAGAAGGGGGCCCGGGCACCTGCTGGCTGTACTACCTTGTGACTCCTGTGGAACCCTCTGCAGCGCAGCTGGCTTTCTCCCTGTGCTGCGCAGAGGATCAGTTCTACATTCTTGCCTATGGTTCCTTTATTTAGCAAGCTGTCCCATACCGGCTTAATTCTGCGTAATTGGCTGCGTCCCAATTTCGAGCAGCAGGGACAGCTGCAGAGTCTCTCTTTGCCTTTGCCTTTCCCTTTACGCTGCCCCTTCCCCATGTAATCGGCAGTGTTATCTCATGAATGGAAGAGAGATCGAGGGAAGAAATTTTCTGCCTGTTCCTCCCTGAGCTCTGCTCTGCCGACCTCCACACTGTGCTCTGTGTCCACTGTAACCTAAAGTACAGACTGCAGGGCCTGAATGTTGTAGTGCTTCTGCTGGAAGAGGGTGATGAAGCTGAAGAAAGTTCAGGATTCACAAAGGGGGAGAATGTGCCAGGAGCCAGCCTAGAACTGCAGGTAGACACCGGCTGCCACTGCAGTGCTGGAACTAGAGGCCAGTGAATAGACCTCGCCCTCCACCTGACAGACTACTCTGCACCAGCCATTTCTATATGGCACCCCTGAGGCCCCATTCACACTTAGCGTAGTTGGAATGCATGTTCCTGCTTGTATTTTTTATTTTTTTAGCTTGTTTTTCACACGTAGGGCAGCTCATTCACTTGAATGGACTGCCCTACGTTTGACAAAGGCACCATAGAAGCTCTAGAACATTTTTAGGCGTGCAGCTTTGCAAGTTTGCCACATGACAAAACGTAAGTCTGCTAAATGTTTTGGGGTGTCATTAACAATTAATGCGAGTTTACAGTTCATTTCTAAATTGTATTGCAAAGTGTGTATTTCCCATGCACCTTGTCACACGCTTAGGAAATGCAAAGTGTGAATGCAGCCTAAGGACTCTTTCACATGGTCGTTGAGCCGTGGATTTACCGCAACCCCTGGCTGCACACCCAAATCCTAACAATACAGTCAGACAGGGCTGTACACATGTTGTAGCTGCAATGTTTTACTACACAGCTGTGGCATTTTTAAGGTCCAGTAGGCTGTAGGGGGCTCTGTGATTTCTAACAGCAGCCCTGGGTGTAGCAGATGAGCTATAGTGGTGGAAAAGGATGGAAAAAATTAGATAAAAGGAAAGAGGTAAGTAGCTGGGGGAAACAAATGGACAAACTAGCCCAAAAGTAGGAAAACCTAAAAACGGGTAAACCAAAAAATGGAATCAGACTAGACCCAGGCTAGATTTATTACATATACTGTATCTACTGTAGCTAATGATGAATAGTTCAAAGGGAATTTAAAAAACGTATCTGCCAAAATGTTTTAAAGCAAAGCAAATCTTTACAGCTTCCCAATTGCCCGCCGCACATTTATTGTGGCAGGCTGGCTCTCTTGCGCAAACCAAAGTAGCCCTATGTCGGCCGTGCACGTGGTGCTTGGGGGCGAGCAGGCACTAAGCTGCGGGGATGCCGATCAACGGGGCTGGCAGCCGCAATCGCTCCCTGCTGAGAGAGAAAACAGTCAGCTGTTGTAAACACAGCTGACCGTTCTTCTCTCAGAAATGATCAGAGCGCCTGTGATCCTTCTATATAGGATCACAGGTTTCTGTGATCATTTCACAAGCCCATCCCCCCACAGTTAGAAAACACTCCCCTAGGCTTACATGTAACCCTTTGATCACCACTGTGTTAACCCCTTCCCTGTCAATGTCATTATTACAGTAACAGCTACTGTATTAATGTCACTGGTCCCCCCAAAAGTGTCAAAAATGTCAGTTAAGGGTCCGATCTGTCCGCCGCAATGCCGTTAAAAATCGCAGATCGCCACCATTGCTAGTAAAAAAAATGAAAAATAAAAATGACCTAAATCTTTTCCCTAGTTTGTAGACGCGATAACTTTTGTGCTAACCAATCAAAATACGCTTACTGGGATTTTTTTTTACCAAAAATATGTAGCAGAATAAAAATTGGCCTAAAAGGATGAAACATTTTGATTTTTAAATTTTTTTTTGGGAATGTTTTATAGCAGAATGTGAAATTATTATTATTTTTTTTTTTATTCAGAATTGTCGCTCTTTTTTTGTTTATAGCAAAAAAAATAAAAATCGCACAGGTGATCGAATACCACCAAAAGAAAGATCTATTTGTAGAAAAAAAAAAAGAAAATTTTATTTTGGTACAGTGCCACATGACCACACAATTTTCTGTTAAATGAACACAGTGCCAAATCGCAAAAAATAGCCTGGTCATTAAGGGGGCAAATCCTTCTGGTCCAGAAGTGGTTACATTTCTTTTGCATCTCACATTTAATTCTTCCAATGCATTGTTTAATGAGATACTGTCACCCTACACATTTAGGGAAAGCTCCCTGACTCGCTCAGATGCTGTCACTCCCATGCTGCTCCTTTCACTTTCTCAGTCTGCACAAATATCCCATTTTATTTAGAAGTTTTAGTTACTTAGGTGCCAAAAAAATTGATTAGGTAAGGTAACCATGTGCAAACCTTGCAAATTAAATTATTCATTTGTCTATCCAAAGACATCCCCATTCCCATATCAGTAATTATTATTATTATACAGGATTTATATAGCGCCAACAGTTTTCGCAGCGCTTTACAATGTGATGGAAGAAAATACAGTTACAATACAATTCAATACAGGAGGAATTAGAGGGCCCTGCTTGTTAGAGCTTACAATCTAGAAATTGATATTGATTAATGTTTCTATATTTGGATGTCGATTTTGACTGATACACGTGTAATAAAGTGCTATTTAGCCAACGCTCCCTATTAATTAAAACAGCTATCTAGTAATTGTAGTGATTTGTGTTAAGATGGCTTAAAAAAATATAATCGTGTTACCACAACTGTTATATATAAAGTGATAGTTTTTTTGTTGCACCTGCCTCCAATAAACAATAAAGTGTTACCACTCTTGTGCTTCCTTGCTTATACAAATAAATGGAATTCATTATTACGCAAACAAAAAAATACATCGACATAAGAAAACATATAAATATAAATAGAGTCTCTATATCTTCCTCAATAAAACAGTGCTTCTCCAAGTAGGTGAGGTTATACTCACCTCCAGCAAAGACCTGCTGAATCAGGTCAGAACACGCTATCCATTATGGAGGTACATATCCAGGCTCCTCTCCCCCACACCACACCACCACACATACTGTAGACTATTGTCTGTTACTTATATACATCCCTTATGGGGTACACTAAGTCGTTTTTCTGTCTAGGGGTGTAATGGAGGTGGGTGAAGGAGAGGCATCCTCATATGCCTATATATAGTGTACATCTATACTGAGTATTGTCAGCATTTAGTAATGTCTCTTTAAGAACCTTAAAGTGGTTGTAAAGTCAGAAAGTTTTTTACCTTAATGCATTCTATGCGTTAGGATAAAAAGCCTTCTGTGTGTAGCAGCCCCCATCATCCCCTCTAATACCTACCTGAGCCCCCTCTCTCTCCAGCGATGTCCACGAGTCCCTCAGCCATCCGGGACTCTCCCTCCTGATTGGCTGAGACACACAGCGGCGCCACTGGCTCCAGCTGCTGTCAATCAAAGTCAGTTAGCCAATCGGGAAAGAGAGGAGGCGGGGCTGGACGGCAGCTCTGTCAGGATGGACACAGGGAGCTTCAGCTCAGGGTGACCCATAGCAAGCTGCTTGCTGTGGGGGCACTTGACAGGAGGGAGGAGCCAGGAGCAGCGAAGAGGGACCCGAGAAGAAAAGGATCTGGGTTTCCCTGTGCAAAATCAACTGCACAGTTAGGTAGGTAAGTAAATTATGTTTGTTATTTGAGAAAAAAAAAAAAGAAAACACGAGACTTTACATTCACTTTGCGTTAAAATGTAGGTGAAGTAAGCTCTTTTTTAGAAATAGAAGCTGATATAACTCTGAAGCTTTTGTTTAGTGATACATACAATTAATTTATTAATTAAAAATGAAGAATACACACACACGCGCACACAACTTCAATGTTTCTCTAATAGCAAAAAACAAAATAGGGTGTTTTGACGCCCTGAGATGGAGCCATCCAGGTATACAATGAATAAAGGCAGGTGTACTTAAAAGTCCTTAAAGTCAAATGAATCCAAAAGTTCACCAAAAGCTAGACTCAGTGGTAGCTGATTAATAAAGAGCTAGACGATACTCTGTGTGAATGCAAAATGGAAGAACGGAAACAGTGCCATCTAAGTGTAGCATAAAAAACAAACTATTTTATTTATTTATTTATTTTCGCACATGCCTGATGAAGGGGTCCAGCGCAGCTCTGAAATGTTGAACCTTTCTTTCTGTGATGTAATTATTCTTCAATAAAAAAGCTTTTCGTACGGCATTAGTTAACAGCTGGCAAAAATGAACGTTGACCTGTGATGCTTTCAGTTTCCAACTGGATGTTGCTGAAGCCCCCCACTACATCTGAGCCTGATCCAGGAACATGTGCGATGGGAATATTGACATAAACATGTGAAGGCAGCACACAGTACATTTTAGTAAGCCATCTTCCCTACTTAGTCTCTCTCCTCCTGGGGTCATCAGTACTAACTCAAAGGGCCCTGGTTTTCCATAGGCTGTGTGTATCCAGCTTACTGCTATTTGCAGGTAACCTTCATGAGACAGGATCTGGCTTCCATGCCCCAACTACCTTAAGGCTTCTCCCAACCTGGCTTAAATATGGGCACTGACTCACCCAATACATCACTACAAGAGGGCTCTAATTTGAAGGAGCCTAGCACCTGATTATACTATTCTCTGTTACCAGCACTATTCTGGGACAAAGCCACTAAGTGGCAGAATAGCTAACTGTATCTGCCTACAGGCACATCTTCGTCTTTTCTCTGCAGAGTGCCCCAGAAGCCTTAAATCCCAGATAGCTCTATAAAAAAAAAAAATTATAGTCAGAGCCTAAATGCTGTAAACATAAGCCCTGCCTGTCCTTGCTGTGTTTTGCTACTGGCCAGCAAGGCTGCACATTCCATCTGTTGGCCATAGGAAGACACAAGCTGCAGGAAAGGTGAGTCTCATGGCAACCATGGTCACAGTTTTCTTTTGCAACCTCCTTCCCAAGCCTTTTCTGACACTTTCCTCCTTCGTGTAAAAATCTACTTTTTTTTGCTAGAAAATTACTTGGAACCCCTAAACATTATATATATTTTGTTTTAGCAGAGACCTTATAAAATAAAATGGTGTGTGTTGCAATTTTCTATGTCACACGGTATTTGCGCAGCAGTTTTTCAAACGCAATTTTTTGGGAAAAAACACATTTATGAATTAAAAAAAAAAACAATAAAGTTAGCCCATAACTTATATAAATGTGAAAGATATAAGTATAATGTGAAATAGGAAGTTACACAGAGTAAAGAGATACCTAACATGTCATGCTTTAAAATTCCATCTGCCTGTGGAATGGCAGCTAACTACTGTGCTTAAAATTCTCCAAAGGCAACGCTTTAAACGCCTTTACAGGTTACCATTTTAGAGTTGCACATGAGGTCTGGTACTAGAATTATTACTCTCACTCTGGCGTTCATGACAATACCTCACGTGTGGTGCGATCACCGTTTAAAAATGCTTGCGGGAGTAACGTATGCGTTTGCACGTAAGGGACGGGGTCACTTTCAATTTTTTATTTTTTTATTTTATACAAAATCTTTTTTTTTTTTAAACTTTCTTTTCATTTTTTTGTGCTAACTTTATTTGTGCTAACTTTATTGCCATCACAAAGGATGAACAACATCCCTTGTGACAGCATTGGCCATGACAGGTCCTCTTTATGGAGATATTTGGGGTCTATTAGACCCCAAATCTCTCCCCTGGCCCCCCATGCAGCCGATCAGACCGAGATCCGTCTGATTGGCTGCTTTCCTGGCTGTTGGTGGCCAGGTAAACAAAGGGCAGAACAGGAAGTGACAGATTACTCGTCGCTCCCGGTTTCCAGGGTTACAGAAAGAGGGGAACAACGTCGGTTCCTCTCTCTCTGTACAGGGCAACCACATCGGGACCGAAGAGCCTGGGAGAGGGGGTGGGACACCCTTCCACCACCCGCAGAAGGGATTGAGTGGCTAATTAGCCACTCCGATCACTTCTATTATTACAAACTCAAAATAAGGCTAGTTGTATATTAAATATTCCCAATCCTGCCTACACTCATATAGTGTTTGTCAACATAGCCTGAAAACCATATTTCAAAAATGTATCCTCCTGCCTTGTAGAGAATCACCGGCTGAAAAAAATGGTACCGGGATGATGTCTGTAGGTGCAGGCATCATCCTGGTATAACCACTGAAACCCAAGGACATACAGGAACGTCCTTGGGTGGGAATTGGTAAGCACCATAGGATTTTGGTTTTGTGGGGAGCTTTCCAAAGAAATAATGCAAATCTGCTATTCAACTGAAACTAAAGTGTTTTTAAAAAAGCTGACAGTTTGTCTCTTCTGTAAAAGATATTTCTCTCTGTCGCAGCTCAGCTTACAGTCTTGGCATGACTTTTTGCCATGACAAAGTAACTATTGTGCCCATTCAAAGAAATTACAGCATCCTAGCCAATTAAGTCAGCCAAAGACTCCAAATCCAAAAGAAGACCCAGTGGAGAGGGAAGCAATGTCAACTGAGCGACGAGGAAGATTTCAGCCATCGCATTGCTGGAGAAGGGCATTTTATAAGTGTAGCAGGTTTTCCAGGCATTGGGCCTGATGTGGGTCTGCCATTGTTACTGGTTACCTCTCCAGCCCATGTGAGCTGCGACCCTGGGTGTGAGAACTGAGACACTGACAACTCCGGCATCTTTGTTTTGTTGTTTTATTGTAATTAAGGAGATGGGAGAAGGGAATGAGTGGGATACTCCTTTAGGCTCAACTAAGTACAACTTGGGACTTTCTCAGGAAATGTCTGTTAACGCTGTCTTGACGCTAGCCAACGCTCACTGACACTCAGAACACACTGCAACCTGAAAGAAATGCTAGATCCTCGACCTTGAGTGTAGAAGATCCAGGACTGTAGAACAATGAGCTACAAACACTGCGGTACTGCAAAGTCACTCACTTCTTCCTCCAGCCTTGCACAGCTGGTCTCTCCCTCCTGGAACTCTGCTCCTGCCAAAGACACCCAATCACGCACTTACCTCAAACTTATACCCACTCCCAGAATCCCTTTTGGCATAATCTGCCTTCTGAGGTAGTTACAAGCCTGAATGTGTCCCCTGATTGGGTTTCCTCCACTGCCCTATGAGAAGCCTCTCATAGGAACCAGTGGGGAGACTCCCCTGTCAGCAGGCACACCTGGAAGCCATGACACCCTGACAAAAATAAATCATGGCCCTGCTGTTAGGCAGACAAGGCCCACTTTACATTTGCCTAGCACCTAGCTGTAGGGTGCTACACCAGGTTATTTTATCATAATGTACAAATATGCCTACAAGCTTACCTAAAATATATATAAAAAAGGTCATGTGGCCCACAAAATTTTCACTTGCAGTGCAGCAGTTAAAAGGAGTAAAATAAACTGACATTTGCTTTCAGGTTGAACTTGGGGATCAACAGACCAAATAATGAGTTGCTATGGGGGTCATATAGTTATATCCCTGCTATATGTACTTCATTAAGTTACAGACCTAGGTTAGGCAAGGTTAAACTGTATTTTTTTTTTTTTTACTTCAAATTGTGTGGGCCACTTCTTTTAAAAATGTACATTTCTCCCTTAACTCACGAAGACCATGCCAAAACAGTAAGGGCTCAGTCATGCACACTGCAGCTCAAAAAAAAAAGCTGCTTGTTATTAAATATCACTTAACATGTGTTAAGCATACTGGTATAAAGAAGTCTGTGGCAACTTTTTTCCACTTTCTACAGTACTTTAAATTTAGCTATAGCACCTTTAAACTTGGCATAATTACTGTATTTTATGTAAGCAGATCATAGCAAAGTAGAACAGACACTTTAATGCTGTTCTTCAGAGGAACATGGTCCAATACAGCACTTAATATTGGACCTGTTGGGAAAAAAAATATTATTTCAATCATTTTAGTGCAAATAGCTGTAATATTCCAACAATGCAGAGCTTCATTTCCCATATAAAGTCACATAGCTCCCCCAAGAGGATCTTCAGAAAAATACTTTAGTTAATAGTCCTGCAGCTACCCTTCAATGTTAAAATAGTAACAGATATTAGCTTTTTTACAATCATTGAGATTATTGGTTTGCATTTTCAGACAGATGGTTCATTTATTGTGTTACTTTATTAAAATTGCTCAGCTTTTTGTGATATCATCAAATTTTATACCACACTGTGGATATTAATGGTAGTTTTACTGTAACCATAAACCTGTATATTTTGTTTCTTAGGGTACAATGTTGATGATGATATTTTTGTCAGAATATCGATAACGTTTAAAATGTTTTTTTTTTTTTCACTTTTTTTTATTTATTTGTTTATTTTTTATTTCTATTTCTAAGTTTCTATTTTTTTTCCTAAAGCTAATATTTAGTGAGTTTTTACAAAGTATTTTAATACGTGCAGAATGATAAAACTATTCTTGCATTCTCTGTAAGGTGCCCTCTTCACATGACAAGGGGATAAAATTCAGCTACTATAATGTCTGTGAACAATAGTAAGTAATATCATGTTTGAGTATGTGTATACCAATAGTGTAGCGCTAATCATAAATTGATGAAAAATGATATGTGAAAATAGTGACATAAATTAACACATATAGTGCGTCCAAAAAAAACGTGTATCGGTTGAAAGTGCATCCAATAGTAGTGTATCAAATGAAAATCCAATAAATATTAGTTACAAACTAAACAGTACTTCATATATGAACATATAAAGTGCGTGCAAAAACGTGCATCAGATAAGAGTCCAATAGAATAGTAAAGTTCAGACTATGAGTCCCAGATTGGACAATAGGCAAAGGATGGTGTTCAGAGCCAAAAAATCCCAAAAGATGATGAAGCAAGATGAGGCACCCGTGAGGAATGGTACAAAATGGCTGCTTACCGCAGATCATGGGCCCCCAAATTAATGGACAGGCCGACAAACGCTTTGTATGAAGATCCTGTGTTCTGATCTAATTCTTCCAGAGATTCAGGGGTTAAACCATAGACACACAGGCGACTCCAACAATATAATAGACCCATGGACATGGGAAAGGAGAGTAGGAAAGAACACATAGCGTAATCCAGTTTTGAGAAGGGAAACATTTATTAAAAGTTGCACTTACATGTAAAAAAACAATCCAAGCAAATGTCATAAAAGACCGCAGCATCCCACGATCAATGAATACAGTCAGCGTTCAGGGGGCGTGGTTTCCGTAGCGTCCGGTACCGCCCTACCGGTTTTGTCACATCTGACGTCGTCCGGGGCGTGGTTACCAGACACTATCACCACGCCAATTATATCCCCCATTGAAGATGACACGTCCGCACCCGCAGCCAATCACAGGGGACTGTTTGGCGGAAGTGTCCCGCATACACCTCTTCACTTATGGGCAAAAAAACAGACTGCCTAAGATGAACGTTCTCATATGGCGTAAAGCACAAGATGAGAGGCGTAGATGACAAGATACAATTAAAAATCGTATTAGAAATACAGCAATTTAATAATAATATAAAATTATATATATATGTAGCCTGGGAGAAATAGATCTGATGGTAACTGTTTCACACCGGAACCATTGCATAAAGATGCAATGAACTGATTTCTGCTCCAGATTAATGATCACAAATAAAACATGGAAAGAAGATTCTTACCTGTGATTGATAGATGTACCATGGGGTATTAAGGAGATCGTTGAAATAAGGAAAATATTGTGATATATCTGTACTGGAATCAATCTAATATCTACCCCGAATAAATGGCATAAGGATTGGAGACATCTAATTTTACAGTTGTTGGAGAAGATTGAGAGGTCTGAGACGAGAAAAGATCCCATCTAAAACGCTCGTTTGAGTGTAAATGGAGGTGAGCGGCCATTTCACTTAATGTCGGATTGCTAGCTCACCTACCTACCCACTTGGCTATTATTGGAAGTTTCATCTCACTCTTCTATTCACCTGAATCTCTATATTGGATAATTGAGCACCTAGCACTTTAATTACTGCATTTATCCGTTAAAGGACTTTATGGACTTTTGTGCACCTTACTCAGCACTATAGCACTTTCCTCACTTTACATTAATTGTTTGTTAATTTCATATAGAATTCACAATATTACATTGTAGATGGTCACTTGTCATTCACTATATTGGATTTACAGTTTTTTATGCTTTTCATCACTACTATATATTAAGTTAAACTACTGTTACACATTTTGGAAAGATATTGTCACTTCTTGTCACCTTTTTATCACTTTTTGATACATCACCATACCATTAAGTCGGCATCTTTGCTTATTGTTTACATATAGATAATTAGGTTACTTGTTTATTTATTATCGCTCCCACATTTATTCTACACTCTTATTATCAGGTTTTTTAGATACTCTTGAGGATATCAGAATGATTTAGTCTTTGACTGGTCTTTTTAAGGTCGGCATACAAATCATCTTATATTTAGTGTTTTATCTTCCTTGAATTGTGCGTTTCTTGTGTATAAGCACCTGGATCTACTTTTATTACGGATTATTTATTCTCTTCAATTTTTATCTATTTATTTTGAGTGGTCCATCTTTTAAAGGAGTTGAGCGCTGATTTTCTTTTATGTTATAAAATAGTCTGAACTTTACTATTTCTATTGGACTCTTATCTGATGCACGTTTTTCTACGCACATTATATGTTCATATATGAAGTATTGTTTAGTTTGTAACGAATATTTATTGGATTTTCATTTGATACACTACTATTGGATGCACTTTCAACTGATACACGTTTTTTTTGGACGCACTATATGTGTTAATTTATGTCACTATTTTCACATATCATTTTTCATCAATTTATGATTAGCGCTACACAATTGGTATACACATATTGTTTTTGGATTTCTATAGATTCAGTGTTTAGCAGCTTTTATATTATCAATTTTTGACGGTTATTCATATTTAGCGCAGGTCTTTTTGGATTTTATAATATCATGTTTGAAACAGAACACATAGCGTCACATGTGGAGAAAATAAAAAATATTTAATAACATACAATTTACAGAAAATATTTTGACTGATTCTAGCTCACTTACTAAGTAACTTTACTTCCCAATAAATGTACGATGCTATCATAACTAAAATGATACTCTTCCAAAAAAAAATTCAGTTTGCAAAGAATGCACAATCATGGGCAAAGACATTTAAAAAAAAAACAGGCTTCTTCCTTGCACATGATTGAATTTGAGAATTTCAGAGATATATTCAATTTACCTCATTCACTAAGCTACAAACTCCCTCTTTGCAAAGTGGATGTTCACTTTGCAAAGAAAATGTTCACTTAGATTAGGGGGCATTTGAAATACAGTTAGTGATTTGAATGGTTTTCTGATATTCTCCAATTCACTTGACCTGTATGCTGAATAGGTTTGTATAAAGCTAAAAGCACAATAATAGGTCATGGCTTTTTTTTTTTTTTTTAAAGGCTTTATTAGGTCATGGCAATTTAATATATTTCCTAGATTGATGTACAACAGATCACAAAAATCAAGGACTGACTTTAAACTTAACCGTTTAACATCCGTCAGCAAAGAATATCTAACCTCTAGACAAATGTTATTTTAAACCCAGTTTCTAGCCAAGGTGTTAAGGGGTTCAGCAGGTACCTACTCCTAACACTTCTCTGTACTATTTAGGTAATTCCTCTAAAAAAGGATCGGGGGGTAGGAAAAGATAGTAAATTGTTTTTTTCTTAGTTAGAGATTAGAACCACTTTAACCACTTGCTGACCGCCCGCCGCTGGCTCTGCTGCGGGAATCGCTGTACCTGTACGGCTATCCGCGTCAGCGCTCCTGGGGGCGAGATCCTGGGGCCTATAGGCCGTCGGCATGTCGATCCACAGGACCGACAGCACCGATTGCCGCCGGGCACCCATGATCGCTCCCCGCTGAGGGAGAACGATGGTCAGCTGTTGTACACACAACTGACCGTTGTTCTCTCTGAAATGATCACAGAGTGCCTGTGATCCTTCTATATAGGATCACAGGTCTCTATGGTCATTTCACAAGTCCCTCCCCCCACAGTTAGTAAACACTCCTCTAGGCTCACTATTAACCCTTAGATCACCCCTAGGTTAACCCCTTCCCTGCCAGTGTCATTATTACAGTAACAGTGCATATTTTTAGCACTGATCACTGTACTAATGTCACTGGTACCCCCAAAAGTGTCAGTTAGGGGTCCGATCTGTCTGCCGCAATGTCACAGTCCTGCTAAAAATCGTAGATTGCTGCCATTACTAGAAAAGAAAAAAATGACATAAATCTTTCCCCTAGTTTGTAGACGCGATAACTTTTCCGCAAACCAATCAATATACACAAACCAATAATTAATATAAAAAAATTGATTTTTAATTTTTTTTTTGGGGGGGGGGGGAGTTATATAGCAGAAAGTGAAAAATATTGTTTTTTTTTTTTTTCAGAATTGTCGCTCTTTTTTTGTTTATAGCGCTAAAAATAAAAATCGCACAGGTGATCAAATACCACCAAAAGAAAGCTCTATTTGTGGGGAAAAAAAAGAAAAACAATTTTGTTTAGGAACAGTGTTGCATGACTGCGCAATTGTCCATTAAAGTAACGCAGTGCCAAATCTCAAAAAATGGCTGGTCATTAGGGGGCAAATCCTTCCAGTCCAGAACTGGTTAAAGTGGTTCTAGATGCTTAAAGTGGAACTTTGTCCATAGCAATTTGATGAAAAAATAATGTTCTTTAGCACAGAACATGCATTCTACTTGAATATATATGCTATCAAAATTATTGAGTGCTATAAATTGCCCCCAGCATTGCTCCTGTTTCTTTTTGGTGGAGGCTGCCATTTTGCTGAGGCCCAGATCCCCTGAACAGCAGTAAATCATAAAGTGGAACTAAACCCATTGATTTAACGGTTCAAAAACAGTTATGTACCTGGAATGCCATGATTGCTAACTGTCACATTTACTTGTGTCCTCAACCAAACTGTCAAATCATCAAATAGCTGGTGTCATAACTGACCACATATGAAGTATCATGGCAGTTGCAGATCAAACAGAAGCAGCTTCCTTGGCTGTAAAAGCTGGACGGTTTTACTCTGCTTTGAGGCTGTCAGCAGATTGGCCTCAAAAATTTAGAAAACAATTTAGATTATTTTGATAATAATAGGGAGCAACTGAGCATGTGCAGAGCAGGATGAGACAGTGTACTGCTTGATTTTAAACACTATAGACACCTATTTTTAATGTTTTACATAGCTATACCTGCAAAAGGAGCCAGCCTGAAGTGATCTAGCAGGACTTAATTTTCTGACTAAAGTTGCGCTTTCGGGTTTTTACATTTAATGCATTTTCTCCATTAACCACTTTACCCCCAGCCCTATTTCGGACACTTTTTGTTCACAAGTTAAAACCAGTATTTTTTCCTAGAAAACTACTTAGAACCCCCAAACATTATATATATTTTTTTAGCAAAGACTCTGGAGAATAAAATATCGGTCATTGCAAAATTTTTTGTCACGCGGTATTTGCGCAGCGGTCTTTAAAACGCCATTTTTTTGGAAAAAATTTGAAAAATCACATTTCACTAATTTAAAAAAATACTAAACAGTAAAGTTAGCCCATTTTTTTTGTATATTGTGAAAGAACATGTTATGCCGAGTAAATAGATACCAAACATGTTACGGTTTAAAATTGCGCCCCCCGTGGGATGGCGAAAAACTACGGTCAATAGAGATCTCAATCTGCGACGTTTTAAATTTATTTTACGGTTACCAGTTTTGAGTTAGAGTGTAGCTCTTTTTTTTAAATGATTGCCCACGCTCTGGCGATCGCGGCGATACCTCACATGTGTGGTTTGAACAGCGATTTCATTTGCGGCTCGACTTGCGTATACGTTTTTTTTTGTGCGCGAGCTAACGGTGACGGGGGCGGCTAAATTTTTTTTTTTTTTTTTTCCTATTTATTTTTTCTTTTTTTTTTAACTTTATTACAGGTTTTTTTTAAAAAAAAAAAATCTGATCACTTTTATTGCTGTCACAAGCAATGTAAACATCCCTTGTGACAGCAATATGTGTGACAGGTACACTTTATGGAGGGATCGAGGGTCTAAAAGACCCTAGACCCCTCCACTACACTTCCCTGTATGCAAAACGCCAAAAACTGCATTTTTGCATACAGCCGTTTTTTAAATCTGCCGCCTTTTGCGGCACAGTAACCCGGATGTGACGTCATGGACGCCGCCTCCGGGTTACGTCATCGGAGACCCGATCGATGCCGTTTCCGGCATTCATCGGGACTCCATCCAGCCGGCGGACGTGCCGGCTGGGTGCTCGGGGCTCCCGGTGGGACGGGAGCCCCGAGCAAAGCCGCGGAAGGCGGCGGGAGGGGGGGGCGTCCCCTCCCGCCCCCCGGGTAACGATCGAGCGGCTCCCGATCGTTACCGACGGAAAGCCGACCGCCGGCTTCAAACAACGGTACCGGGATGATGCCTCTAGCTAGAGGCATCATCCCGGTATAACCACTCAAAGTCAGCCGACGTAGATCTACGTGGCTGGTCGTTAAGTGGTTAAGTAGAAAACCTTCCAGAATCAGTTCCCTCCAGCCCCCAGCTAAAAACTGACCTGGCTTTTCTCCTCATAAGCACAGAGACAGCAGCAGGAGCCATTAGTGACTGGAACTGCAGTTAATCAAATTCTGTGAGAAGGGAGGTGGGATCGAGCCACGCTGCGTGTGTCTATGGACACAAGGAGCCCAGATTGGAAACAAGCCTGCTTGTCTGCCACCATAGCATGAGGCAGTGTGTCAGCTAGTAGCAGTGTAAATGTCAGTTAGGGGTTTATTTACTAAAGCTAGAGAGTGCAAAATAAGTCACAATTCTGCAGAGAAACCAATCAGCTTCCAGAATTTATTGCTAAAGCTTAATTAAATAAGCTAAAGTTAGAAACTGATTGGTTTCTTTGCAGAATTGTGACTAATTTTGCCCTCTCTAGCTTTAGTAAATAAACCCCTTAGTGTCAGGGTAAGTGTCTGTTAGTGTCAGTTTCAGTTAGTGTCAGTAAATGGCATTACAAGTGTCAGTTAGTAGCAGTGTTAGTCGCAATGTTAATGTCAGTGTGTTTTAGGTAAGAAAAGAAGGTTTCCTGATGGCAGCCTACATGTGGGTTAATCCCGCCTCCTCTCCAATGCGATAGGCCCCACTCCCATAAATTTTAGCTCCTGGCCAGAGACTGCGTTCCTTTTTTTTCCCCTCCTCTTGTGGACTCTATATGCACTCACCCAGAAGATGGTGGCACCCTAGTTCCACTTGTTGAGCCCCAGCTGTGGGTTGGATCGGGCCCTTTGGATGGTGCGGTGTCAACTAGCCCAGGGCCCAGCCATGGGTGGGCAAGTGGCGGTCAGGCAGGATGCCCCATGGATGTGTAGGTTGCCTATATGTTGCCCAGGATGGACGTGGTTGGTGTAGCTGGCAGATCTCAGAAGATGGTCCCCGCTACTGGCCTCCATGGCTCTTCCTGCTGTCAGGCTGCGATGGAACTTTTGCGCATGCGGGAGGCCACAAGTGAAACCGAGGCCTGGTTTCACGCATGCGTGGTTGCTCCAGATCCCCACACTTGCGCATTTGCTGTTCAGGGCGGGGGGTTTAAACGTTGTCAGGCCCCTGTCTAGAGGGAAATCCTGTGGGCAGTGTGCAGCAGCTTCTCCAGGCCCTGTGTGTCTTTCCATAGGTACCAGCTGCTGTGGGTGGTCTGGGGGGTTCTTAAAGGGGAAGAGGAATGCTTAGTGTATGCTTTTTTTGTCTTCCCTGAAACTCTGCTTTGTCCCAGCAGTCCAGTGGGACCCCCCTCTCCCCTATCAACAATGTATAAATCGCCACCTCCCTGTTGTCAGCCCTCACACCCTAGGTAGGTGAGGATTTGGGAGATCACTCAGTGACAATGAGCAGCATGCATGAGCCTATGGGGTCTAACAGTATGTCTCTTCTTCTTATCTCTCTTCCTTGTTCTCTTAGTTCCAGGTCGGATCGTTAGACCTCACGAGATGATAGAGACCTCGCCAGGCTGTTAAGTTGGCATTCTTCATCCAGATCCAGGCACCATTGCTCTCCAAGGATCCAATACCAGGGGGAGAAGTTCTAATTTCTCCTCCAGACACCGCTCCCACCGCCATGACAGCTGCAAAGGGTGGCCAAAGGGCCTGCTGGGGATGTGGGGCCCAGGTCCCAGAAGGCAGATCGGTGTGCAAGCCATGCTATGCCCAGGCAGTTGGGGAAAGAGAGACAAACAACCAGCAGATGGAGTCACTAGTAAAGCGTGGGGTGCAACAATCCCTGAGAGAATGGGGTATGACCCACACACAGAGCCAATCCACCATTAGGTCAGGCTCCCCCGCTGGGGATGCCCATGAAGACCCGGGCCCTTCCCAGCCAAGCTATGCTTCCGCAGGATCGTCGGATAGCGAGTTAGAGGGAGATGATTTCTCCAGCGGCTTTGACTTCGCCTTGGTCTCTCCCCTAATTAAGGCAATCAAGGAAGCCCTAAAGTGGGAGGAATCGGCAAAACCCCGGAAAAAAAGAGGAAATTCTTTAAGCACTTGGGGAAGGAACAAGCCAACTTGCTGCTTCTGGAAGAACTTAGAGACATTATCTCGGAGGAATGGGGGAAGGTAGACAAGAGAACCTCCCTGGCGAGCAAGGCGATGAGGCTCTATCCCTTCAAAGAGGAAAATGTGAAGCACTTGGAGGCCCCTCCCCTAGTTGACGCAGCAGTAATGCGTCTAGCCAAGCATGTCACCCTGCCTCTCGAAGATGCTGTATCCTTTAAAGATGGTTTGGAAAGAAGGATCGACCTGGTTCTTAAGAGGATTTACATGATGGCCGGTATGGCTTGTTAACCCGCCCTGGCTTTGGCAGCCATGTCCAAGGAGATTTGGAGGAGTTTTGGACGAATAACGTTGATACCGTACTCAGGGGCATCCTTGAAGAGGTGGCCAGTGGGTCAGCCATACAAGAGCTAAAGTTAGCATTGGTCTTCCTGGGGGAGGCCACTATTGACATTATCCATCTGTTGGACCGGTCTATGCTCTCGCCAGTAACAGCCAAGCGAGCGCTGTGGTTGCGTCCTTGGTTGGCCGATTCGGGCCTCTAAGCAGGCTTGGTGTAGGGTCCATTTTGAGGGGTCCTCGCTTTTTGGTAGTAAAATTGATAGTGCCATAGCCCTGGCCATAGGCGGGATATCAGGATTCTTACCCCAAGACAGATGCCTATTCAACCAGAAGATACCTCAGTCAAGGAGGTGAAGCACAGAACTGGTGAGGGAAGCGCGTTTCTATAGACCAGGCAGAGACTTCAGAAGAAATTGGAAGAGACGTCAGATGTGTTTTCAGGAGACTGCCAAGAACTCAGCGTCCAGTGGATGAGAGCCCTCCAAGTCCTTTCGAGATTTGGCCCGTCCAGGCAGGTCAGGTGGGGGCACGCCTGCTCCATTTTTGACATTGTCTGGACGGCCTCAATCTTGAACTTCTGTACCATCAAATATTCCTACTTAAGTTGTATTTGTATATCTGCTGTCTTCAGCTTTCTACACTGTTTAGAACGTGAACATTGTGTTAGAATTTTCTCTTCGTGCTTCAGCGCTGGGTGTGGAGTCTTGGCATACACTGTGTGACAGCTGATTGGAGGAAAGACACACAACACCCCTTCACATAGGCAAAGGAAGGAATAAACATGCAGAGATGTGCTGTAAATAGACAAGCTCTCTGGTAATCTATCTCTATGCACCCACCCCTACACAAATTCCCAGCTGCTTTTATCTCCTGTGTAGGAGAACTTGTCAGAAGTTATCATGCTGATAAAAGAGGAGCAGAGCAGCAGAAAGACAAGGGACTTAGGGCTTTGAAGAGAGATAAGTATATACTACAGAAATATGTGCCCAGGTCAGATTTCACGAATGGGGTTAACATCCACTTTAATGCACAATAAAACATTACATTATGGCATGTACATTAAAGCAACACATAGCCTGATTAGGGGTATTTTTTTCTTTAATTTACAAAAATTGCCCTTAATTGATTCCCTACATATACCAAGAAGAAACAAGCTTTGAACAACACTTACAATAAAAGCTCCATAAGTCAGAATCACTGTCAACTAAGCTCTACAATTGATCATTTGCAAACTCCTAATATCTGAACAAACAAGTCCTTAAGAAAATTAAAAAAAAGTAAAGAAAAAAGCAATAAGACAGAATTCTGAAAAAATCGAGTAAAATAGAACTACTTAATGTACATCATCCCATTGCAAAATATCTACTTTGATCAGTCCTGTTAAATAGGAGGTAGTAGAATATAGAATTTTTAATTTAAAATTTTACATAGATTTTTTTAGCTTCCAAGGGAAACATTGCATTTACTCTTTAAGTTTGTGCCAAAGGGATTTCTTCTTCTCCTCTGCCTGCAAATGGGCAGCTATGTGGAAAGATGTGCATCTGTGCTAGGACACAAAGTGATGCTCAGATTGAATACTCATTCTCTCTTAGAAGTAGTTGACTGAAGACTATTAAATAAAACTGAAGCAATAGAAAGTGTTTATTATCTATACCACCAATTCATGATATATTTTGAAGTATGAGCTATATATTATTTATTACAAAATGTACTTTTATTAAAAATATAATTTGTGCCACAAATTGTATGTAGCATATTGGACTTGCAATGAGACCTCTATTCCCAGGTCAGATACATACTGTATCTGGAAAGTGTTAGGCATTTACAAAGGAAACAAACCCAAAGATATCAACAGATTTAACATGGTCACTATGGCATAAATGTTGACTTAAAGGATAACTCCCCTTTCGTGGGGAAAAAATAGCAGATAAAAAAAAAAATAATAATAATATAGCATATACAATTTTGACACAGGCAAAGTCATATTTTAACTGAATGTTATTATAAATGACCTTTCCTTCTCAATCTGCAGTTCTATAATTTTCTGTAACATGCAATATGGCTACCTGGAGCTGTTCTGTACACGGAATGTGTACTGACCACACCCCAGAAACATAATTTCCTGCTTGTGTGATTGGCTCACCGATTTTCCTAGAAATCTGCCTAACATAAAAGTCAGATTTCAGGCATCCCCTGCAACAAAAATGTCATTTTTGGTGGGATACTCCCAAAAGGAAATCACATCTAAAAGGGATACAGACCCTGCAAATTTCCTGCAGGTGCAGCAGCTGGTTGATATTTGTGAAACCATTCCCATTAGATCCACTTTCCATATGAACACAAGCAAACAAACAGTGATTTCTTTAGAATAAAAAAAAGGTAGGAATCTGCAACAAAGTTTGTTAAAATCCTTACAACGTGCATAGATCACCAAGAGGGAAATGTCCATTTCTCAACAAAAGTGGAGTTACTCTTTAAACTAAAAGACAGGCAAAAGAGAGTGAAATTTATGCTTGAAATGCATTTATGGCAGCTGTTTTCCCTGTCAAAGGATTTGTATTTCTGCCTTTCTAGCCCTAAGATCTACAAAGCATTGCAGAGTGAGGTTAGTAATCTGAATATGCTCCACCACTGGAGTTACTTAATACAGCTAGGTCACCTACCTACTCTCCAGTCTATATTTGCATAGAGAAGGATCAGCAGTGGACTGTTAGGTAATCTCTCTTTCTTTGTCCTCATTCCTTGTCAGGATATAAGCATGTAAAACCCCTAATGGCTGCCAGTGTTGGCCCGCCGTCTCCCAGTCTATATAGGGTAATTACAGAAGGCTGGTATCAAGTCAAAATTAGGAACTGACATTTAAAGTGTCATTTAAATATACTTTTAGTGATTTTTATTGCTACAACAAAGCATTAATTATTGTTTTTTATACAGTATCTCACAAAAGTGAGTACACCCCTCACATTTTTGTAAATATTTTATTACATCTTTTCATGTGACAACACTGAAGAAATTACTTTTTGCTACAATGTAAAGTAGTGAGTGTACAGCTTGTGTAACAGTGTCAATTAATGTGTCAATTAATGTCTAAACCGCTGGCAACAAAAGTGAGTACACCCCTAAGTGAAAATGTCCAAATTGGGCCCAAAGCATCAATATTTTGTGTGGCCCTGTAACGTTCATGCGTTTTTGTTTGTGGATGGATTTACAGCTGCAGAATTATTACACTCAGTAGCCTTGTAGAGAATCTGTTGAACAACATATCCAACTCTCAGGACTTCATCACCGTGTACAGCCTTCTATATACTATATATATATATATATATATATATTAGTAGATGTTTAAATGGAGGGATAGAGTATATGAGGATATATAGATGAGAGACAGGCTATTTGTATGGTGAGCACTAGAAGTAGTATAGGAGAGTTGCAGGTGATGGTAAGCAGATAGGTTCTGATGTCAAGTATAGTGCAGATGGTAAGAGGACACAGATGGAGTATACTTTAGACAGAGTAACCTAGTGCAAGGATAGTTCAAGGTAGTCCCAAGAGCTAACAGTCTTATGCAGATGATAGTAAATAGGTAGATATAGATAGTCTTGGTAATTGCAGTAGATGACAGTAGGAGATTGGTTAGTAAGAATCCCCTGCGGGGTACTTATCACTTAGCTAGGTTAGGAATAACAGTGTCCATTGGAGAGGGGTGATCCCGTAGCGGGATACGGATCACCAGCGAGGTTTCCGGCTTTAGTTCAGCAAGGAAGGTATGTCAGCAGCTCCGACTTCTCAGGCGTAGGTGCGATGAACATGTGGGTTTGAACGAGCGATGAGTGAGAGCAAACCGGCGATTGAAATAGCCGCTCATAGCGGCGCTCGGCAGTGATGTCATCCGTTCTTAAAGGTGTATGCGTCCTTTGTTATACAAGATGGGACGCAAAGAGAGGAGAAATATAGGAACAAGGGTACCATAGGTGCCGGAACATTACAGGCCCGCATTATTTTCCAGCACTGCCTTAACCCTCTTGGGCATGGAGTTCACCAGAGCTTCACAGGTTGCCACTGGAGTCCTCTTCCACTTCTCTATGATGACATCATTGAGCTGGTGGATATTAGAGACCTTGCGCTCCTCTACCTTCCATTTGAGGATGCTCCACAGATGTTCATAAGGGTTAAGATCTGGAGAAATCCTTGGCTGGTTCATCACCTTTACCCTCAGCTTCTTTAGCAAGGCAGTGGTCATCTTGGAGGTGTGTTTGGGGTCGTTATCATGTTGGAATCCTGTCCTGTGGCCCAGTCTCCGAAGGATGGGGATCATGCTCTGCTTCAGTATGTCACAGTACATGTTGGCATTCATGGTTCCCTCAATGAACTGTAGCTCCCCAGTGCCGGCAGCACTCATGTAGCCCCAGACCATGACACTCCTACGCCCATGCTTGACTGTAGGCAAGACACACTTGTCTTTGTACTCCTCATCTGGTTGCAACCATACTCACTTGAAACCATCTGAACCAAATAAGTTTATCTTGGTCTCATCAGACCACAGGACATGGTTCCAGTAATCCATGTCCTTAGCCTGCTTGTCTTCAGCAAACTGTTTGCTTTCTTGTGCATCATCTTTAGAAGAGACTTCCTTCTGGTACGACAGCCATGCAGAGGTCTAAAATATATATAACTGTGTTGCGCAGAATAAAAATCTAATATTAGAACAAATAAACCAGTACTAGTACAAATGCAGTCTACTGTTTAAAATCTCCTCAATAAAAATGCTAATGCTTGTATGGGTGCAATAGGATGATATACCACTGTTCCTCCTAATTAATGGTTTAGTGTATAAAAAATAATCAATATAAACTGTACACAACAATTGGTGAATAAATAGGTGTTATAACTGATATAAATAAATAAAATATGATCTCAGCCAATCCTATAAAAAATTTTTGAGATATGAGGTGCAAAGTGCAAATTCTGTGCAAAATGCCTTAATATGCAATTCACCGTGATCAACAACCTTGAAAAAGCCTCATAAATAAATCCTATAAAAACATGCAAAATTCATAGATAAAACATGTGTTAATATAGTGTCCCAAAAACTGGAATGAAAAAAATTAATATTCATAAAGTGTCCTTTAAATAGAAATAAATAATCAAGTCCATATGTGGCTCAGTGCAAATAATAAATTCTTGCTGTGCTCATAACCACCTACGGGTGGCAGGTGCTCCCCAAATTCGTGAGTGACCTGAGTGTCACAGATCCTGCAATCGCTGTGCACCCCCTCATGAGTGGGCGCTCACCTTAGAGAGGATTAATTTAGACTCATCAATCGGGGCTCCTTGACAGGGATAACCGTTCCTGGTTTCAGTAATTCAATGGTCCATAGCTCAATAAGTACGCCCTTATGCCGGAAATCAGGTGAAATCACTCCATCCACACTCCAGCAATCAGCGTCACCGTTTAGTATGTAAAAGAAAAATCTCCAATAGTGCTTATACCTTCAAAGCATTTATTTTAATAAAAGAACTAAAGTTTAAACTCATAATATTCGGTGCAAACATGCACCTTTGACAGGCTGTTTACAATCAGACGTCCAAGCCGCGATGGAAAAGCAGGAGACTCTGTGGCTGTATAATCTCCCCTCTGCCGATGCAGCCAGGCAGTCTCACGGTGAGAGGCGTACTTATTGAGCTACGGACCATTGAATTACTGAAACCAGGAAGGGTTATCCCTGTCAAGGAGCCCCGATTGATAAGTCTAAATTAATCCTCTCTAAGGTGAGCGCCCACTCACGAGGGGCTGCACAGCGATAGCAGGATCTGTGACACTCAGGTCACTCACGAATTTGGGGAGCACCTGCCACCCGTAGGTGGTTATGAGCACAGCAAGAATTTATTATTTGCACTGAGTCACATATGGACTTGATTATTTATTTCTATTTAAAGGACACTTTATGAATATTAATTTTTTTCATTCCAGTTTTTGGGACACTATATTAACACATGTTTTATCTATGAATTTTGCACGTTTTTATAGGATTTATTTATGAGGCTTTTTTAAGTTTGTTGATCACGGTGAATTGCATATTAAGGCATTTTGCACAGGATTTGCACTTTGCACTTCATATCTCAAAAACTTTTTATAGGATTGGCTGAGATCATATTTTATTTATTTATATCAGTTATAACACTTATTTATTCACCAATTATTGGGTACAGTTTATATTGATTATTTTTTATACACGAAACCATTAATTAGGAGGAACAGTGGTATATCATCCTATTGCACCCATACAAGCATTAGCATTTTTATTGAGGAGATTTTAAACAGTAGACTGCATTTGTACTAGTACTGGTTTATTTGTTCTAATATTAGATTTTTATTCTGCGCAACACAGTTATATATATTTTAGATTTTTACACTTTTTATGAGAAGTGAAGTGTTTGCGGCATTTTAAAAGTCCTATTGAAGGGTAGCTCGCAGGAACCTGTTGTTTTTTAGTAAGCAATGCAGAGGTGCCATGTTGAACTTCCAGTGATCGCTATGAGAGAGTGAGAGCGATAACACCAAATTTAATTCACCTGCTCCCCATTCACACCTAAGACCTTGTAACACTAACGAGTCACATGACACCATGGAGGGAAAATGGCTAATTGGGCCCAATTTGGACATTTTCACTTAGGGGTGTACTCAATTTTGTTGCCAGCGGTTTAGACATTAATGGCTGCATGTTGAGTTATTTTGAGGGGACAGCAAATGTACACTGTTATACAAGCTGTACACTCACTACTTTACATTGTAGCAAAGTGTCATTTCTTCAGTGTTGTCACATGAAAAGATATAATAAAACATTTACAAAAATGGGAGGTGTGTACTCACTTTCGTGAGATACTGTACATGCTCATGTAAAAGCACAAGACACTGCTGTCTGGAAAGTTGGCCAGAATCAACCCTTCCTGCATGGTAAAACACATCGTGTTTACGATGTTTAAGTTTTTTGGATAGCATAGGGAAAGGTTAACACCACTGTAACATTTGTTTTGCTGTCTGTGCCCCTGTTCAGAAAATGTCACCTCAATTTCTGTCCCTGTGACAATTGGATTTTGAACATTTTGGGCTGTTGTGGAAAGAAGGGTTGGTAATAAAGCTTCAGTGGAGACTTTTTTCCACGATTACTCTTACAGGAGTGAATTTCCCTTCCTAGGAGTAGATTTCCTCTCACTTCCTGTTGTCTCCCTCGGTTTGTAAGTAGGAGTTGTTTGTAAGTCGGATTTTTGTAACCCAGGGACCGCCTGTATAGCTGTTGCAAACCCAGTTCTTGTATCAAGGGCTTTCGTCCTGACTAGGGATGATCGAACGGTTCGGGTCGACCATCGGTTCGACCCGAACATTGGGTGTTCGAGGTTCGGCCGAATTTAGAACTTTTTGCCCAAAAAGTTCGGAATTCGGCAACCAGAACCGACCAAAATGCAATGGTTCAGGAAATGGGCTTTAAAAGCCAGTGATTGGACCAGAACCATTAGCAAAAGCCAATTGAGGGGGCAGGAGAATGCTAGGAATGTGATTGGAGTGACTAGGGGGTCCATAGTCCAATCATTAGTGAATACGCCCCCCAATATATAAGATAGCCCCGCCAAATTCCTAGCATTGTTATAAAGGGACATGGAAGAGAGTAGAAGCAGTTCTGTTAATTTTACTTTAAAAGTGTCATTTAGCATTTATTAGTGTGAGGAAAGGGATATCTAGTGTAGTTAGAGTGCTCTTTTACACTTAAGCTAGCTTCAAAAATGTAGTTTCTGTAGGGAAAGTGTGAAGTGTCAGGGTGATCGTATTGTAGTGTAGGGTTAACTGACTGCTATGGCAGGGTGACCAAACCCTTCCATATCAGGGTGACCGTAATGTAGTGTAGGGTGAACTGACACTGACTGCTATGGCAGGGTGACCAAACCCTTCCATATCAGGGTGACCTCTATAGAGAAAAGCTAGTTTCTCTCAAGTCACTTTCGCTGCAGTAATATGGCTTCGCCCCTGTCCGCTTATCTTTTTGGCTGCAGGCGTCTATAGGGATTTTTTGAGCACATGTTTGGAGTCAGGCATGACATCTGAACAGGTGTATAGGGGGTATATATACACACCCATGTATGTATATATACACCTGCACATATATAGGTGTGAAAGGAGCAGAAATATATGCTTGCGCTAATGAAATCATTTACACTAATATAGTTACGCTCCTATCACACCTATATATGTCTAAGTGTAAAATACATATAAGTATGTGTGTATATATACCACTATACACAAGTTCAGATGTTTTGCCTGCCTCCAAAGAACCCAAAAAAATGCCCAAAAAAATGCTAGCGCCAAAAAAAACGCCCAGGTGTGTTGTTGCAGGCATTTTTTGGGGGTTTTTGGAGGCAGGCAAAACATCTGAACTTGTGTATAGTGGTATATATACACACATACTTATATGTATTTTACACTTAGACATATATAGGTGTGATAGGAGCGTAACTATATTGATGTTAATTATTTCATTAGCGCAAGCATATATTTCTGCTACTATCACACCTATATATGTCTAGGTGTATATATACATATAAGTATGTGTGTATATATACCCGTATACACAAGTTCAGATGTTTTGCCTGCCTCCAAAGAACCCAAAAAAATGCCCAAAAAAATGCTAGCATCAAAAAAAAAAAAACGCCCAGGTGTGTTGTTGCAGGCATTTTTTGGGGGTTTTTGGAGGCAGGCAAAACATCTGAACTTGTGTATACGGGTATATATACACACATACTTATATGTATATATACACCTAGACATATACAGTGGGTACGGAAAGTATTCAGACCCCCTTAAATTTTTCACTCTTTGTTATATTGCAGCCATTTGCTAAAATCATTTAAGTTCATTCTTCTTCCTCATGAATGTACACATAGCACCCCATACTGACAGAAAAACACAGAATTGTTGACATTGTTGCAGATTTATTAAAAAAGAAAAACTGAAATATCACATGGTCCTAAGTATTCAGACCCTTTGCTCAGTATTTAGTAGAAGCCCCCTTTTGATCTAATACAGCCAGGAGTCTTTTTGGGAAAGATGCAACAAGTCTTTCACACCTGGATTTGGGGATCCTCTGCCATTCCTCCTTGCAGATCCTCTCCAGTTCTGTCAGGTTGGATGGTAAACGTTGGTGGACAGCCATTTTTAGGTCTCTCCAGAGATGCTCAATTGGGTTTAAGTCAGGGCTCTGGCTGGGCCATTCAAGAACAGTCACGGAGTTGTTGTGAAGCCACTCCTTCGTTAGTTTAGCTGTGTGCTTAGGGTCATTGTCTTGTTGGAAGGTAAACCTTCGGCCCAGTCTGAGGTCCAGAGCACTCTGGAGAAGGTTTTTGTCCAGGATATCCCTGTACTTGGCCGCATTCATCTTTCCCTCGATTGCAACCAGTCGTCCTGTCCCTGCAGCTGAAAAACACCCCCACAGCATGATGCTGCCACCACCATGCTTCACTGTTGGGACTGTATTGGACAGGTGATGAGCAGTGCCTGGTTTTCTCCACACATACCGCTTAGAATTGATGCCAAAAAGTTCTATTTTGGTCTCATCAGACCAGAGAATCTTATTTATCACCATCTTGGAGTCCTTCAGGTGTTTTTTAGCAAACTCCATGCGGGCTTTAATGTGTCTTACACTGAGGAAAGGCTTCCATCGGGCCACTCTGCCCTAAAGCCCTGACTGGTGGAGGGCTGCAGTGATGGTTGACTTTCTACAACTTTCTCCCATCTCCTGACTGCATCTCTGGAGCTCAGCCACAGTGATCTTTGGGTTCTTCTTTACCTCTCTCACCAAGGCTCTTCTCCCCCGATAGCTCAGTTTGGCCGGACGGCCAGCTCTAGGAAGGGTTCTGGTCGTCCCAAACGTCTTCCATTTGAGGATTATGGAGGCCACTGTGCTCTTAGGAACCTTAAGTGCAGCAGAAATCTTTTTGTAACCTTGGCCAGATCTGTGCCTTGCCACAATTCTGTCTCTGAGCTCTTCAGGCAGTTCCTTTGACCTCATGATTCTCATTTGCTCTGACATGCATTGTGATCTGGAAGGTCTTATATAGACAGGTGTGTGGCTTTCCTAATCAAGTCCAATCAGTATAATCAAACACAGCTGGACTCAAATGAAGGTGTAGAACCATCTCAAGGATGATTAGAAGAAATGGAAAGCACCTGAGTTAAATATATGAGTGTCACAGCAAAGGGTCTGAATACTTAGGACCATGTGATATGTCAGTTTTTCTTTTTTAATAAATCTGCAACAATGTCAACAATTCTGTGTTTTTCTGTCAGTATGGGGTGCTATGTGTACATTCATGAGGAAGAAGAATGAACCTAAATGATTTTAGCAAATGGCTGCAATGTAACAAAGAATGAAAAATTTAAGGGGGTCTGAATACTTTCCGTACCCACTGTATAGGTGTGATAGTAGCAGAAATATATGCTTGCGCTAATGAAATAATTAACACTAATATGGCTCTGCTCCTATAACACCTATATATGTCTAAGTGTAAAATACACAAGTATGTGTGTATATATACCATATATGCCTCCAAAAAAAAACCAAAAAATGCCTGCAACAACACACCTGGGCGTTTTTTTTTTTTTTTTGGCGCTAGTGTTTTTTTGGGCATTTTTTTGGGTTCTTTGGAGGCAGGCAAAACATCTGAACTTGTGTATAGTGGTATATATACACACATACTTATATGTATTTTACACTTAGACATATATAGGTGTGATAGGAGCGTAACTATATTAGTTTAAATTATTTAATTAGCGCAAGCATATATTTCTGCTACTATCACACCTATATATGTCTAGGGGTATATATACATACATACATGGGTGTGTATATATATACCCCTATACACATGTTCAGATGTTTTGCCTGCCTGAAAAGACACCAAAAAATGCCCAAAAAAACGCTTGCTACTAAACCGGCAAGGTGTGAAAAGAGAGAAGCCACTAACCTGTTCTATAAGTGACAAAATACAAACAATCTTTTTTTTTATGGTTCTGGACATGCTACAGAGCTAAAAACTTCACAAGTACACTTTTTAGACCCCCCCAGATACTAAATTCAAAGAAATTTTTTTTTTTTCAATAATTGGCTCTCTATCAAAAATGACAATTTTTAAGAACTTTTTTTTGTGTGATTAATAGTCCCTGGGGTATGACCCAGAACCATAGGCACTTTTTCAAAATGGGTTTTTTTGATTACCGAAGTTCGGGTCCCATTGAATTCAATGGGGTTCTGAAATCCGGGCCGAACTTTTGAAAAGTTCGATCATCCCTAGTCCTCACTGCTACCCAACTGAACAGCTACATGCTGCATACTACAGTTATAAAATGCCTTGCTATTTCAACTAATCAAAAATATTTTTGATTGATTGTTAGATATTGAGGAGATGAGGACAATAACAACTTAATTTGACTTATTGGTCCTATATAATGGGGTTTTCACCATTTTATTCTAATAAGCTTTTCTATAAAAATGTATTCCTCTAAGAGGCAGTGCATACAGACTTTCAACGTATATCAATGAACTTTTGAGAACCTCACAGCTTGTCCCTAGATATCAACCTCATGTTGTGAAAATCCCTTCCAAATTTTAAAATAAGGGACAATAGCAAATCTAACAACATGAGAAACTCTATAAATAGCTTGGCACATTTCATCTTAATGAGCCTCTTTTATCAGTATTTCAACATTAGACATTTGTTTTATCTAATTGGCTTAATCACAGCCAGGATATTTTACACTAATATATTTAATTAAAAAAAAAAAGATAAGCCAATAAATCAGTAATGCATGTTAATCCAAATACAATTTACAATAACATCCATATTTAAAGTAAACATCTAGTCTTTTTACAGGCTAACCATAGACATTGGAAAGAGGTTGCAAATTTTATTGCAGGGTTCTACCTACACTATATTACCAAAAGTATTGGGACGCCTGCCTTTACGCGCACATGAACTTTAATGGCATTCCAGTCTTAGTCCGTAGGGTTCATTATTGAGTTGGCTCACCCTTTGCAGCTACAACGGCTTCAACTCTTCAGGGAAGGCTGTCCACAAGGTTTAGGAGAGCGTCTATGGGAATGTTTGACCATTCTTCCAGAAGCGCATTTGTGAGGTCAGGCACTGATGTAGGACAAGAATACCTGGCTCTCAGTCTGTGCTCTAATTCATCTCAAAGGTGTTCCATCTGGAAATTGTGCAGTCCAGTCAAGTGGAGGGGGGATTATGGTGGAGTTTGGTGGAGGGGGGATTATGGTGTGGGGTTGTTTTTCATGGGTTGGGTTAGCCCTTTAGTTCCAGTGAAGGAAACTCAGAATACCAAGACATTTTGTACAATTTCATGCTCCCAGCTTTGTGGGAACTGTTTGGGGATGGCCCCTTCCTGCTCCAACACGACTGTGCACCAGTGCACAAAGCAATTTCATGAAGACATGGATGAGTGAGCTTGGGGTAGAGGAACTTGAATGGCCTGCACAGAGTCCTGAGCTCTATCTGATAGAACACCTTTAGAATGAATTAGAGTGGAGACTGCGAGTCAGGCCTTCTCCTCCACATCAGTGCATGACCTCACAAATGCGCTTCTGGAAGAATGGTCAAACATTCCCATAGACACACTCCTAAACCTTGTGGACAGCCTTTCCAGAAGAGTTGAAGCTGTTATAGCTGCAAAGGGTGGGCCACCTCAATATTGAACTCTACGGACTAAGACTCAGTGGCGGCCGTCCCCGCCCCATCCATGCTTCCAGCTCCCTAATCTACATGTGGGGCGCTGGACGCATGGAGTTCAATGGAGTTTTTTTTTTTTTAATCACCTGATTAGAGCCAGAGGCTCTAATAGGCTTCAGAAAAGGGTGGACACGGGGCACAGAGCAGTGCGCCCTAGCCCAACCATTTGTGTGACAATAGCAAATGAAAATTCGCTATTGCCACACTAATCCTCCTCCTGGCCAATCAGGAAGCGGGTTTGAGACCCGCTTCCTGATTGACCGAAAGGCGAACCCATGCCATTGGCCGAGGAGGAGGCGGGAGGACTCGAGGAGACACGGGGGACTGAGGAGAAGCCGCCGCTGCAGGTTAGTGCACTGATCTCTCTGCATTGAAGGGGGCACGACACGCTGGTCACTCTGCATTGAAAGGGGGCACGGCATGCTGGTCACTCTGCATTAAAGGGGGCACGGCACGCTGGTCACTCTGCATTGAAAGGGGGCACGCTGGTCACTCTGCATTGAAAGGGGGCCCACTGGTCACTCTGCATTGAAAGGGGGCCCGCTGGTCACTCTGCATTGAAGGGGGCAAGGCACGCTGGTCCCTGCATTGAAGGGGGCACGGCATGCTGGTCACTCTGCATTGAAAGGGGGCACAGCACGCTGGTCACTCTGCATTGAAAAAGGGCATGCTTGCCACTCTGCATTGAAATGGGGCACGCTGGTCACTGCATTGAAGGGGGCATGCTGGTCACTCTGCATTGAAGGGGGCATGCTGGTCACTGCATTGAAAGGGGCACGCTGGTCACTCTGCATTGAAGGGTGCACGCTGGTCACTGCATTGAAGGGGGCACGCTGGTCACTCTGCATTGAAAGGGGGCACGCTGGTCACTCTGCATTGAATTGGCACACTTGTCACTGCATTGAAGGGGGCACGCTAGTCACTCTGCATTGAAAGGGGGCACGCTGGTCACTCTGCATTGAAGGGGGCACACTGGTCACTCTGCATTGAAAGGGGGCACGCTGGTCACTCTGCATTGAAAGGGGGCATGCTGGTCACTCTGCATTGACGTGGGCACACTATACCTTAATTACTGAAGGCCCCTTTCACACCTTTGTGACCTCAAAGTCATTAAATTTTTTACAGCGTCTTTTGCCGCAAAGCAATGCCTATTACATTTTTCTGTTTGCGCGCCCCCAAAAATTTTGAGCACCAGCTGATACTGCTAAGACTGGGATGCCATTAAAGTTCATGTGCGTGTAAAGACAGGTTTTCCAATACTTTTATAGTGTATTTCCGTTCTAAAGGAATTCTGCATGAGCTATGTAAGTACTTTTTTGAAATAATACAATTAATACTATTAGTTCATTTTGCAATGGACACATGCCTCATGTTTAAAGCGGCTGTATCCCGCTTTTTGACACTTTTACCTACAGGTAAGCCTATAATAAGGCTTACCTGTAGGTACAAATAATATCTCCTAAACCGGCACGGTTTAGGAGATATTTACAGTGCATGCAGCCGCTCGCGCGAGCGGCGCATGCGCTCTGAAGGTCCGGGGGGACCTTCAATTAACTTGCCGGGAGCTTGCCGGAAAAATCACTCCGGCGCGCATGCGCGGGAGTAACGTCATCGCGGCTCCGGCCAATCAGCGCGCTGGAGCCGTCTCTTCCGGCCAATCAGCGCGCCGGAGCCGCCGAACCCGGAAGAGACGACGAGGGATCATGGCAGCACCCGCATCGATGTCCGGGGGTCCGTGTCGGGGCTTCGTTTTAAGGTAAGTTAAACATAATGGGCTAGTATGCGATGCATACTAGCTCATTATGCCTTTGTCTTGCAGGTTTTTTTTTTTTTATTTTTTTTTTTACAGGGTTTACAACCGCTTTAAAAAGGCATGCAGTTAGATGTATGTGTCATTAAAGTATTATAAAGTATTCTAAATCCCAAAATAGACATTGCATGGTTAAACCTATTTGCCTTTGTCCTTTAGAAAGTTTTACTTAACTGGGCCAATGAACCTTAAGAAGGGATGCCATTTCATACTTCAAGCTGCACAACTGACTTTGAACACTGCACTACCATAGAGGAAATGAGTCAATTACAAAAACAGAGGGGGTCAGGATTTCAGCAAATCCTTTCTGCCCAAGGTAGTCTTTTGTCATAATGCAATGAACAGATATTTTAAAAAGTTACACTTCAATGTTGGTTTGAAACAGCTGTATATCCTATTGTTAAGAAAATTGTTATGGATTATAGTTTATCTATGAGAAATGTTTAGATAATATGGTTAACATAAATGTTACATACCTACTGCAGTCATTTGCAGGGAATGACATTGAGTAGCTCCTTAGAAGCAATAGCTTAGCAGACATATAAAGAAACTACATTAATTGCATTATCATGGTCCGCTAACATTTCTGTAGAGGTACAACGCTTGAAGCACTTCATCAAAGGGTTTGTTTTCTGGGCTGAAAGTTCAGATTTAAAATCCATGCAATATCAGGCTGTTAAATATCACTGGTAAGGTTACAAAAAGTTTATTCAGAGTGTAATCATTAGTTTCTTTACAAGAACAAGAAAATAACATCCAGAATTTTCTGGCAATATTCTTCTCAGAAGTACAGTAACCATAATATTTTGCAGTTCTTTTAGACTTTTAGAGCACACCTTTTTAGGAGATAGGCAGAATATTTGGCAACAGAGGCTCAAAAGCTGGGGATGTAGAAAGTGCTTGCAACAGTCGCCATTAAAAATTAAAAAAAGCATGGAAAAGTGACAGCAGAAAAAAGACTAAGCGGTCCATGAAGTCTGCCCCCCCCCCTTTTTTTTTTTTTTATACACATGTTTTGTTTTTTTGTTAACTTTTTGTCTGAGTATAGCTCTGGGCAGTGGCACTGGTGGACACATACGTGGCACTGGTGGGCAGTGGCACTGGTGGACACTGATATGTGGCACTGGTGGGCAGTGGCACTGGTGGACACATATGTGGCACTGGTGGGCAGTTGCACTGGTGGACACTGATACGTGGCACTGGTGGGCAATGAGAAAATGAGTAAAAAAAAAACAGAAAAGGGGAATTAGGTCACAACACATCATATTCTGATTGGCCAAATACAAAGTCGTCTGTCATATAAGTCGCGCAAAATAATTCAATTCGGTAAAATCGCGGTAAAAAGTCGCTCCGACATGGGGCGACTTATGGTCGCGGCAGTGTGAACCGGCTCTCAGAGATCCTCACTGAACTTCTGGAGAGAGTTTGCTGCACTGAAAGTAAAGGGGCTGAATAATTTTGCACGCCCAATTTTTCAGTTTTTTATTTGTTAACAAAGTTTGAAATATCCAATAAATTTCGTTCCACTTCATGATTGTGTCCCACTTGTTGTTTCTTCACAAAAAATTACAGTTTTATATCTTTATGTTTGAAGTCTGAAATGTGGCAAAAGGTTGCAAAGTTCAAGGGGACCAAATACTTTCGCAAGACACTGTATATGTAAGCAGGGAGTAAAGCAGTGACCGAATGTAGTACTTACAACAATGCAAAATCACAATATAGATTTTATTGAAAAATACACATAAAAGCAAAAAGGCAGCTGCTGTATTGATTGATGCATCTACAGTATGCAAAACATGTACAATATGTTTTGCAAACTTAAAATTCTACAATGTCCTGATAGGTTTCATGATACATATACTGAGACCAAACACAACAGGATCATCCAACGCGTTTCAGAAAGATAATCATTCTTTCATCAGGGGGGGTATATTAGTAGAACTATGTAGAGTTACTTCCATAAGTAAACATATGAAAATATAAGTACATTGTTATCATTTCAAAATGCAATACACAGTTACTTAATATAGTACTCAATCAATTGCACTTACATGTCATGTAGATATGCAATGTTTAACCACAGCCGACAAAGTTAAAAACAAACAGTGGTGACCATCCTGATGCCAGGGAGAAGTGACCATTCTGCAGACTCCAAACAAAGTCCCAAATATAAACTGGTCAAAGAAGCATAAAAACAGTCTCATAGAAATGAAAATTCCAGTAGGCTAAAAACAATGGCTGCCGCTGCTGGAGAGCTAGAAAATACTCTGCAATGGGAAGAAAAGAAAAGGCAGCACCACCTGAGTGTAGCAGGTAAGCACTTTAATGAAAGCAACAAAGTGGCAACTCACAAAGGTATAGATGATTATCATTGCAGATATAAGTCCCCGCTGCAGCTGGCCAGATGGTCGGCGTTCCTCCTCAATGGGATTTTTATCATTGATTTTTTTAAATATACATTGTATTGTAAGTAGTACAAAGAGTTAATTGGGTTTTCCTATTTATTATTTATTCATTAATTTTATAATTTATTTACTTATACAGGACCCTTAAGGTCTTCTATCTTCTTTTCATATTGAAGGCATTCTTCATTTTGTAAGTATGCCAGTATATTATTTTTTTGTGGCTATGATAATTTACACTTAGCCATGATTGTTTGTCTTTTATTAAAGCGGAGTTCCACCCTGAAAAAAAAATTTAGATAAAAATACCCCCGGGACAGTCAGGGCTAGTGCATTTAAGCAACGATAGCCTCTGGACTGTCCCCTGTTTCACTTGCCTGTAAGAAGAAATACTTACCTTGAAAATCCCTTTTCCAGCGCTGCCATCTCAGGTGTGGGCAGCTGAAGCCGGAGCGTCCTCTTCGGTGTCCTCTTCGGTGACGTCGGAGTCCCAGAATGCCCTTTAGCAGGGAATGACACGCCTGCACAGGAAGTGACGAGCAGGGCTGGTGCAGGCGCATTGACTCCTGGGATTGATGACGCTCATCTACCAGGAGTCAATGCAAGCAGGAAGTGATGTCAGTGGCCGTGTCCGCAGAGGGAGGAAGAGGAAGAAATGTAAGTATATTTTCTTTAAAAACAAGGTACGTGAATGAAAAAAAAAAAAAAATTTTTTTTTTCAGGTAATTTAGAGCAAGCGGATGGGGAAAAGTTATTTTTGAGGGTGGAACTCTGCTTTAAGTTTTATATTTCATTACATTTTTCATTGGTCTTCATCAGTGGCAGCCTATCCATTAGGGGCACAGGGGCATCGCCCCCCCTATCTATGCGTCCGGCCCCCTAATCTACATGCTGGGTGCCGGATGCATGGATTCCAATGAGGGTTTTTTTAATTTTTTTTTGAAGCACGTGATTAGAGCCAGAGGCTCTAATAGGCTTCAAAAAAGGGTGGGCTCGTGGCGCAGAGCACTGTGCCCTGGGCCCACCCAGTTGAGTTACAATAGCAAATTAATATTTGCTATTGCCACACTGATTTTCCTCCCGGCCAATCAGGAAGCGGGTCCTGAGACCTGTTTGCCAATTGGCCAAAGGAGAAGGCAGAGGAGGAGGGAGGAGAGGGCTGCCGAGAGGGGACATGGAGGTGACTGAGGGGGAAGCCGCCACCACCTGTCAGTCCGGAGGAACAAGGTAAGTGAACTGGTGCCTGGGGGGGGGTGGTGTGTGGACTGGCCTCTGGAGTGATGGGGAGGGGGGGTCCGTGGCCAGGTCTGTCTGCTGCCCCCCCCCCCGACCGATGGAGCACCAGCCGCCACTGGTCTTCATTAGATATTAGTTTATTGAGGGGATCCATATTTCTAGCAGCACCTTGTGGACTATGGTGTTGTTGCTCCTTGTGAACAAACACTGCAGCCTTGCTCGATGCTCAGCTGCCCATAAATACCATCTCCAATATGGCTTCCCCCGTGGACTGATAAAGGAGCATGTATGGTCTGAACGCGTGCCATGCCCACTGCCAGTAATGCTAGTGACATTGATCCGACCTCCACTCACCCAGGGTTTCTTGACAGCCATATAGGAAGTGCTGTCTACCTCCAGCACCACCGAGGGTTTAACCGGTCCCCCATTGAGGAGGAACGCCAACCATCTAGCCAGCTGCATCGGGGACTTACATTTACATTGTGTGAGTTGCCACTTTGTTGCTTTCATTAAAGTGCTCACTTGCTACACTGAGATGGTGCTGCCTTTTCTTCTATTCCAAGCATCAACTACCCTTTCAGTAAAATATTACTTATTAAGATTGATTGTGAACTTTCCTCCAGTTAGGCGGCCGTAGATGGTTGGAATCTTGACAGGTTCAGCAGGAACTGGCTGAGACTCGTTACCATGTGTAGGCAGGATGAATATAGCAAGTTGATTGATTGATAAACTTGGGTACAACCAGCCTGTTGGATTTTCCATACGATTATCGCTAGCGGCTAGTTTAGCCTCTAGCAATAATCACTGTCTTCTCCTGGCGGGAGAATCATTGGCTTGGCAGGAGGCATTCCCCTGACAACACTGTCTGTCAGCCCATGGTTGCAGGAAAGAAATTCACTCCATGTATGAGCTGCTGTAGTTTGAGGTTATATCCCTTTGTCCTTGATCTTGGTTTCATATTGAAATATACTGCCCTCTTGAACTTTATTCACCCTCTTGATGTATTTCAATGTTTCAATTATGTCTCCTCTTTCTCTTCTTTCATGCAGACTGTACATATGAAGCTCCTGAATTTGATCTCTATATGTTTTATCCCTCAGACCTTTCACCATTTTTGTTACCCATCTCTGGACTCGTACTATCCTATCAATATCTTTTTGTAAGTCAGGTCTCCAGAATTGGACACAGTATTCTAAGATCTACAGTATATAGGGAAATCAGGACCTTCTTCCTCCTACTGGTGACCCCTGTAGTAATGCATCCTAGAATTCTATTCACTTTTCCCACTGCCTGGTCACACTGATCATTTTGCAATCATCTGAAATAAGTACCCCCAAATCTTTTTCCTCTGTAGTGCTGGCTAACACTGTGCCCCCAATGTTGTACTCTATCAAGGGATTATTTTTCCCCTAGATGCATTAGTTTACATTTAGAAACATTGAACTGCAGTTTCCATTGTTTTGACCAATCTTCCATCAATGCCAAATCTTGTTCAATTTTACAGACACCTCCAGGGATATCAACCTTATTAGACACCATTGTATCATCAGCAAAAAGACATATCTTTCCCAGCAAATCTTTAGTCATATCACTTACATATAGATTAAATAGAACCGTACCTAGTACAGAGCCTTGTGGTACACCAATAGTGACTGCTCTCTGTTCTGAGTGAACTCCATTTACAACCACACTCTGGTATCTATCCTTTAGCCAACTGCATATCCACTGAACCACCCAAAGGGTTAAGTCCAAGAATGTAGAATTTGAATTTGTGGAATTTTAACCACATTGAAGTCAACTGAACCAATTCTTAGAAATAAGTAATGTAAATTTTCTATGCTAATAGGCTTGAGATTGTCAAACAATTGGAATTGGGCACTGTACCAATGCAAAAGAATTGCAGCACTTACCCCCGAAGTAGCCATTTGAGGTTCCTTCTAAATTTTTACCAATTTCCTACATAGATTCAAGTCGAATGCTACTATTTTTTGTATCCACAGCACCACCCTGTGAAGATACAAGCCCATACTTAAGTATAACCAATACAGTTTAATATGTGACACTAGTTACCAAAATTACACTGTGAAATGGCCAAGCCAGAACACACTAAGCGAGCATGGAGAAACAACGATACCACAAAAAAAATATATATATATAGGTAGGTTTAATAAGGGACAAGGCAACAAAAATACTAAGAACCTAACTACTACACACAGGACCTGTCTAACCACTGGCCAGTGGAACATTTCAGCCCTGCCAGTGAGCCTCTCTGCAGCTATAACAGGCAGTGGTAGCTGGAACAGAGAAAGGGATAAGGAAGAAGGACGCCGCCATTATTGTAACACAGCTTTATTCAAATGGATAAAAATAAATAACAAATGCACATTAAATAAATGTCCATGGTAAAGGGCATGTAAAGCACAGTGTAAAGCTGCCATGGTAGGTTCCTCAGACTGTGCTGGAGCCGCTTTGGAGATAGACACTCGCCGTTGGAAGATGCAGAAAGCCAAACAGTTGCCGGGGAACCACAACGAGGTAACTGGAACACTCTGGAAACAGCCACTCTGCATGTGGTCCTGGCTCCCAACATAAGCAGCAGACAGTATCAGTACAACAGCACTTGTTTCTCAGGCTCACTCCTCTGGCCATGGAGACCACAGTAATAGCAGCGGCCTCTGTACACAGTAGAACAGTACTGAGAGTGGCCAGTATCTCTCTGCCTGAGATCTCAGCAGCAAAGTCCTCTTGCAACCTTTCTTCTGCAGCACAGATCAGCAACAGACAGTCTCTGGCAGCTCTGCTTGTCTGCAGCACATGGTTCAGCAGCTCCCACCAGCAGGCTCTAGAAGTAGCAGTCTTGGTTCACACTGAGCCCTGTACACTAGCTATCGGCACAGTCTAGCAACAGCAGCCACACGCCTCTCTCTCCATCTCTGGACTCCATACAGCATAGTCTGGGCTCACAAACCCCCTGGGCACCTCTGCTCCCTCTGCAGGGCCCAACTGTCTGTCTGTATCCCATGTTGGTCCATGCTCTTCTTCCAAATGGGGACAGGCCTACACATGGCCAGCAGCCAATCTTAATCCCCCCGGCCTACCTAGCCAGTTAGAGTCCCCCCTTTATCCTGTTGATAAAAACAGGTCCTCTTCAGCTGCAAAGGCAACTAAACAAAGCTAGCTTCCTCTCTCCCTAGGCTATCCATCAAGGCTAGAAAAGTGAAAAAAAATGTTCTTTCTGCTGATTATTTTTCAAGTGCTGCTGGGTGAAATTTTTAGGAGCAAAGCCCAGCTAGTACTACCAAATTTGAAAAGAACATTTAGAGGAGAGGCGATTTTTATAATACATAAAGTGAAAATTTCAAAATTCTCAATTCCTTTAAATACCATGCTTTGGGGATGCCATGAGCCTGTCTGTCAAGTAGCAGATATGTTTGATGTATATAACATACTACAGTAAAGATGGCATTTGCAAGAACAAAATGCAGTATTAAATCGTGGGTAAACGACAGCTGCCTGATGCTTTGCTTTGTATGCAAACAAAGTCAATGGGGATTCTCTAGACCAGACCTTAATCATAGATGCAAAACCCTCTTAAATATTTTTTGAGAGTGTCCAAAGCTGAAGGAATTTTGAGATTCTGTAGAACTCACAATCAAGCCCTTACAAACGTAGTTCTGGGAAGAACGCCGCCAGCATATTTGTTGCATGATACCCTGCTATCTATAAAGAAATACAAGAGATTGCTACTTAAACATCTCCCTAGAGCTGCAAAAGCCTGTATTCCAGCAATGTGGAAACAAAGCTCACCCCCAAGCATTTCACAGTGGCAGGCTAGAATCACTGATATTCAACAACTTACCATGGCTATGAGAGAGCAAGATGAGATTTACTGGTAAATGTGGAGACCATGGTTTTTCTATAGAGATCAGACTCCCCTGGCTCATTCACCTTAAGCCATACTTGAGTCTTAAACACCATTAATTTGCATGTGTACGCAGAGTGAGATCATTACACATTGAGGGGAGATGGGGGGGATTGAGACAGTCCCCCATCCCCTTCTCCCTTCTCACTCCCTTTTACCCTCCTTTCCCCCATCCCCCTTTTCTTTATCTCCCTTCCCGGATGGTCTTGGCCTATACTCCTTCATATTTCCTCTTTTTCTTTTCTCCAAGCTTCTCCCCTCTCTTTCTTTAGGCTTTCTATAAAATTGTTGTACAATTTCTATAATATATTAAATTGTGTTAGTAGAGAGAAGGAACAATTGTGATTTGTAACATATCTATGTCTATGCCTCGCACAGAAAATGTCTGTATGGTCTTGCTCATATGCTTGGTATGGACCATTCTTGGATCTTAAATTATGAATTTATAAATAAAAAAATCCTAGATGCAGGTCTGGCATATAATGGTGTCCTTCGTTATAAAACCATCCTCAATCACATTGTCCAGTCATGTAGCTTCACGCAACCACAATTTATTTATAGATGTACAGAAATTGACAGGAATAGATATGCGTTCAGAGAGACGTTGTGCTAGCAGCCTCGATTTTTTATCTCATTTACTTATATTTTTTTCTGTTAGAGCAGTTTTGCAGGATGCCTAAATAAGACTCTGCAGCCCAGAAGTCACCAGAAAAGACCCACTGTTTTCAGTAATTGAAACAGACCTGGACATATGCATTGAAACAGTCCTGGACATACTCTCTCTCCTTCCCTGCAATACAAACTTTTGTAAAGGAGCTTGTGCTGAGGAATGTGGCCGTTAAGCTGGATACACACTATACAACTTTTGTTGTTAGATTTCCTTTAGATTTACATTCAACTATATATTGCAAGGGCCTGCCTGATTGCATACAAATTGAAAGTGTTTAGATTTGACCTCATATTATATGGTTTTGGTAAATCTAAAGGAAAAAAATTTAAAGACAATTGTATAGTATGTATGGCCCATTACTTTTCTCTGCCACCACCAAACATCGCAGTGTGAGGGGAAGAAGAAGAACTTTTACTGAGAGTAAAAGATATTTAAAAGCTGAAAATGAATGTGTTTATATTTTGCCTACCCTGCCCCTCCCCCTTTCCCTCTTCCTCGACGTGCTAATAAATTTTGAAACTTTAGTTTTCATTATATACTATTTTTAGACCAAGTGATGTCATAACTGGGCCTCTGTGCTTCTCTATGCAATGCAGGTAGATCATGACTGGGGACAGGGGCTGGTAAGGTGCTTGCCAAAGATCTCTAAAAACATTACAGTGCCCTGCCACAGTACTCCTTTTAAGAGCTCTCAGCACTGATGCAATCAGTGGGATGGCCAAACTTAAAATGCAAGATGGTCCATGAAAGTCAAAGAACTCTGACATTGTATAATGCAACTTATGGTTATATAAAGGAATCACAAAAAAAAAAAAAAAAATCCTTGCTGAAAACCAAAAATAAGAAATATTGCTGTAGCCAGGGGCACGATGGTTTATTTATTTTTCTTATTTGCATGAATGAAACAGACAGGTCCAACACCAAAAGATTTTTCAGAAGACTGAGTTGTCCTTATAAACAGGTGTAAGTCCTATAAACTGGCTCCTCTGGTCTATGTTTTGTGATTGGCCATCAGTCTGCCTATTTACAACCCAAAAGGTTATTTGGCTAAAAATGCTGAAATTCTCATTATACGCTGAAAGTCTCATATATCCATGTTTATTAATTTACTATTTAAATTAGATTTTTGGCACAGCCGATATGCACTTTCCCCGATATATCGGAATTGGCCACCAAGGTGACCGATATTGCCGATATTTTGGGAAAGTGCTTGTACCGGAGTGATACCTGCAGCTAGAGGCATCATTCTGGTACCGGCGTCCATAGCCGACGGTCGGCTGCCTTGTAATGACAACCGGTGTGGCTGAGAAGCCGCTCGGCTGTCATTACAAGGAGCGGGAGGGGACGTCCCCCGCCCTCCCGCCGCCTTCCGCAACCAGCCTGCATGGCCACCGAAGATCCAATTAAAGCCACATTCAGGTCTGATCGGGTCTCCATGCAAAAACCCGGAAGTGATGTCATGAGTGACATCACTTCCGGGTACGGTCTGGCGAAAGATTAAAAAAAAATGACAGCATTCAAAACAGCCCCAAGATCCCTCCACAAGAGTACCTGTAAAGTAAAGAAAAAAAATTATAAATGTACAAATATATCTGCCCAAATTGGCCGATACCGATATTCATTGGCCAAAATATCGGTATCGGCAACGAAAAACCGATATCGGTCGATCACTAATTTAAATATGCTTACATTGCAGCTCTGGGGAAAATTTACAATGATTTCTCCATTGTCTGTCTGCGTTCTTCACTTACCTTACAGCCCATAATTTGTAAACCTTTGCCCTCTAACAAATGAACACAAAGGCATCAAAGTAAATGCATTTAACACAAGCAGGGTATCACCCAGCACGACTTGTTATATTGCATTAAATTCCAGGGTGTCAAAATTCTAGTAAGGGTACCTACGTCCTACTTTGTATATGGAAAAAGGATTGGAGGCATAATGGACTTTGATGGTACCATAAACACTGGACATACACTAAGGATACCAGTATAAAATACAAATTTATTAATTTACCATAAAATCATCTAAAAGAAAAAAATACAAATAAACAGATCATATTTAAAAATACATCAAATTTGAACAAAGCTCCCCACAAATGGAAAAGTAAGGAGTAATGTGATAAACGTGGGGTCTACCACTTCTTCGGGGGCTTTTAGTGCGTTTTTATATTTTTGCACAAAGAGTTTGAATCGGCATCCAGGGCAGAGCAAGATATAGAGCAGGTGCAGGCGATCGGACATCAATTAACGTCTTCCCCGGCGGATATGAGAGCCCATATGAAAAATGCTCGAAGGTTTCAAGAGCTTCCTAGGTGGAGACCGAAATGTTTCCGAAGTTGCAAGTGAAAAGGTACTTCATGTATGGAGAGAATGTCACTATAAATGTAAGAAGAGGGAGGGGGAGGAGGAGCTGGGCTCCAAAATCTAATCACACAGAAGATGGTGTAGCTCTTTAATTTAGAGATCGACCAATTATCGGCAAAGCCGATATATCGAGGGCCGATCTGCACTTTCCCTGATATATCGGAATCGGCCCCTGAGGTTACTGATATTGCCGATATTTCGAGAAAGTGCATGTACCGGAGTGATGCCTGCAGCTAGAGGCATCACCCCGGTACCGGCATCCATAGCCGACGGTTGGCTGTCTAGTAATGACAACCGATGTGGCTGAGAAGCCGCTGGGCTGTCATTACAAGGAGCGGGAGGGGACACCCCCCCTCCCGCTGCCTTCCGCAGCTTGCCCGGGTCTCCTGTCCCACCGGGAGACCCAGGCAACCATCCTGCACGGCCGCTGAAGACCCGATCAAAGCCGCGTTCGGCTCTGATTGGGTCTACATGTAAAAACCCGGAAGTAATGTCATGACATCACTTCCGGGTACTCTGCGCAAAATTCTAAAAAATTGCAGCATTTAAAACAGCCAAACTTGGCGTTTTGAATGCTTTTAAATGCAGAAGAGGGGTTTGGGGTCTTTTTGACCCCCAGATCCTTCCACAAGAGTACCTGGGAAAAATAAATAAATAAATAAAAATGTTTTTTTTTTTTAATGTACGAAAACATCGGCCAATATCAGCTGATATCGATATGCGATGACCTAAATATCAGTATCGGCAATAAAAAAACGATATCGGTCAATCACTACTTTAATATAGAAAGTTCCAAAATGATAGCTATTCCTGAGGTCTCAGGGATAATATACCCCATGAACCTCCTATATATTAAGGTGAGCATTAGCTCCTATCTGTTATCCAGTGATGGAAGGATAAGACATCAATGTAAAAATGTATGTCCACCGCACTGTGTGTCCAGAGCCGCCTCCAGCCCCTAGTCATGACCGCCCAGGTGTAAGTCCTATAAACTGGCTCCTCTGGTCTATGTTTTGTGATTGGCCATCAGTCTGCTTATTTACAACCCAAAAGGTTATTTGACTAAAAATGCTGAAATTCTCATTATACGCTGAAAGTCTCATATATCCATGTTTATTCATTTACTATTTAAATATGCTTACATTGCAGCTCTAGGGAAAATTTACAACGATTTCTCCATTGTTTGTCTGCGTTCTTCACTTACCTTACAGCCCATAATTTGTAAACCTTTGCCCTCTAACAAATGAACACAAAGGCATCAAAGTAAAAGCATTTAACACCAGCAGGGTATCACCCAGCACGACTTGTTATATTGCATGTCAAAACATGGGTTCTGTGAAAATTCTTTCATGCAGTGAGTCCTTCAGGGACTCTAGAGGTGTTAATGAAGATATGAACCTTCTAGTAAGCTTCTTACTGTCCATATCACTTGGGAACATTGTAAATTTGTTCTCAGTGTCTGAAATGTTTTGTCTGTTTTTCCTTTGAGGTTGCGGTGTATGCGAATAAATGGATCTGTATGAATGGCAACTTTTTGTTTTATTGGTATCTTTTAAATAATCCTTTAAAGAGAAAAAATCAAAGATTGTATAATTTTTTTTTTTTTTATAATTTAACCACTTAAGCCCCATAAGATTTTACCCCCTTCCTGACCAGGGCCTATTTTGCTATTCGGCACTGCATTGCTTTAACGGACAATTGCGCGGTCGTGCGACGCTGTACCTAAACAAATTTCACGTCCTTTTTTTCCCACAAACAGAGCTTTCTTTTGGTGGTATTTGATCACCTGTGAGATTTTTTGATCATGCGCTATAAACAAAAAAAGAGCGTCAATTTTGCAAAAATAACAATATTTTTCACATTTTTTTATATGAAATTCCCCCCAAAAAAATGTAAAAATCAAAATTTTTTAACATTTTAGGCCAATTTTTCTGCTATATATGTTTGGTAAAAAAAATTACAAAAAGCGTATTTTGATTGGTTTGCGCAAAAGTTATTGCATTTACTAACTAAGGGAAAGATTTTTGTCATTTTTGTTGTTGTTTTGTTGTAATGGCAGCGATCTGGGTTTTTTTTTTTGTGGGACTGCGACATTGCGGCGGACAGATCGGACCCTTGACTGACATTTTTGACACTTTTGGGGTTACCAGTGACATTACTACAATAATCAGTGCTATACATATGCACTGTTACTGTAAAAATGACACTGGGAGTGAAGGGGTTAACTTTATTGGAGAGGGAGGGGTTAAGTGTGTCCCTAGGGGCGTGTTTCTAACTGTGATTGGATGTGGCTACTTGTGTAAGAACAGAGATCAGCGGTTCTACATAGTAGAACCGTGTGATCTTCATTCTTACACAGGGGAAAATGACAGGCGGCTGTGTTGACATTAGCCGCCTGCCTTTCTCCCGCTCTAACGGACGATCGCGAGTGCCCCGGCGGACATCAGGTCTGCCGGGTACACGCGCGGGGGGTCCATGAGCGAGTGGGAGCGCGCCTCCGGCAGCGCACGCTCGCTCCCCAGAGCCTCACAGGCTAGCGACGTAGACCTACGTCGCTTTGCCTGTGAGGGGCTGACTGCCGACGTAGATCTACGTTAGGCAGTCGGCAAGTGATTAATACCTATTTTAAAATATATTTTGCCACATTTTTATATGTACAGTACTTGGAGCACATTTCTTTTATAAAATGTTATAGTTTAATCAAAGATGGCATATCTTTATATATTTCTGACCTTATAATTATTATCATGTACACTATATTGTCAAAAGTATTGGAACAAAATAAAAGGGTAAATCTGCACTAGTGATTTAGACCAAGTAAAAGCTGCTGAGCACTAATACCAATGATACCAGGTACATTAAATATCGAAAAACCAAAAAATATGCAGCGCATATATAAACAGATTAATAAAAAATAATAATTATCTGTGCAACAATAATAAAATCTTCTTTAAAATACACTGTGACATTTAATATTAAGTACCTCTCCAAAGAATAGGAAAAAAGAAAAATAAAGTCCCAAAAAACAATTTCTTAGGTGCTTGATGAAAGATCCAGGAACAGCCAAGATAACACCCAAGAAAAGGTCCACACAGGAGGCTTACCAGAATGCCAGTGACCCCCTTGTGCAGGGTGCATGGCCGCTGATAAGGCAGTACAGCCAGCCCTCCTGTACTGGGCCCAGGCCTCATCAGTTTAAAAGGGGGGCCTGCAGTCCTGCCTTATTGCTGATGCTTGTGCAGTGCTGCCGGCTTCTACTTTCGTGTCTTCCTCTAGCAGCAATGAAGTCTCAAATTTTCCAACAAGAAAAATCATATTCATTTCAAAGGTTCCTGTTCATATATGAGCGTTTTGTCGCCTGAAGCGAAATGCCTGAAGCTCAAAAAAGTACATGAGCTTCTTTTTTGGCAGATTACAAGCGTTTTTGTTAGATGTTAATGCCTGCCTCTAAACCGCCAACACAGTGATCAATTGGTACCGATCGCTCACTGTGGGGTACAAATATTATCTTTATGCTGCTATTCAATACTAGACCAGTCGTGGATGGAGGTGGGTTGGGGGAAGTTTGGGTTGCTCCCTCCCACCTGCCTCCTATCCACCCATTGGCAGCCATGTGCTCCCAGAGTGGAGACACTTAAATTTAAAAGTGTTAGGACTGCAGATAAGACAGGGTGCTGTGTCGTGGCTCTGCAGCTTACACATGCGTTTGCAAATGCGTGTCAACTAAAACCCTGTTCTTTATTTATATCGAGACAGGTCTACTTGGTTGGTGGCAGACTGGAGGGTGAGTACATCAGACTGGGGGCTGGCTGGCTTCCATGCACCTCTCTTAATCCTTTTCAATTTGTTTTTTCTTCTGAATATGGGTTTCCTAGTGAAGATAATGTACAGGGATACGGAAAATAGTAGACACACACACACCTTCTGCTACAGCTGGCAGCGCTGTTTAGTGTATTCTCATGGCAGGCATGTCTTCCTGCTGTCAGAATACAATCGCTCAGAGGGGAGGGTTCCCCATCCACATTGAGTGTGCAGATGGGGAAACCAAGTAGTTTTTTTTTTTTTTTGGTAAACCCACTGAAAAAAAAAAAAAAGAATTATCCACCATGAGTTGAGATCCTTATCTTTGTGTTTTAAGCATTGCGCGTTACGCCTAATGCATTATCTTTTACTTCATAAGACCCAATACCATAATTTGTCCTACATGATCATTGTCTAATTTCTGGGCTAATCAATTTAGAACAATGACATACAGTATATCATTTTAGAAATGTTAGTTTTGAAAATATTATGTACAATAGTTACCTACATTTAATATATCCTTTCATTCTATTTTTTTTTAATGACATACTTTGGTATTTAAAATTACTTGTTAATGCCCTTACCACAAAATTCGGCATAATGTCCTCACACTTTTCCTATGAGGCTAGGGGAGTTGTGCATGACTAGTAGCCACAGTCAGGCTAGGACACACCCAGCAGCTATTCTTTAAAGAAATGATAGCACCTCCACATATCACAGTGTATTGGGCCTTATTGTATACATCTGGAAGGATGACTATTGGAGTTGTTGCAGGCTCCACTGGATGTTCTTCTCACTAAATAGGTGCAATGTCACTTTAAAGCGGTAGTAAACTGGAAAATTAAAAAAAAAAAAAAAAAAAAAACACCTTTTCCCTTGCAAGGCAATGTTATGATGTGCTAGTATGTATTGCATATTAGCGCATTATGTAAAACTTACCTTAAAAGAAGCCCTTCAGCGGCTAGCTGTCACTGCTGACAGGGCTTCCATCTTCACCCGGTCTTTCTTCCGGGTTTGCAGGCTCAGTCCCCAGCCACAATGATGTCACTCCCACGCACGCTCGTGGGAGTCATTTCTTATGGCACAGGGCTCTGCAGGGTCAGCACGGGTATCCTGTTCCTTGTAGGAACAGGATACCCGTGCTGACCCTGCAGAGCGCATGCGCTGGTGACGTCATCAGCATCTGTACAACGAATATCTCCTAAATGGTGCAGCATTAGTTTACAGCAACTACAGGTAAGCCTTATTATAGGCTTACCTGTAGGTAAAACATAAACAAATGGCCTCTACTACCACTTTAATGTGCTATTCATACTAATGTAGATACAACGACAATGTATTAATAATAAAATTAGTGCAAAATAATAAAGAAAATTAAGAATAAAAATAATCAAAGATCAATAAATGGTCCATATGTGTGAAAGCCTAAAAGTTGACAATATTGAACTGTGAATCAAGCTGAATAATACGTGCTCTCCAAGTGAATGACACCAATGCTCACACAGTACTTTTCAGATGGAGAGATCTCAATAAAAAGAGATCAACTGTGCTCTGCTGTGGTTTGATATGGCTGCAGATAGATAGCAAGACCGCAACATATATATCAATATATCAGATATCTAATAAGTGTATCTCAGCTCGTGGTGACTCAGCCACAATATCTCCATCAGCTACTTAGGTCTGCTATTTTTTCATTTATTTTTTTATATATTACCATTTTTATTATTTTTCCATCTGCATATAAAAGGCATAAACCAAGTCATTGCATCATTAAAAATATTATGGCTCCATTTATTTGGCATATGAGATAAAGATGGAAAAAAGGGCAAACTCATAGTGCAGCAAATCCTGAAGTCATAAAATGTATTGCAGTGATCCACTCACATGAGGTAAATGGGAAAATTGCTGTATACAGAAACCAAGATGACTTTACAAGCCTAGACTCTGCCCACTGAAAGTTCACCCTGTTTGTTCCCTTGGGCACTTATGTGAGGTTCTATTTATGGGTAGTACCACCCAAGAGTTCACCTATGTTCTTTGGAAGGAGATACAAAGGACTTGGAGGAATCAGATGGTCCTTGGGAACAGAGAGGAGATAAGTTGTAGAGAACCGCCTTCCTCCATGCTTTTCCTCCCGAGACCCCTATTGAAATGAAATGGAATCAGCAGTGATGTAACTTTGGCTATCTATTACCTATGAGTACTGTGATTTGTAAGTACTCCCATTGTTTCCCCTCTTGCATTGCAGGCTCCAGGAAGATTAATGTTTCTAGAAAATGTTTAAAGTGTTAATAAAACCCACAAAAGTAAAATCTGTCTACAAATGCAGAATAGCATGCTTGTAATTCTTACTGTGTAACTTAAGTGATTAATCCTCAGCATTGTGTAAAAAGGCTGATCCTGTATGAACAGATCCTCCCCCTCCTGCACGTTTACTCTGGACAAGTCCAGATAAGCACAATAAGTGTAGTTTAGCTGCACATACTCAGTTTAGTCTCTATTGCTCCATAGGACACTTCCTGGTTTTAGCTGAGCTATTCAGGTCACATGATATTAACATCACACATTTGGGCGTGTACACAGATCATAAATGAAAGCCCAGTCCCTCCCTCCTTCTCCATGCCCAGTAACTAAAAAAGAACACAGTGTCACATATTGACTGATGGATGACTTTTTTTTTCTTGGGAGGGTACATGTGATCAGCACAGGGCCAATCAGCACTGTCCAGACCTGTTCAGACAGAGAATTAAGGGTCTTAAAGCCTGATAGGACAATTGTGGGAGAAATAAAAACTCCTCCTACAAACTACCAGCACTCACTGATACAGGTCACAAGATTGCTCTAATTGCTATATACAGCTGACGTGAAAAGGTATTTATCTGTTTATATTTACTAAAATAATTGCATTTCCATGTTCTGTGTACTGTAGGAGACCAGATACAGTGAATGCAGGATCTGGGTTTAGTAACACTTTAAGAGTGCTTTTGTGCTATTATCATATCTTTGGATTTACTTACCATATTTTTGGACTTGTGAAATATAACTTTGTACTTGCTGTTGCTTAGAAGTTTAGTGAACGCCTTGGAGAAAAATGCAAATGGGACTCTTTTTCCTATGTTACCTATGCAAAACAGCCTATACCTGGAGAAGTAAGTCTATTGAAACTGGTTTTGCTTGGTGACCTACTTGAGGAGGGTCCACCTGCTTGGCATCAAAAGAAAAATTTCCCCTGGGCTCCCATATCTCATAGGCTTTTGTCACAGAGCAGGACTGGAACTACTGTATACAGAAAGGTCTCCCATAAGTATGTGAGTGAGTGTTTCCTGACATGGCCTGAGGGCTAAGGTGAGTGGGGAACCTGAAAACGTGGTGAACTACAGGATTGGTTACTGGGATCTCAGACCAACCATCACTATAATAAGACTGCAGGCCTTAGTGAGGAAACAGGCTTAACGGCCTACCTCAATAGGGGTGCTGCACACATACAGCATATAGATCAACAGTATTTCAAAAAGTGGATAGGAAGAGAGGAACACAGTTAAATAAGCACAGCAGATAAATAAAATTTACAAATTTAAAAAAAAAAAACACAAACACAGTAATAATATGTGCATTAGTGAGCTTGCCAAACTGATATGCATTGCCTATTTCTGCTTGAAGAATTTCTTGTTCTTTATTAAAATCCTAGAATGTGAACCTTGCAGTATTTTAGGGCAATGTAGCAACTCTTAGGAAACTGAAATACACTGGATACTGTAGGCTGACAATGATGTTAGGCAATTATCACATTCTCAGGCATAGATGATTATTTTGCGATTTAAGCTTTTGAGCTTGGCAAATTTACACCTGGACATCAAAATGCAAGAAAAGTCAATATCACTTGTTATACAAAAGCTGTTAATTGTGTTAATCCCTTGGCTGACAGCAAGCCTGGAGTGAGCTGCATTACAATATGTAACAAGATAATGCTACAGTTACTTTGAATAAGACACTGGCATTTGAACAGAAATTGGATTTATTCACATTTATAGATTAAGCCACCAACATAGATATGTGTGTTATGAAAGGCTTCTCCCTATACATGCTTTCCCTATAACTAGTGTGCATAAGCATTGGTTATGTTCTCTGCTGTGTGACAGGAGCCCAACAGAGAGCATAAACAGGAACCTCCTGAGCTACTTGAAAAGTACACCCCCTGCTGTGTCCCTTGACACAGACACCAGGACTCTGCCCCGCCTCCCCCCCCAACCCCCGCTCTCGTGTCACTGGATTTGATTGACAGCAGCATGAGCTGCTATCAATCTATCCAATGAGGACCTGAGACAGCAGCTGGAGTTGCTGAGCTTGTGCTTGTTGCTTGAACGTTCGAGTGCAGATAAGAATGATGGGGGGGGGGGGGGTTCTGTGGGGCAGCTGCAAACAAGAAGGTTTTTCACGTTAATGCATAGAATGCATTAAGGTGAAAAGACACTTTACAACTTCTTTAAAAGAGAGGGGCTGGCAGCGATTTTTTGAGTATTGAGAAAGTTGAGTATTTTACTAACAGCAGCGGAAGGAGGGGGCCAAGACAGAGACAAAGACTCCCGAGCTGAGAGGTAGGGAGGGGAGGGGGGAGACAAAGGAGGACAGGGGAGAGCTGCGGATGATGGAGGCACATGAACTGACCACGGTGTCAGGGTTCAGCAGCCATGAAAAATTGTGGTCAGTTTAAAGGGGGGAGGGCAGAAACTGGCAGGATCAGCCAGGTTTTTTACAGCTTTCAGAGGGGCATTTTAGACAGCACAAGCACTGTGCTGTTTAACCCGCTCTAAGGGAACAGGATATCTTTCTTTTTTTTTTTTTTTTAGGGTTGCAAATACTTTAATATCCATTTTTATTACAAGCATTTTAACCTGGTAATGTGCAGCTAAGTGGCTTTCTCTATGGAATTCTTTGTATTTTACATAACTAAAGTTCTGACAGGCACTGGAAATATTGTTAATGTAACTATCATTTTTGTTTTGACTGAAGTTCCCATTTAAATTTCAGGAATCACACAGAAAGTACTATATGATTGAGCGGCACAAATTGAATTGCTTGCCTGAGGGAAGTGTTGCACCATACAGTTGTCTTTCACAGAACATTCTTTCATTTCGCAATAAACCATTTCTAGATAAGGTGGAAAATTATTTTTTTTGTTTACAAACAATAAAAATGAATGGGAAACAGAAAAATTGTGCGCACTCATCTGCTGATTTTTTACCTTTAAGCATATGATGTGCCCCCACATTTTGCAACTCTTTTAAATGTGGGCTTGGCTATTTTTGTGGAATAATAGTTATAATCCTATAAATATAATAAAAGTCCCACTGCTTCATTACTTGTCAATTTTGAACATGGTTAGTCAAAGATGATTGACTAGATCTGCTAGGGAAATGAAAAAGGTGGAAGGGAGGTGTAGTCACGCGATTTACATGCCATTAAAGCACATGATTGGTGGGAAACCTGTCTGTGGTTCAACTCTGGGATAAAATTTTAATTTTGTTTTCAACATTCTTTTAGGTGGTATTAAAGACAGTAATTCAAACCAGAACTGTTCTCTGCAGTACCACTTCCTTGCCAAATGATTTTCCAAGTCTTCTGGTTTGAATGACACCTGGCATCAGAAAACCCCAAAGACCGAGGGTTCTACATCATTGCCTTGCAGGGACATCCCCACAGCACCCTTCATTTAAACTATACTGGAGCAGATAACACTGACATCATCACATCAACATCACTCTCAGCACTTGTATTGTCAACCCAGCCTGGAGAAGAGGTGAAGATGAAGAGAACCATTCAGCCTCACATGACTGGCCTGAAGACTTCAACAGGCCAGTCATGCATGGCTTAAACAGATTAGTGAAACAATTGCAGGTTAACCCTTTGGTGCCGACTGCCTCCCTGCCCTTTAAGAGTTCTAAAAGCCATGAGGCGGAGGCGGGCATTCAGGTCATGTGACCGCTGTGATTGGCTGTCACAGCGGTCACATAATCGTAAAGCTCCCGGTCATATGTATGCATTGGGAGTTTACTAAACCCCGCCGGCTACTATGCTGGGAGCATGCAAGGAGCGCGATCTCTCAGTATGGTAAGTTGTTAACCCGCCGAGAGGCCACATATATGCATACTGTCGGTGCCAAGAGGTTTAAAATGAAAAAAACAAATAAGGATAATATTTGCCATGGTTTTGTTTAATATGGATGAACCGTATGGGAAAATTAAAAAAAATATTCATATGATACAGTCTGCCAACAGCAATAAATAGAAAAGGGAAGTTCTGCTTCCCCGCCCCCCACACCTCTACTATTTAAATGTTTTTTTTCCTGGAGCAAGTGCCTATTTCTGACAGGTACCCACTTGATTTTTGCTTGGATTGCCTAGGTGGTAAGGCCAGAAGTTCAGTTTCCTCATCCCTGCCCTCAAACTCCTTGGGCACGTCACAGGTTCCAGGAAGCTGTGGGTCCATTGAGAAAGGGCAACGCTATTCATGCATGCACAGTGGGAAGCACCAGGAAGTCACAGCCAGATTCCCACATCCAAGTTACTGGTGCCAGGGACCAGAAGACTGGCAAAGAACCAGCTCAGGTAAGGACAGCGCTGGGTTCCTGGAATTAAAAGGAAATAGGGCATGTATATGCCCTCCATTTCCTTATGGGTTAGTGACAGGGCAGATTAGGTTAATAGGTACAGTAGAGTAGTATAGGTATAGGCTGTGAGGGAACAGGTCAGGTGAACTTTTGACCTGGTTTGTATGTTTCATATGTTTTTCCCGCTCAGGGGTCTGTAGCTAGGCAGTTTAGGCGCCCCTCTGTCTCTTCCCGCCAGTTTTTTTCCCTGTATCTAGGGAGATTTGAGGAATTTACCAGTTTCCCGCCTGATTTTGCCGCTCTTTGGGGGCTAGCTGGTTTAGATTGGTCCTCATTTAGGGCTATTTAAGGGGGCTCATTGCCGCCTAATTCTCAGTCCACCTCAGAGAAGCAAGAAGAACCTACTTCATTTTCCCCCTCCCTTCCCCCCTTGCCTGTCGCAGCCAAAGTTTGTTATTTGTGGGTCACCTTTGCGTTTTGCAAAGGGGGACATATATGTTTTGTATTTTGATGTGGGATACATTTTTTCTTGGATGTTATTTATTACCGCCTGGATCGTGGTGATCTGGTGTGTTATAGTGTTATGTATATTACTGTGTTTTAAAGTTATTTATTTATTTAATATTTATTGAAACAAATAATAAACGGCCGCGGCCTTAATATTTTTATCCAAGCAGAAGGTGTGTGTCTATTTATTTATTTATTTAAGTTTAGTATTTTTATTTAAGCATTTAGAGGTGATCCGGTCTACTAACCCATGCTAAGTTTATTAAAAGTCAACAGCTACAGTATTTGTAGCTGCTGACTTTCCTGTAACAGATCAAGTTGTCAAGCAAAAGTGGCAGTTACATGGGTTGAAATAAACTATATATCGCTGCTGTGTATGCTTGAAATGGATGCCTTTTTTTCAAATCATTTGATCTTTTTTTTTAAATGAAGAAACTGCTTAATGTGGAGATAAACTTAATTTTCTGTCAATGGTTCCCATCCATTTCACCTTCCCAAGAAATAAAACTCTCTAGTAATACACACCAAACTGAGCATGTGCAAAGTGAATCCAAAGGCTCTGTCTTATCAGGAGATGGTTAGAGGATAGTGGAAGAAGGGAAGAATCAGAGAAGATAGCCATTTTAAACAATGCATCAATGGATTAACCCCTTAGGTTCCACACTAAGTTTAACAAGCATGCTTTACTGCATATACACACTGAATTTACTGTTGTGGGTTTAGTAACACTTTAACCGGTTGCCGACCGCCGCACGACTATATACTGCGGCGGTCAGCCCCGGCCAGGCAGAGTGACGTATCGGTACGTCACTCGCCTGTCACTGACTTGCGAGCCTATCGCGGGCGGGCGCGCGCCCGCCGAGGCGCGCGCCCGCCGCGGCTCGTTCACAGGCAAGTCAGTGCGTGTGACCGGCGGACTCGATGTCCGCCAGTCACACTGCGATCGCTCCTGTGAAGGGAGAAAGACAGAGCAGCTTGTGTAAACAAGCTGCCTGTCAGTTCTCCCTGTGTAAAAGTGAAGATCTGTCCGTTCTACTATGTAGAACGGTTGATCTTTGCTTTTACACCAATAGGAATGTCCCTACACAGTTAGAATCACGCCCCTAGGACACACTTAACCCCTCCCTGTCCAATAAAGTTAACCCCTTCCCTGCCAGTGTCATTTTTGCAGTAACAGTGCATATGTATAGCACTGATTACTGCAGTAATGTCACTGGTAACCCCAAAAGTGTCAAAAATGTCAGTCAAGGGTCCGATCTGTCCGCCGCAATGTCGCAGTACCGAAAAAAAATCGCAGATCGCCGCCATTACGCGTTAAAAAAAAAAAACACCAAAAATGACAAAAATCTTTCCCTTTGTTAGTAAACGCGATAACTTTTGCGCAAACCAATCAAAATACGCTTTTTGCGATTTTTTTTTACCAAACATAGGTAGCATAAAACAAATTGGCTGAAAAATGTTAAAAAATTTTGATTTTTACTTTTTTTTTTGGGGAATTTCATATAAAAAAATGTGAAAAATATTGTTATTTTTGCAAAATTTACGCTCTTTTTTTGTTTATAGCGCGTGATCAAAAAATCGCACAGGTGATCAAATACCACCAAAAGAAAGCTCTGTTTGTGGGAAAAAAAGGACGTCAAATTCGTTTAGGTACAGCGTCGCACGACCGCGCAATTGTCCGTTAAAGTCACGCAGTAAAAAAGCGCAAAAAAACCCCTGGTCCTTTAGCAGCCAAATCCTCCGGGGCTTAAGTGGTTAAGAAATACAGCTTGGTTGCCTCCTTTCTCCCAGCCTTTAACTAGTCAGTGAAGGAACAGCAGCAGACTGAAAAGGCCATTACCCTGCCCTTAACTCCTGTCAGAATATGCCTCCTAAGCACGTGTAAACTTCAACCCATCCGATTGGTTAATAGCTCTACCTTACCTCTCCCAAACTGAGTTCTGCTGTACAGGGAATTACACAAGGGTAACACCAACCAAATTAGGGTGCATTTAAAAATACATTTCATTGTTCTTGATAAATAACGACATTGTTAATGTTTTTAAATATCTGCCTGGAGTTTAGATTTAGCTTTAAGGATGAAAATATGGAATGTTCAAAACTAATTGTATAGCTCCATCTTGGATACCAGGTGATAGTAGGATATTCCCATATTTGTGTAGCACCCTACATGGTAGGTGCTAGGTAAAGTATAGTGGGGCTTGTCTGCTTAACAGCAGGGCAATGATTTTCAGTCAGGTTGTCATGGTTCCCAGGTGTGGCTGTTGATACTGGGGAGTCTCCCCACTGTGCTCAATGAGAGGGCTCTCATTGGGCAGTGGAGGAAATCCAGCCAATGGCACACCCAGACTTGTACCCCAGAAAGGCAGATTCTGCCGCACAGCATTCTGGGAGTGGGTGCGGGAAGCAGAGTCCCAGGAGGGAGAGTAAGGCTGTCTCTCCTCCTGTCAGAAGGATCGAGCGTCTCGGGTGGCTGCCTGAGAGTACAGAGAGAGCTGAGCTGAGCTGCAGAGAGGATCCGGTGTGCCGAGGACCAGCGGAGATAGAGGGGTTCAGTTCCAGGAAAGCTTTCCAAGTTCGTGAGTACTGTGAATTTCCCCTGAGGGTCTGCCTAGTGTAGAGGGGACCACTCCGGTGAAGGTCCCAGGGATCCAGGAGACAGCTATTATAAAGGGAGTGCTTAGTCAGAGGACCCTAAAGTGTTAGAGGGGGTACCTAGTCAGAGGACCCTGTAGTTTAAAGGGGTGCCAGCAGTTAGGCCCAGAAGAGTTAAGTGTACAGCGTGCAGTGTACAATGTTAAGAGTTGTAGCAGCACAAGCAGTTACAAGGAGCTACCTCAGTCAGTGAAGGGCTGGAGGGAGCTATTCGCAGGACTTTTGAGCTAGACAGAGTGCCAAGAGTCAAGTGTTACTACAGTCCTGGATCTTCTGAGTTAAGCAAGGAGTTAAAGTTTCAGCACAGTTCAGCAAAACAGTATTTTCAAGCGCCAGGAAGCATTGGTCGGCATTCAGCTGGCGTCAGGACAGTGCTAACAGCCATTTTTCTCCAATAGTGTTCCAGTGAAACCTAGTTGATCAGAGGAGTATCCCACTCATTCCCTTCTCCCATCCCCATTACAAAATAAACAAAACAAACCAAAGATGCTGGAATGGTCATTGTCTCCAATCTCACACTTGGGTATTCAGCTTAAATGGGCTGAAGGTGTCAACGGTAACAATGGCAGACCCATATCAGGCCCAATGCCTGGAAATCCTGCTACATTTGTGTAAATTATGTTACCTGGGAAAAAAAGGCTTATCTATTTTCAGCGGCTGCAGCATGTCTAGAATAATGTGTATTTCTGCTATGTTACAGGTATTTTGAAGTGGTCATTTACTTTGCACTGCAAATAGCAGCATCAGCTGGGCCTACTGTATCATCATTAACTGGGCCTACTGTAGTTATTGTCAGGGTAACTTCAAAGCCCACATCTCTGTATTGCAACTTGCATGACATGTTTCCTTTGGTTTACATTCTGTTACTGGAAATGTAAACATAACTCTTTTTAGCCGCAGTATTTTTGTTCTAAAATTGTGAATTCCAAGGCTTGGTGAAAGCTGCGCTTAAAGCTATGAGTGATTGCATTAATAGAGGCAACATTAACCTGCTCAATTATCTAAATTGGAACCAAAAAGGCAGAGGAAATGAAGTCCTGTAAATGGGGAAAATCTATTTAAATCACTTTATCAAGCTCACCCTTAAAATACAGTACTCATTAATTTTTGTACTACTCAGCAGCTAAATTCACAAAGCAAAACGCCATTAAGTGCATAACCCCTTCATGGATAAAAATGAAAGCTCTTCCCCCTCTTCACTTTGTAACACTATGAAACCTTAAAGCCTAGTAAAACAATACAAATTGGCAATTCCATTATAATTTCTATGTATAGAGTATATATATGTAGCACTACCCCCGTAGGGGCTGCAAGTGACAGGGTTCCCCACTGCTGCACAGCCAGGCACATAACATTTTCAGCTTTCATTAAGACACAGTGAACAGTTCTTGAGCTTTGTTTTTGTTGCTTTATTAAGGGGATAATAACTTGGATAGGGAATTATGGGATGCCCAACTTGAAAGTGACAAAACCAGGGACAGCTTCCTTCCTATTTACAACTCCACTTGATCCTCCTGTACAACTTTGTATAGCTATAAAGCGATTCCTTCATACAAGCTAACAGTCTCTGTTTGATAGAGATGGCCTTGCGGTTCTCGCCCAGCGGTCGGTTCGCGGCGAACTTTGCTCCTTCGCTGTTCGCCAAACATGCAAACATATGGTGATGTTCGCGACCGCCATATTCTTTTACATTGTGAAGAACTTTGACCCATGACACATCCATCAGGTGGTACAGGACAGCCAATTGAGACATTTCAGCACATGGACATACCCCCTACCATTTAAAAAGACCCGACCTGGCTGCCATTTTAATTCTGTCTTTTGTCAGTGTAGGGAGAGGTTGCTGTGTGGAGCAGGGACAGACTGTTAGTGACACAAATCGCTAGCTAATAGGTCCACAAAAGTCCTTTTAAAGACTGGTATAGGTGTACTATTGCTTGGTGTGCAGTATATAGGGGTGTAATACACTTATAATATAGTTTCTAATATAGAAAGAATATTATAGGGGAATTGTATTGTGCAGCATTGTGACTGGTGAGCGGTTCTGCAGCGATACTAAAACTACAAAGAGTGAAAAATGCAATTAGAAAAAAGTATTATAACTGGAGTGATAGGCAGTCGCCCCCCAAAAATGATAGATTGAAGCAAGGTGTTATATATACTTTCATAATAGTGTATTTGGGTATTGCAGAATTTTTATTTTCTGTTTTGCTGCGTTCCCTCTGCTACACACAGTGACAAACGTTACTGGAAAAAAAGTATTATAACTGGTGTGATATACCAGTGGCCCCCCAAAATGACAGATTGAAGCAGGGTGTTATATAACAATATACTTTCATAATAGTGTATTTGGGTACTGCAGTTTCGCTGTGTTACCTCTGCTACACACAGTGTCAAAAGTTACTGGAAATTATTTTTTTTTATTCATCCTGTGAATGCCTAATGTACCTCCAGCCACAGAATACAAAGTTCTTTGCTGTCAGGTGAACGCCTGTGGGCTAATTTTTGCGGCCTGTAATGGCTGACACTTATTTATCCTGTGAATGCCTAATGTACCTCCAGCCACAGAATACAAAGTTCTTTGCTGTCAGGTGAACGCCTGTTGGCTAATTATTGGGGCCTGTACTGGCCGACACTTACTTCTTTATCCTGTGAATGCCTAATTTTTCAGACTGGAATTGAAAATCAATGGGTCTGTAAACATTCCGCTAAATTGTGGAACAGATGCGGACCCATTTTACAGACGTGTGAATGGACCCTATATGTATTTGACATGTATTTACCGGCTGCTGTCAGTTCTGGCTGATTTAGGCCAAGCTATTAGACTAAAACCGAGCAATATTACAAAAAACAAATTACACGTTATAACTGTATAAACGATTTATATAACTTATAAAAAAAATAAAAAAAATTTTGGCAACTTTTCCAATAGCAGGATTATCTCCTGCACCCCCTTCATAGCCTTGTGTTGCCTCTCCTCCATGGCCTTCATGCGCTCCTGAATTGCCAAAATTTCACAGATAAAAAAAGAATGCTTGTCGATAGCAGATTCGCCTAATACTTCTGGTATGTCAGTGTCCATGTTGTGAGACTATGTGTGCACAGCTAGTAAGTATTTTGTGGCTGCAAATATGACCTGGAGGTTTTTCATGTTCACCTGCCATTAAAATGAATGGGACGCGCCGCGAACCTGCGGTTCGCAAACATTTAAGCGAGTTTTTGCGATCGCGTTCGCAAAACGTCCCATCAGAATTCATTACTGCTGCAGCAAATGCTAGCCCACCTTTCTGCTTCTTTACACCTGTCTACCTGAATGACTCTCAACACCAGCTGACCCGGTTGACTCTCATCACCAGCTGACCCGGTTGACTCTCTTTACCAGCCTACCCGACTGACTCTCATCACAAGCTTACCCGACTGATTCTCATCACAAGCCTTCCCGACAGACTCACTGGAGATCTCCCAGGGCAAGGTTGATAGAGACTTAAGCACACCGCTGTCTTCAAGAGAGATCTGCTACATGTGGCAGTCTCTCCCCTTGTAAATCCCAGCACCGTGTTGTAGTACTCACATTGTCCTCCTTGCTCCTGCTGCCTCTTAGGAAAGCCTGCTACCAACTTTTCCTGTGGTAGACTCCTTCCAGGTCAGCACCCAAACCCCAGAACGAGGCAGAGCATCCCCCCCCCAGACTAGGGGGTTTCCCTCAAAGGCCACTGACAGTCTCTTCAGCAGTGCATCTTTATCTTCCATTTCCCCTGCCAGCATGACTCATCCATATTTAAGGGCTCACTTAGTCCCCTGCCAGACCCACTTCCTAGGGATTGGCTAAGGGCCCCTAAATATGCAGAAATGCCCCTCCTAGCCTCTGTCCTCCAGCTTCCAGAACATTCTCCAGTCATGCTCCTCTGAACCTAATAACCTGAATCCCGAAAACCCTGACTCATTTAACCACTTAAGGACCAGAACGTTTTAACCACTTAATGACCAGGCCATTTTTTTGCGATACGGCACTGCGTTACTTTAACTGACAATTGCGCAGTCATGTGATGCTGTACTGAAGTAACATTGATGTCCCTTTTTTACCACAAATATAACTTTTTTTGGTGGTATTTAAACCCCCTGAGGCTTTTTATTTTTTGCGCTATTAACAAAAAAACAGCGACAAATCTGAAAAAAAAAAATATATATATTTTTTTACCTTCTGCTTTAAATCATTCCCAATAAAAAAATAAAATTAAAAAATCTAATGTTTTCATCAATTTAGGCCAATATGTATTCTGCCACATATTTTTGGTAAAAAATGCCAATAAGTATATATTGATTGGTTTGCACAAAAGTTATTGCGTCTACAAACTAGGGGATAGATTTAATAGATGTCATCTTTATTTATTTATTTGTTTTTTACTAGTAATGGCGGTTATCAGCAATTTTTAGCGGGGCTGCAACATTTCGGAGGACAGGTCAGACACCTAACTGACACTTTTGAGGGGACCAGTGACACTAATACAGTAATCGGTGCTAAAAATATGCACTGTTACTGTACTAATGACACTGGCAGGGAAGGGGTAACACTAGGGGCGATCTAAGGAGTGCTTTCTAACTGTATGGAGGCTGTACTCACTGGGTGAACACAGAAATCTGTGTTCCTAAATAGGAGGAACACAGAACCCCTGTTCCCTGACAGAACAGCAGTCTGCTTGTTTACATAGGTAGAGCGGCATTCTGTCTCCATGGGGAGCAATTGTGGGTGGCCGACGGACCCACTGATTGGCTCCCCCTCTGGCGCCCATGCTATCTATTACACGAAGCGATGTACAGGTACGTTGTTTTGCGTAATAGAGCCAAACTGCCGCAGGAAAACTACCGCAGCTGGTCTGCAAGTGGTTAAAGGCTCACAGGCTTAACATGAGTCATGCTTACTCTCACACTAGTAGCACACCAGAGGCTGCTACATATACACAGAGATTTCAGAATAGTGTTATAGAATAGTGATTCACAAAGGGAGAAACCACCACATGTACTGTAGCAAGCTTTCAAAGGACAGTGCTTAACCCTTTTATCCCTCGTTCTGAGAGATCTACAGAGCAGCCAGATGGGCTGGTAAACAAGAAGTCAGGAGGGCTGTTAGTACCTGCAGGCAGTGGAGCCAGGAGGAGTTCTATAGAGGAAAGGAGACTCCTACATGCAATTTTGCAACATTTTGTGCTATTTTCCAAAGGGGACTAAGACTCCGTTCACACTGGGGCGACCTGTCAGGCGACCTGGTCACCTGACAGGTCACCGTAGGTCGCCTGCCATAGAGTAGCTGTGGATCCGTTCTAATAGGAGCGACACAAGTCGCTCTGACTTAGAAAAAGGGTCCAGAGCTTCTTTGGGGTGACCTGGAGCGACCTGGAGCGACCTGCATTGACTTCAATGATATGAAGTCCGTGCCGGCAGCTCCGAGGTCGCGGTGCGAGCTGCGCACCGCCACCTGTGAGGTCGCCCCGGCAAGTAGCGTCGCCCCAGTGTGAACGGGGTCTAAGAGCTTTTAGTCCACAGGAGACTTTTGCTTCTGATCCTTGAAGACTGATAGTGTCCAGGAAGGAGAACAGTTTAGGATCTTTTCTTTGTACATAGGAAGGAAGTTGTCCCTATCTGTTGTTTCAGTCAAGTTGGGTAATGCAAAACCCCTCTACCCCATCCAAGTTGTTATCCCTAATAAAAACAACACAACAAGCCCAGGGCCTGATTTATTGTGCCTGGATGAAAATGGAAATGGAAAATGTGTGTTGCCTGGCTGTGCAGAAATAGAAGAGCCAGTTACCAGCAGCCCCTGCGGGGGTAGTGCTACATGCTTGTAGCACCCCTTAGCATTGCTAGAGTGCTAGATTTAGGTTTTGTACAGAATAGGTCACTTGTTCAGGCTTGGCTGGTAGCCAAGCCTGTGTTGTGGTGTTTATCTGGGTCGGGTGAGTATGACTCACAGGCAGAATCTCTAAGACCTCCCCCCTATTCTAGAAACATGCAGAAGGTTCTAGAAGGATGGAAGTGGAGGGGAGGAAGAGCTGCCTGGCAGGGTGCAGGCCCCCTCAAATACTCAGGGTCAGCCCAACTGGGGGAGTGGTGTTCAGCTGTCAGAGGCCTTTGAGAGTAACCCCCTAGTCTGGGGGGGGGGGGGTTGAACTCAGGCTCCGCAAGATACACAGGGGGATCCTGACCCGGAGGCACGGGAGCAAGGAGCGGACAGCAAGACATCACTGTCGTAAAAACATCCAGGGGGGGAAACAGTCAGAAGAGCTGGTGAGCGTTGAAGTCAGAGGACTGAGAGGCATGCCAGAAGGGACTAAGTGCAAGCAGTCTGGGATGGATGCAGAGTCATTCTGGGAGGACTGTGGAGAAGTAGCCAGGATGGCTAGTGAAAGGGACAACTGCAGCCAGGCAAGCTGGCAGTGCCTAAAGAAGTAGTACTGGGATCAGTAGCCACAGGAATAGGACAGCTAAGTACTAAGACCTCTTTTCTGCTACATTACCAAAGGGGCCTGCGGTCCCTACCTGCAAAGGGCACTTGCTCTGGATCTATGTTGGGTCATCTTTTCAGTGCTAGCTAATCCTGGGAAAGATTGTGCTGGAGGTAGAAGAGGAGAAGTGTATATACTGTGTGTATATATAGTAGTGTCCCTGAAGAATTCTGTGTTGATCAAGTGGGCATCCCATAATAACCATATCCCTATCCAAGTTCAACTCCCCTAAAACAAAGCTGCAAGGACTGATTCCTGACTTCAGCATATGTGGAAAATGTGTGTGCCTGGGTGGGAGTAACTATAGTCACTAGCGGCTCCTACAGGAGTAGCGTTGCTTGTAAATCTTTCCAAAGAGGGTAAATTCTAGGAACTGTACTTTTTAGGTCAAATCAGGATTCACAAGATAGTTAGTCATCTCAGTATGTACTGCAGCATATGGAACTAAGAATCCTATTAATTAACACATACTTAGCTAGACATACATCATGGTTTATAAGAGTGTCTAAGCACAAGATTACAGGCTAAAGAACATGCTTAAAAAGTACAATGTAAATGAGTCTACAAAAACTTCAGGACGAATAATTCCGTAAATGGCAGAGAACGCTGTGTGAACTTGAGCTTGGCTCAGGTTATATGGAAAAACTGCTTATGTCTATGTACCATTACTAGTCTATCTACTGCATTAAATACAAATGTTCTCTGCTCAGTGTGTTATGCAGGAACAATTGATCTCTAGGTGATTTTTTTTTTTTACACTAGTACCATAGCAGAATGTTCAGACAACATTATTTAATGCACCAAAAAGTGTCTTATTTTAAATGACTCTGTTATACTCTGTTCCTGTTGACCTTTCACATTCTTTTTTATGTGTCCTTTATCAATAGCTTCTACCATGTCTAATCCTAATGTAGAACATCCAAACAACATCGTTATTATGGTCTGACCTCCAGGTGATGCAGCATCCAGTCCTGTGATATATCGTAATTGATTCTCCGGCAGAAGCGCTGTAACTATCTGTGCCGTAGATTCAATAAGGAGGGTAAGGATCATTAGCTTCCTTATCACTTCTGAAAGCCTTAAGTGCATATCAGACCTTTCTGTCCCAGATGATAACTCACAGTGCTTGTGGTATAGTTATTGTTTGACATGACTAAAACTTTGCAGAAGTTTTGATAAGGAAGTCTTGCATGAAATTTTCAAAAGCAAAACTTTCACAGCATGAATAATTTTAAACCAGAGGTAAATCTATCCTGAGCATGGGTGTAGCAAAGACACAGTGTTGCTATCTACTGTACTCAGCATTATCAGATTAATGAGGAAAGCCATGGAACTAATAGATATATGTCAGAAATTTTTTTGCCCAGAACAGCTATAATCTCATGGCTATGGGAGATCCCTGAATCCCACCTGCTGGCTGCTGTCACGGGAATTAAATGATCAAACAGGTTTGGAAATCCGCTCAATCACAACATTTTCTGGCACTTACCTTCTGCTCTAACCTCTTTGTCTACATCTCCTAACTGATATAATTGTGTAAGGTTAGCAAAACCATGCTTAGTAGTTTGTGGAATGTTACAGATTGTCTTGAGAACAACTTATCAAGGGTATAGTTAGAATATGTATCAAAAGATTATTGCCCTCCTAAATCTAATATACTTATACTTTGGCATTTTGTCACTGTCCACTCCTGCTGATAAACAGCTGGAAACCCTGTTATTGGCTCTCTACTTTATCATAATGACAACAGCTGTCATTGTCAGCCATTTAGAGCCGGTTCACACTGGGGCGTTCTGGTCGTCTGACAAGTCGCCTGCCATAGATTAGCACAGGACCCGTTCTAATAGGAGTGACACAAGTCGCTCCGACTTAGAAAAAGGGTCCTGTACTACTTTGGGGCGACCTGCATGGACTTCAATGATATGAAGTCCGTGCATGCCGCTCTGAGGTCGCCGTGCGCGCTGTGCACCGCGACTTCACAGGTCGCCCCTATGTGAACCGGCTGTTAGGGGTTTCACAGTGGTGTAGTGGTTAGCACTTTCACCTAGTAGCAAAAGGATCACTGGTTCAAATCCCAACCACAACACTTGCCTGGAGTTTGCATGTTCTCCCTGTGCCTGTGTGGGTTTCCTCCGGGTTCCTCCCACCCTCCAAAGACATGCTGGTAGGTTAATAAATATGCCAAAAAGCAACGCTTCCAATGATACAAATAGTGGAATACTTAGGTGTAAATACCATAAATACATAAACAATGAGGTGCAATAGTACTGAATTAGATCATACGTAGGTGCATAAAGTGCAATTGTGCTAAATCCAAACAATATTGAATACAATGGTAATGAGCCAAAATAAGGTGCTCAATATAAGTGCAAAAGTGCAAATAATAACGGTATCAATGTCCACAATGTAACAATTTAAAGAATTGCTCAAATTAATAGTCCCTTAATTAAGTGCAATGGTGCTCAATAAGGTGCTGATGCCAAAGGTGCTATGGTGCTCCACACAGTGGAAAGGTGCCTTGGGTCCCCCTAAGAGAATCCACTCACCAGAGCCAGTGGGTCAAATGAGCCTAAGAAATGGAAGGACCTGTAGTTCTCCAACCAGGAAACTCTCTCCGGTGTCACTCACGAAAGGAATAAACTGACATAGTGAAGCCCGCAAAAGGTTTATTAATACAAATTACTCACAAGCAGTAAAAGATACTGGGCATGTAGAAGGTACAATATCCACTTAAACAGCGATTACAGCTCCTTCCGGGAACGCAGCCGGCGTGCGTTCCATGGAATCCAGGAAGTGACGTCTAGTGGTAGCCATTTGCCAGAAGTGCGTTGACGCGTTTCTTCCGCCTCCAAGGGGCGTTATCAAAGACATCACTTCCGTGCATGGCCGCATGATTTATAATGCTCCCCAGGGTACCATGGTTACTGGAGCGCCAATCGGATTGCTTTAATAATTATAGTGCCAAATGGTTTAAAAGCCTGAATGGGACATACCTCACTTCCTGTTTATAATAACATGCGTGTCACCGGATGCAAGAAACACACACTATATTTGTAACAAGCAGTCAGATGAGAGCCGCACACAAACTATATTTGTATTGAGCAGCTAAATAAAAGCCGCATGATATATCTTAAATACTGTATAAACAAATGTATTTCATAAAACCTATTTAAAATTCATACTGTTAAAAAGTCCAATACTAACTTTTAATAATGGGTACAAAATATGGGAAAAATATGAGTGAAAATAGAAAATCAAAAAAATAATATATAGAAACGAAAAATATTAAATGAAAATAAATATAAAGAAATTTATATAAAAGAAAAGTGCACTGGTCTGTGATAAAGCTGCTACCAGATAATAATAAATAAATGACGTGCAAAATGAATGGTGCGCTATATCCAAGTGAATATGAACAACTCAATGTGCATAAGATTATATAAATATGATTATATAACTAAATATAACCAGAACATAAAAGTCCCAAAAATTTTAATAATATGAATAAATGTGACCAAAACATAAAGTCCAAAACACAACGTGATACGACTTCTTCAAATTATATGTTCAGGTGATAAACAAATATTGACAGATGGTGATAAATTCAAATGGTGACTTTGAAATCCCTCCACCTAGTGAAATTCCTCCTTACCGGACGGATATAAAGTAAGTGCCAATTATTGAACTATTTCAAAGATCAATTTCCTGGGCCCACACAAAAGAAAATAGTGCTCTTCACCGTGCATGCAGTAGCCAGCATGGCTTCTTACCAGAACGGTATGTAAACAGCACTCTGCAAAACTCCTGGAGATAGTCCAACTGTCTCTTTCCAGGTGAATCAATGCGATCGATTGGCAGGATTCAGCAGGGTTAATCTTATCGGTTCCAGCATGGACATGTAAAGTAATAACCACTAATAGTGCATTACCCTTTTAAAGCATTTATTATATATATAAATGCACTTACATGTATGCTGACTTGATGGTGCATATAACAAACAATGAAGCAGTGAGGAATTCCTATGGCAGCACGGACCCCGAGCGACGTGGTGACGGCACGCCTCCTTACTGACGCGTTTCCTCCGATTGGATGTCTTCAGAGATAGGAGGTACGTGCTGGAACCGATAAGATTAACCCTGCTGAATCCTGCCAATCGATCGCATTGATTCACCTGGAAAGAGACAGTTGGACTATCTCCAGGAGTTTTGCAGAGTGCTGGGAGGAATTTCACTAGGTGGAGGGATTTCAAAGTCACCATTTGAATTTATCACCATCTGTCAATATTTGTTTATCACCTGAACATATAATTTGAAGAAGTCGTATCACGTTGTGTTTTGGACTTTATGTTTTGGTCACATTTATTCATATTATTTCAATTTTTGGGACTTTTATGTTCTGGTTATATTTAGTTATATAATCATATTTATATAATCTTATGCACATTGAGTTGTTCATATTCACTTGGATATAGCGCACCATTCATTTTGCACGTCAAATATAAAGAAATGAAAAATAAAAAATAATAAAAAAATTATAAAGATAAATGGAAAATAATAAATAATAAATAATAATAAAAATTAAATAAGATAAAATAAAAATAAATAATAAAATAAAATAAAAAAATTATAAACAAAAAATGGGAAATTAAAATAAACTTAAAAATAGAACTAAATATAAAATAAAAAATATAAAAAATAATAAAAAATAAAGTAAAATAAAATATAAAAGTAATGATGAAAAATGATTAGAAATAAAATGAAATAGAGATGAATGGAAATGGTGATCGAATAGAAATCAAGAACGGAAAAATGTTAACGTGTAGTAAAATTACCAGTTGGAGAGAAAACAATTCAAATCCAAATCAATATTGAGACCCAGAGGGTGGAGGGTCCCCAAAAGGTGTATCCACTGGGTCTCATTTTGTGAGACTATTTTTTTTCACATTCCCTCCCCTCCAGTGTGCCTTCACTCTATCAATGCCACAGAAAGTCAAACCATTAGGATCACAGTTATGTGCCAATCTAAAATGGTTTGACAAACTGTGGTACCGCAATCCTTTCTTTATGTTGGACACAAGCTCTCTCAATCTTATTCTTAATTTTCTGGTGGTCCTACCTACATATTGGAGTCCACATGGGCATGAAAGTTGGTATGTGATGTGTGTGGACCCACATGTGATGAATTTGTTAATAGTATATTTCCCACCATGAGCATGTGAACTAAAATCTGTTGTTTTTCTTTTCCGATGTTTAGATGTCCTACATATCATGCACTTGCCACAACTAAAAAAGCCAACCTGATCTAAAAACGTGCATGTCTTAACGGGAGGGTCGATAACGTTATGTGCCAATCTCATTCTTAGCGTTTTTGGTTTGGTATAAATTAACTTTGGTTTGACTGGTAGAATGGTGTTTAAAACTTAATCTTTTAAAAGCAGTGACCAATGTTTTTTTATTATTTGTTCAATCTTTTTGTACTGTCTTGTAAAGCCTGTCATAAAAGCTAGGCCATATTCACTCTCATTGGTATTGGGGTTTCTATCTTTGAACAGACTCTTTCTATCAATTTTGTCTCTACCTTCCTTGGTGCTCAATAGCTCTTTGGTTTTATAGACTTTTTCCTTGAACCTGTCAATCAGCATGTTGGCCTGTTGATTATAATCATTGTCCAAATTGCAGTTCCTCCTCACTCTTAGCATCTGAATTTTTGGGACAGAGCTCAACCATTTGGGATGGTGGCAGCTTCCCATCGGGATGTATCCATTACGGTCTACAGCCTTACAGTGAATGCGGGTAAAAAGATTTCTGTCAGGTCACCTGTGACCAGGTGACAACTGCACCCTGTTGGAGGCAGGGGTGCACCGCAAGGTAGTGAACCCAGTAGCTGACTGCTGCAGATGGACAGAAACGTGAACCCAAGATTCCCCAGGGCGCAGAGTCTAAGACCCAGCAGGTGTTCACCAGAGCCTCTAGTGGTGAGGATGGACTTGGCTGCAGCTGGGCCCAGGTCACGGACACTGGGGTCCCCCCGGGTCACGCTCCATAGGGAGAGAAGGGAAGCAGCCACTCAGAAGGGATAGTGATGGGTAAGCTGAGGTCGGGACAACAGGCAGACGAGAAAAACCAAGGGACAGGCCAAAGGTCAGGGTCACAGGCAAACAGGAGTAGTCAGAGACAAGCCAAAGTCGGTACACAGAAAGTTAGATTAAGCACACGGCAGACAGGAAACAACTAACAAACACTGTTGAACAGCAAAGCAGACCTGCAGTGCGCTGGTTAATATAGACTTCCTGGAATGGCCTGGGGTGGAGCCAAACAGGGAAAAGAGATGATAAAAGCAGCCAGAAGGAAGAGTCTGGCCTCTAATGCAGACATGAGGAAAAGGTAAGCTACCAGTCACTATTGCATGTCCATGACACTTTCCTTCGTATTTGAATATATTCAGTTCCAGAAAGTTGATGGATGTGAATTCTATCGTTTCTGAAAAGGAGATACTGCATTGGTTCTCGTTGATATAGGTCAAAAATCTGGTCAGGGATTCTTGTGAGCCCCTCCATACGATGAAAATGTCATCTATGTACCTATGGTATATTCTAAGTTGGGGGGGGTCTAACGGAAAAAATGGCCTCATCCTCCCATTTACTCATGAAGATATTAGCTATGGACGGAGCATACTTGGTGTCATGGTCTTACCTTCTTGCTGTTCTCCTTCGTTTGACATGTGCTGGCGGCCATCTTGGTTTCTGGGTTTCTTGTAGCCTCCCACCCTGCGGCTCCTCCTTCCCACTGGGAGGAGCTGGATGCCTAGCTCATATATATAGGAGGTCTGTGGCTTCGGTTCCCTGCTTGGTCCTCCTGTGTTCACATGCTTCTAAGACTGCTGCTGCTTCTGGTTCCTGTTCCTGGCTTCGTCTGACTACCCTGCTGGTTCCTGATCCTGGCTTCGTCTGACTACCCTGCTGGTTCCTGATCCTGGCTTCGTCTGACTACCCTGCTGGTTCCTGTCCCCTGGCTTCGCAAAAGACTCTGCATCAGTTTCGCCATCCGTTTGGACTTTTGCTTTACAGCTTGTTTTTCAATAAAGCTTTCTTATTTTCACTTATCTGTTGTTGTACGTCTGGTTCATGGTTCCGCGACATTAGGACCAAGCCATGAATTCTGACGGTACAGGGCCATCCTCGCTACCCACGCTGGTTGCCAGACTTGATCAGCAGGATCACCTGTTGGGTCGGTTCGCCGTGGCGTTGCAAACCCTGCTTGAACGCACGGTACCACAGGCCATGAATTCTGACGGTACAGGGCCATCCTCACTACCCTCGCTGGTTGCCAGACTTGATCAGCAGGATCACCTGTTGGGTCAGTTCGCCGTGGCGTTGCAAACCCTGCTTGAACGCATGGCTCATTTCGCTCCCGTTGCCGATGGGTCGGTTGTCGCTCCTGGGCCCGCTCCTACTGCCGCTCCGGTTGTTGCGCCAGAGTCTACCCCGACACCTGTTGTTGCGCCTGCGGTGTTTCGGGGTATGTCCGGTTCTGCCCCCCTTCTACAGCGCTTTGGGGGAGAGCCAACTCAGTGCCGAGGTTTCCTTAACCAGGTGGGCATTTATTTCGAGTTGCTGCCACATGCCTTTCCTACTGAGAGATCAAAGGTGGGCTTCTTAATCTCGCTGCTCTCGGACAAGGCCTTGGCCTGGGCCAGCCCTTTATGGGAGAACAACAATCCGGTGGTTGCCGAGTTTTCCGGTTTTGTTGCTTCTCTTCGGAAGGTATTCGATGTGCCGGCTCGTGCTGCCTCTGCTGCGAAGCTCCTTATATCCATCAGACTGGGTTCACGATCCGTAGCTGAATACGCCATTGAGTTTCGTACCCTGGCAGCAGAGGTGGGCTGGAATAATGAGGCTCTGGTCGCTGCTTTCTCTCATGGTCTCTCGGATGCCTTGAAGGATGAGGTTGCAGCTAAGGACCTACCAGTGGAGCTCGAGTCTCTTATTTATTTCCTGATTTTGATTGACACCAGACTCAGGGAGAGACCTTCCTTTAAGGAGAGTCTGCGGAGGCCTCCTAACAGATTGGCGCCTACCTTTGTTGTCCCACCCGTGCCTCCCTCTCCTCCCACGCCTCCTGGGGATGACTTGTCTGGGGGTGAACCCATGCAGCTGGGGTTTGCTCGCCTGTCCGAGGGGGAGAGGGTACTCCGGAGACGCAAGGGCCGATGCATGTACTGTGGTCTCGGTGGGCATTTTCGGTTGGCATGTCCGAACCGTCCGGGAAACGCTCGCACCTGAGATCCTGTCGGGGGCAGATCTTGGGTGGAGTCTCCTCGTCCCCGGTTTCCCGTGTTGACAAACCACTGATCACTGTTGTCCTCTCCTGGGTCGGGGGCTCGGTGACGACCCAGGCGTTGGTGGACTCTGGTGCTGGTGGTTTGTTCATTGATAGTGTGTTCGCTGCCGCCAATTCCATTCCTCTGCAGGCTCGAGGTTCTCCTCTGGCTCTTGAGGCGATAGACGGAAGACCCCTTCTGCCGCCACACGTGACTCATGAGACCCTTCCAGTGGGGTTAGCCATTGGTGCCGTCCACAGAGAGTCGGTCTGCTTCCAGGTTATTTAGTCTCCACACTACTCGGTGGTCTTGGGGTACCCCTGGCTCCAGAAGCATAATCCGATTTTCGATTGGAGATCGGCCGAGATCCTCTCGTGGTCACCGCAGTGTGGGGCTAGTTGCATCCATGGGCCTGTCAAGTTGCTGTGTACTTCCTCGGACTCTCTGTTGCCCCCTGAATACGAGGAGTACCGGGGTGTATGCGATAAGGTGCGCGCGGTTGCCCTACCTCCGCACCGCCCATACGATTGTGCCATCGAGTTACAATCTGGTGCCGTTCCTCCTCGTGGCAAAGTCTATCCACTGTCGGTAGCGGAGAATGAGGCCATGGAGGAGTACGTGAGGGAGGCGCTTTCACGCGGACACATTCGCAAATCCTCGTCCCCGGCAGGGGCTGGATTTTTCTTTGTGAAAAAGAGGGGCGGTGAGTTGAGGCCTTGCATCGATTACAGGGGTCTCAATCGCATCACGATCAAGAACGCTTACCCGATACCCTTGATTTCCGAGCTGTTCGATCGCTTTAAAGGGGCCACGGTTTTTACCAAACTCGACCTGAGGGCGGCATATAACCTCGTAAGGATCAAGGCGGGCGATGAGTGGAAGACCGCGTTTAACACCAGGACCGGTCATTATGAATCCTTGGTTATGCCCTTTGGGCTGTGCAATGCGCCCGCAGTCTTTCAGGAATTCATCAACGATGTTTTCCGTGACCTGTTGCAGCAGTGTGTGGTGGTCTATTTGGATGACATCTTGGTATATTCTGAGTCCATGGAGACCCACATTCTGGATGTCAAACGAGTGTTGCAACGGTTACGAGAGAACAAGCTGTTCGGTAAGCTTGAGAAATGCGAATTTCACCGATCCCAGGTAACCTTCTTAGGTTACATCATTTCCGCTGAGGGGTTCTCCATGGATCCTGAGAAGGTTTCGGCTGTCTTACAGTGGCCCCAGCCCAGTGGTCTTCGCTCCTTGCAGCGCTTTTTGGGCTTCGCCAATTATTATCGGAAGTTCATCAGGGACTTTTCCATGCTAGCCAAGCCTCTTACGGATCTGACCAGGAAGGGCAGTAATTCCCAGGTCTGGCCGCCCGAGGCCATCCGAGCTTTTGAGGTTCTAAAGTCCGCCTTTGTGTCAGCTCCGATTCTGTCGCATCCCAACCCTGGGTTGCCCTTTGTCCTCGAGGTGGACGCGTCTGAGACGGGAGTAGGCGCCCTTCTGTCTCAGCGTAGAACACCAGAGGGTCCTCTGCTTCCTTGTGGGTTTTACTCCCGGAAACTGTCTTCCGCGGAGTGCAACTACCAGATTGGTGACAGGGAGTTATTGGCCATCGTGCAGGCTCTTAAAGAATGGAGGCACTTGCTCGAGGGTTCGGTGGTTCCGGTCCTCATCCTGACGGACCACAAGAATCTGACCTACCTCTCTGAGGCCAAGAGATTGACACCACGTCAGGCCAGATGGGCTCTGTTCTTGTCACGTTTTAATTACGTGGTCTCCTACCTACCCGGTTCCAAGAACATCAGGGCAGATGCCTTATCACGGCAGTACTCCGACCTGTCCAGGGAGGAGTCGATTCCGACTTCGGTCATACCTCCGAATCAGATCCTGGCCGCCATTCGCACCAGCTTGACCTCTCCCCTGGGTGAGCAGATTTTGGCGGCTCAATCTGGTGCTCCCTCTGGGAGACCCAACGGCAGATGTTTTGTGCCTGAGGAGTTGCGCACTCGGTTGTTGCGAACCTACCATAACTCCAAGACCGCGGGGCATCCTGGCAAGAATCAGCTGTCCTGGGCCGTTTCACGTCTTTTCTGGTGGCCTTCCCTACGTTCCGACATCGCCGCATATGTAGCGGCATGCTCCGTTTGTGCCCAGAATAAGTCTCCTCGGCACCTTCCGTTGGGCCTTCTGCAACCCTTAGCCACCGGGGAGCGCCCATGGTCACACCTGGGGATGGATTTCATTGTGGACCTCCCTGCATCCCGAGGCCATACGGTCATTCTCATGATTGTGGATCGGTTTTCCAAAATGTGCCACTGTGTTCCTCTCAAGAAGTTACCCTCTGCACAGGAGTTGGCCACGATTTTTGCCAGGGAGGTCTTCCGGTTGCACGGTTTGCCCAAGGAGATTGTGTCGGATCGGGGGAGTCAGTTTGTGTCCAGGTTCTGGCGCGCCTTTTGCTCCCAGTTGGGGATTCATCTCTCCTTCTCCTCGGCCTACCACCCTCAGTCCAATGGGGCCGCAGAACGATCCAATCAGGCCTTGGAGCAATTCCTTCGTTGCTATGTCTCCGATCACCAAGACAATTGGGTTGACCTCCTGCCTTGGGCTGAGTTTGCCAGGAACACGGCGGTGAACTCTTCCTCTGGGACGTCTCCCTTCATGGCCAACTATGGGTTCCAACCTGCCGTGTTACCGGAGGTATTCTCTCCCCAGGATATTCCGGCTGTGGAGGATCACCTTTCCGTCCTACGTGCTTCTTGGGTACAGATCCAGAGGTCCCTTGAGGTCTCTGCGCAGCGCCAGAGACTCCAGGCTGATCGCAGACGAGCGCCTGCTCCTTCCTACCAGGCCGGAGACCGTGTATGGTTGTCCACCCGCAACCTCAACCTTCGAGTGCCCACTCCCAAGCTGGCGCCTCGCTTTGTTGGTCCCTTCCGAGTGCTTTGCAGGGTAAACCCGGTAGCCTATGCCCTTGCGCTTCCTCCTGGCATGCGGATCTCCAACGTGTTTCATGTCTCCCTGTTGAAGCCACTGGTGTGTAATCGTTTCACTTCCTCGATTCCTCTGCCTCGTCCGGTCCGAGTGGGCAATCGTGAGGAGTATGAGGTGAGCAATATCCTGGACTCACGCCTGGTCCGCGGTCGGCTGCAGTTTTTGGTTCATTGGCGTGGTTATGGTCCAGAGGAGCGTTCCTGGGTTCCCTCTGCAGATGTCCATGCTCCTGCCTTGCTCCGAGCCTTCCACGCACCCTTACCTCAGAAACCGTTCTTTACTCCGCGGAGGAGGGGCCCTTAAGGGGGAGGTACTGTCATGGTCTTACCTTCTTGCTGTTCTCCTTCGTTTGACATGTGCTGGCGGCCATCTTGGTTTCTGGGTTTCTTGTAGCCTCCCACCCTGCGGCTCCTCCTTCCCACTGGGAGGAGCTGGATGCCTAGCTCATATATATAGGAGGTCTGTGGCTTCAGTTCCCTGCTTGGTCCTCCTGTGTTCACATGCTTCTAAGACTGCTGCTGCTTCTGGTTCCTGTTCCTGGCTTCGTCTGACTACCCTGCTGGTTCCTGATCCTGGCTTCGTCTGACTACCCTGCTGGTTCCTGATCCTGGCTTCGTCTGACTACCCTGCTGGTTCCTGTCCCCTGGCTTCGCAAAAGACTCTGCATCAGTTTCGACATCCGTTTGGACTTTTGCTTTACAGCTTGTTTTTCAATAAAGCTTTCTTATTTTCACTTATCTGTTGTTGTACGTCTGGTTCATGGTTCCGTGACACTTGGCTCCCATGGCCACTCCCTTCTTCTGTCTAAAAAACTTTTTCTCATGCCAGAAAACATTATGGCTCATGGCGAGGTCCAATGCCTGTAAGAGGAACTCTTTTTTTTTTTCTTTCTATCTCTGTAGTGTTCAGAGCCCATTTGGCTGCTTCCAAGGCATGATGTTGCTGGATATTTGTATAGAGTGAATTTACATCTATACTAACTAATATATCGTCATCTCTCACATCCACGTAGCTTAACACTTCCATAAGGTGCTTACTATCTCTCAAATAGGAATGTCCCTGTTGAGCTAAAGATTGAAAAAACCTATCTAAATATCCCCCTAACCTAGAAAACAAGGAATCTACCCCACTGATTATTGGTCGCCCAGGGGGTTTGCTTCTGTTCTTATGGATTTTGGGTAATTGGTAAAAAAACTGAACCCTAGGCGCATCCGGTAATAAGTATCTACTTTCCTTCTTATTCAATATTTCGTCTTTAGTTGCTTTCTTTACCAATTTGGTGAGTTTGGCCTTGTATTTATTGGTTGGATTCCCTTTCAGTTCTTCGTAAGTATTTCTATCGCTGACCAGTCTGTCAAGTTCTTCTAAATAGTCATTTTTATTTAGGACTACAAGTCCCGCCCTCCTTATGGGCAGGTCTGATAACGATATTCTTCTTTTTTTCTAGCTGTCTCAGACCCCTATCTATGTCTTCTTTTTTGCAGGATGATTGTACCTTCATTTTATCTAAATCGTTTTCCACTAATGTTTTAAAGACTTCTACAAACTGATTGTTGGTTGGCTTCGGATTAAAAATTTACTGATTTCGTAATTTAGTATGTACATATGTCTCCAGTTCTGACTGTTCATTCTTCTGGTTCTTGGCAAAATGTTTTTTGATATTGATTTTTCTTATAAGTTTCTGTAAGTCGATAAACGTATCGAATTTATTTAGATTTTTGTCTGGTGCAAACTTCAAATCTAGTGCCAATACTTCAAGCTCATGTTTAGAAAAGGTGGTGTCGCTTAAATTGAATATTCTTTTGGTTAGGTCTCTCTTTTCCTTTTTCCTCTCTCCTCCTCTGCATCCTCTTGTCTTTCTCTTTCTTCTTCCCTCTGTCGAGTTTGAGGTAGTCCCATAGGGTATCATGGTCTCCAATCTTCTCTCCTGTCCTGCTGGTAATAGCTGGCTCCTCTCCCTCTGGGATTGGGTCCCCCTCTTCCTCTCCAGGAGGGTCTGCCAGATCCTCTCCTCTGAAAATCCTCTCTGTAATAATTGTTGTTATAGGGGCCTTGATGATGTCCCCTTCCTCTTCTGAAACCTCCATTATGGTACCCCGCGGGGTTCCTTGAGAAACCCTTTGGTTGTAGCCATATCCCTGGGATTGTTGGTGGTAAACCTGTGGGGATTGGTTCAAATCTGTTAAAAGTAGAAACTTCATACTGAGGTGTATTAGGCTGTAACCTGTCGTATGGTTCAGGGTTCAGGTGGGACTCCCCTTCTTCTCTGCCTCTGCCAATAATCCCATAGGGACCTTGATGGACAGGCGTGTGCTGCAGGTGCTGCACACCAAAAGTGAGGGCCCTGGAATATCAGGCTGAAGATGCAGAAAACCGAAACAGGCGCAACAATCTCCGTATTGTGGGCCTGCCGGAGGGTGTGGAGGGCAAGGATCTGACGCTTTTTGTGGAAGACCTGTTGCTCTCTGCTCATTACTCCCCACACTACACAGTGGAGCGTGCTCACTGGGTCCCACCGAGACCGGGCCCTGAAGGTTCCCCTTCTCGCACGATGATCCTCTGTCTCCTGGACTTCAGGGATAGAGATGAGACCCTGTGGGCGGCCAGGGCTGCGGGCTCCTTAACCTACCTCAAAACCAGGCTAATAATTTTACCCCACTACACCTTTGAGACACAGAAGCAGCGGCAGTCCTTTGATGCTGTTAAGGCGGCACTGCGCTCCATGGGGATCAAATATAGCATGCTATTTCCTGCCAAGCTGAGGGTAATTGATGGAGAGACCACCCGCTTCTTCACCGACCCTAAAGAGGCCTCGGACTAGCTGGAGCTGTTGCCACCGATAGCATGAGTTGTTGCAGGGTTTTGTGTGCCCACTTAACTTAACTTTTGCCCATTGCTGCTCTCTGGGCACCGTGGACAGGCTCTTTTCCTTGGCCCTGCTCCTGGGACTTGGGACCCTTGCACGGTGGGAGCTGCTTCCTGGGTTTTCCTTAAATGAACTCTCTCCTGTTGCCTTGCACTGCTGTCCTGACCGCACTGTTTTGCTCCCGGTCATGCACTGCGCCCCCCCATGTCCTCATGTCCGTCCCTGTGCCCAGTTTTCCTACAGCCCTGAGTCGTCATGTTCCTCCCCTTCAATGACTGCTGTGCTGCTGCAAGTCTGTGCCTCTACTATGTACAAGCGACTTGCTCCTGTGTTCCTGGCTCTCGGTCGCTTTGTGCGGCCGCACTGAACTGGTACCTGTTGTGCCTCTATTTCCTCGCTGACCTTGCGCCCGTTGGCACTTGATTTCATGCCACCTGTTTTTGCCTGTTTTTTGGGGTTCGGGATGCCTACCTCCTGAGATGGGGTTGGGCGGGGTGGGGGGGGGGGACCCAGCCGTTGCTGGTTTATGTTTCTCATGGTGATTTCAGTTTTTTTGTTATTTTCTGTTTTATAATGTTGTTGCTCTTTATGGTTGCTATGGTGTAGCTGCATGTTTCATATACTGTCTGTGGTGGAGGCCTGTTGGTGTGCAACATGCTTTCCCTCCTGGTGACTGTGGCGTGGTGGTTGGTGTTTCCATCTCCTGGTACCTCATCTCTTGCTCTCATCATGTCCCTGGTTAATGTGCTTTCCTGGAACGTGCGGGTATGAACTCTGCTGTAAAACGCACACTGGTTTTTAATTTTTTGCGTTGGTTCTCCCCTCACATCTGTATACTCCAGGAAACTCACCTATTTTGCTCCCGCTTACTGGGTCTATAGCGGGCCTGGGTTAGCGCTTACTACCATGCCACTTATTCCAACTACGCCAGGGGGGACAGCATCCTAGTTTATAAGTCTTTGCCCTTTCACCTCCTAGAGGTCAGGACTGACCCAGGTGGCCGCTACGTGTTATTGCATGCCTTGATTTGCTCTGATCCGCTGATATTGGTCGGCCTTTATTTACCTCCCCCTGTGGAGACAGATTTTCTTTACAACCTCATGCAATTGATTATTTCTTATGGTGTTTTATGTGCGATTCCGCCACCCACCGGACATTTTCCCGTATTGACCTGGCCCTGGCCTTGGCCGAGGCACTGCGGCTGGTTGATTCTGCTACTATACTTTCCCGAGGCGTCTCGGACCACAATCCTCTCTTACTCACCTTGAGGTTCTCTGGTGGGTGTCGGCGTGGTGGCTGGCGGCTATCCAGATACTGGATCATGGAGCCCTCGATCCCGGCGGCGATGCCGGAACAGTTGTGTCAATTTTGGTTGCATAACAAGAACCACGTTGACCCTCTCATATTATGGGACACTTTTAAGGCTTGGCTACGGGGGGTATACATCACTCGCATTTCTGCGGTCCGCAGAAACTCTGTGCAGTCTTTGGAACAATTGGAGGCAGCTCTACATGCTGCTGAGGAGGTCTATACCGCTTCCCCTGATGATGTCGGGTACACGGCCTGGAAACGTGCACTTCAGGAGCTTTCCGTGTGCAGGTCTGCCATGACGCAGAAGTCTCTTCTCTCAACGGCACAGCGCATTTTTGAGTATGGAGACAAAAACGGGCGACTCCTCACCTGGCTGTCGAGGGAACAAACTGCCTCCACCCATATGGGACGTATCCGCTCCATGACAGGTAACCTGTTGACGGGCCAGGATGCCATTAACGACCGTTTTAGACAATACTACCAGACCCTCTATACTTCTAGGGCAACATACAACGCCCGCGACCTGGAGCAGTTCCTTGATGGTATACCTATTCCCGAGATGGACATAGCCACTAGGGACAGGCTGGATGGCCCTGTCACCCTGGAGGAGCTCCAGATTGCCTTGACCCGCATGCAACCGGGGAAAGCCCCAGGGCCTGACGAGATACCTATTGAATTCTTCTCATGTTTTCAGGAGTTGCTGGTGCCCCGAATGATGGAGCTGCTCGGTAAGTTTGAGGAGCTGGACGCCATGCCAGGCTCGCTGTCTGAAGCCTTGATTGTGCTGATACCCAAGCCTGGCAAGGATCCGGAGGACTGTGCCTCGTACTGCCCAATCTCCCTGCTCAACGCCGACGCCAAGCTACTGGCCAAGATCTTGGCCCTCCGCCTGGCTACGGTTATTGAAGACCTTGTCCATGTCGACCAAACCGGTTTCATGCCAGGGAAGGGTACTGATATTAATATTCATCGTCTTTTCCTCAATTTGTCTTCTACACATCTTAATCCGGGTCGGAGTGTGGTGGCCTCCTTGGACGCTGAAAAGGCCTTTGACTCTGTTGAATGGCCTTACCTTTGGGGAGTGCAGCGCCACTTTAGTTTTGGCCATAAATTCCTAAGATGGTTGGAGCTGCTCTACAACAAACCTGTGGCGCAGGTCTGCACCAATGGTACTACCTCTGATGTGTTTCCGCTGGGCAGGGGGATGAGGCAGGGGTGCCCTCTTTCGCCAGGGCTTTTTGCCCTGGTGCTGGAGCCATTGGCTATACTACTCCGACATTCAGACGACATGAGGAGCTGACGGGTTGGCCCCTTGGAGGATAAGGTGTGGACGATATGTGGACAATACTTTCCTGTATTTTGCCGATGCAGATTCCTCCTTGCAGGCCGCCTTGGTCATCTTTGATACCTATGGATGTTTCTTGGGTGTTTGGATTAACTGGGGTAAATCAGTGCTGTTCCCGCTAGACCCTGATGCAAAGCCCCTGGCCGACCCCACCCCCTTGTTATGGGTCGAGGAATTTAAATATCTGGGAATTCGGGTCACCAAGGACCTCGGGGCATATTTTGGTAATAATGTACAGCCGGTTTTGACACGTCTGCATGAGCGCTGCGCTGCATGGGCTACTCTGCCTCTGAACATCTTGGGCCGCATCAATATCATTAAAATGATTTTCCCGTCGAAGTTCCTCTATGTTTTTGCAACTCCCCTTCCTGGATTACTAATAACTTTTTTCAGGAATTGGAGGGCTGCCTCCGCTCTTTTATTTGGGCGGGCTTGCAACCCCGCTTGGCGAGGTCCACTATGCAGCTCCCAGGTTGACTCTGGGGGCCTGGCTCTTCCTAACTTTAAATTGTACTTCTGGATGGCTATGCTGGTCACTATTTGTTGGTGATTCTTGGGCTCCAGGTTGAATGCGGCGATTTGCCTGGAGACGGCTTGCCTGGACTCCTTAGCTGAGCTTGGTAATCTGGCATACTGGTGCTCGGGTGGGTATTCTTCCTGTCCTATCCCCACCAGGGTGACTCTTTGGGTATGGACAGCAGCTAGGGCCCGCTTTCTTAAACCTAATACCCGGTCCCCCAACCACCCCCTGTGGGGGTACCCCCTCGCTGCCCCATCTTCGGATGCTTCCCGATCCACAGCTGTGGGCTCGTTGTGGAATACGGCGGCTGCGGGACATTATGCCCTCTGGGGTACTTCGCTCGCTCCCGGAATTGAAATGCTCATTCGGCTTACCTCACTGGATAGGCTTCCGATATCTACAGCTGCTCCATGCAGTCAGGGCCCAATTCCCTGCCACCCGTCATGAAGACTGACTGCTTAGAATATGTGGTGGCACAGGAAAACTTGCCTAAGCCACTGTCGGCTATTTATGCTACTCTGCTGAGAGTGGACTCGCCTGGGATGGAGAGGCTCTGGCAACGGTGGTTAACTGACATACCTGACCTGGACAGGGAGGACTGGGAGGACTGGGAGTGCTCCAGACTGATAATAGCGTCCAAACTAAGTTCCTCCATAGGGTGTATTATATCCCCCCAGAGGCTGCACAGAATGTATCCTGCTAGATCACCTGCCTGTACTAAATGTCTGACTGCAGAGGGTACCTACTTTCACATGTTCTGGACATGCCCGCGGGTAGCCGAGTTCTGAAGGGCAATTTTTGATATCCTCAATACTCGCTTGCAGCTTTAGGTCCCCTGCGCTCTGGGGTTGGCGCTCCTGGGCATTCCAGACACTGGTAAATGGTCCAAATACATTAGATTGCTGATTTCCCTTCTGCTCTATTATGCTAAGAAGGAGATTGTCCTTCGCTGGGTCTCTCCTTCCCCCCCACGACGGCCTCATGGGAGGCCCTCATTAACGGGGCTCTACCAATGTATAAACTTACCTATATTCATAGAAATTGCCCCCAGAAGTATGAAAAAATTTGGCAACCTTGGCTGAATTGTTAGACTTATTGTTATGTTCTGCTTTGTTTTCTTAGTTCTTTTGTACACTGCTTACCATACCTTTTTCATTTTCATTTGTTTTATGGTGCGCTCCCCCTGCTTGGCTTTTATGCTTGTACACCTGTTCACCCTCTGTGTGTGATTCTGTACATTGGCTACACTTTATTATTGTATTCTGTATGTTTTCTCCTCAATTTCAATAAAGAGCAACCTTGTTTGTAAAAAAAAAAAAAAGAGCTTAGCAAGAAAACAATCTCCCCAATAGAGTCACTGACAGCAGACCCAAATGAGCCTCCAACAATTTCTCACTCCTTCCAAAAAAATAATAAAAATATGTTTTAGCTGGTCTTCTAGTTTAGGCATGAATGAGGAGGAAAATTTGCACTCTGTGCTCCAATCTCTGGAGTGACCGGCTAAAACAAGAAATGTCAGAACCTAAACCACCAGTCATTCCCCTTGAGAGATCGTTTTATCTATGTATAACATTATATGTGTTTGATTTTTACTGCAGCTTTACAATTTTAATTATATGAATAAATCATTCCCAACGTCCAAGGCATTTGTCACGGATACATGTAATAAACACAGAAGCCAAGCTGATAAATAATATAGTGCTAATCCAGAAATGTCATTCCACCATTTGAAAGATAAATTAGGGAGGAAAAATGGTAGGAAGAAAATTGACTGTGAAGAGATTTCGATATGCTGTGTTATTTCCACCAGTTTTACTGATATAAGATATAGATTAAGAAAGAGTCAAATTAAAAAAAGGAAACCATAAGAGAATGTATTAGTGCAGAAAGATACATTAGATTTATAACCTATACAAGTTTGTCTAGCTCTACAGTTTCCTCAGACTGGGAGAATTTCCACGTATTTTGAAACCCTTAACACAGAATAGTGATGATGAATATTGATGGTGAAACCAACATCAACAGAAACATCTGTAATGGTTTCAAAATGCAGTTATAGGCAACAAATAAAAATGAAATGAATAAAAAAATCAGTAAATAACTTTTCCAGAAAATAGCTTATGCAATCAAGAGGCCCAAGCAGCTATTCAAAAACCGTATGGCTTTGTAAAACGTTAATTTTAGTGTCATACCTGTAGACCCCCTGGAAGCCTGGCTAAAAAAAAAAAAAAAGCAATCCCCAAAGCCTACCTTGTTGGTAGAAAGTGAAAATCTTTGGATTCTCTCAGCATTGTAAGAGTAAAAAAACAACAGTTATTGCATCCTAGCAATAGGAGACAATGTAATGATTGTTAACTGGGAGTTTTTTGTCCAGGCATCCAGGCGGGCCCAAATAGCCTACAGGTATGAACAATAAAATGAGGGAATGTTTTACAAAGCTGCAGTTATTTACTGGGGCCCTTTGACTGTATAGGGTATTTTCTGGAAAAGCCTTTAGGATAATCTATTTGAACTTTACAACTTTAAAACAGCTTCAATATAAGTTCTCTGTAAAAACCTTTCATCCATATACTATAGATTACCTCACAGGATCAGTGTGAATATACTTTCTGATGCACTATCAGACTACTTGGCAGTGTCAGAGAGGTGGTGCATACCAAAAAAGACTGTCCTTTCCACAGACAGAAACACCATCAAGTCTGAAAAGAGAGTGGGACCATCTGTTCCATAGAGAGAGAGAGAGATCAAGAGACTGATGGAAGCATTCACATTTAGAGCCTCTCTTTCTATTTAATGATGGGAATATATTGTAGATGTGGTGCAGCAGGGAGTGGCAGAATTACACACTTAGCCTCAGTGCAATGCAGAACAAGTTCACAAATTACCCAGCGGGAAGGCAGCCCAACCGAGGAACGCTCATGGTTCCAACAGCGTGTAGATAACAGGATGTAGCTGAACTGCAGCGCCTGTAGAGGGGGGAAGAATGTGGTCTGTCCGTCTTGTGCCCAAGCAGACAGGTGTCCCAAGAAGTTGCGAGCCCTAAGCTTTTCCTTCTCAACAAGAACCTTTTACTGCCGCTAGTAGTAAGAAGGCTATTCGATTGAAAAAAGCCTTATAGCTGACTATGAGAAGGACAGCTTTTATATACCATCCTTTCCTCTGAGCTGTATTACAAGCTTACTACTATGATGGTTTGTGAGTGCATTATCAAGTTTTTGATTTGCTTCATAAAAACAATTGTTACACTAGAAATGTGCACTCTGCATCCATTTTGTATTAAAGCCTAGGTTCAGCCAAAATCAGAAACAGAAAAATCAACGCGAGAGACATAACTTACAGTCAGAAGGATATGTCGCTTGTGATGTTGCTGGTTCTGTTAGTGAAACTGTCATTTCCCTAAGTGTCCTTTCACATGGGCTTTTAGCCCAGTGGACTCTGTTTTGCTCAGCGGGGATCGATCCACTGATACCCACTGAGCAGGCGGATGATAGGTCCGTCTCTGATTACTTTGCAAAGATGGAGCTGTCAGATCCCCACTCCCCTCTATGGGAGATTGGATGAAAATAGACCGCCTGTCTGTTTTCATCCAAACCGATCCTCCAGACAGATGGAAAATATGGTTTCCATCCGTCTGGATTTCACAAACCACATCGGATCGGTGAGAGCAGCGGGTGTCAGCGAATACGTCACCGCTGACATTGGCTGCTCCATAGAGGTTCATGGAGCATCCGATCAGGTCCGCCTGAAAAAACTGACAGGTGGACCAGATCGGAAAGCCCATGTGAAAGGGGCCTAACAGAACAGTAATCAGCATGAGGGACAGAACCAGGTGAATGCAAGTTATGTCCCTGATGATGATGATTTTTATGTTTGTGATTTTGGCTGCACTTAGGCATTAATGCTACCTAGGAAATATTGCAGCTGTGCTAAAGCCAGTAAGTTTAATATTATTACCATAAAGTGGTTGTAAAGGTTAAAGGAATTTTATGTTAACTCATTCTTTGCATTAAGGTAAAAAATCTTCTGTGTAGAGCTCCCCCCTATTCTTACCTGAGACCAATTTTGATCCAGCGATGTGCATGAGTGCAACAGCTCCCTCGGCTCTCCCCCTCCTCATTGGCTCAGAAACTAGCCTCAGTGGCTAGTGAAAACCTAAAATTCAGTATCTCAGAAAATAAGAATATTACATAAGACCGATTAAAAAAAAGGATTTTAAATACAGAAATGTTAGCTTACTGAAAGGTATGTCCATGGACAGTATAGTATGCACTCAATACTTGGTCGGGGCTCCATTTGCATAAATAATATTAAAAGTAGGGGTGACCAGTGCTATGGGATATGTGATAAAAATGGTAAATATTAACAAAGATAGGTGTAAGCAGCCACAAACCAACCCCTGGGTTCCAAGGGTTAAATGGGATAGAAGAGGAAAAAAGGTTGGTAAAAGGCGCTACCTGTAAATATACTGAAAGGTGCTAAATAAATAAATTCAATGTGCAAAGATCAAATAATCGAAATAACGTGATATAAAGTGCAATGTGTCACTAAATCATAAAAAGCAAAGGGGTTTTGGTCACACACTCCCCCAACAAAGCCTTGAGTAAATAATATACCGTGAGTGTAACAGTGTGCAATTGGCATTCATGTTATTTCGATTATTTGATCTTTGGACATTGAATTTATTTATTTAGCACCTTTCAGTATATTTACAGGTAGCGCCTTTTGCCAACCTTTTTTCCTCTTCTATCCCATTTGCATAAATGTCTGCATTATTGTGGCAAGGCATGAAGCCGATCAGCCTGTGGCACTGCTGAAGTGTTATGGAAGGTTGCTTTGATAGCGGCCTTCAGCTTGTCTGCATTGTTGGGTCTGGTGTCTCTCATCTTTGTCCTGACAATACCCCACAGATTCTCTATGGGGTTTAGGTCAGACAAGTTTGCTGGCCAATCAAGCACAGTTAAACCATGATCATTAAACCAGATATTGGTACTTTTGGCAGTATGGGCAGGTGGCAAGTCAATTAAATCGGCATTGGAAAATTAAATCAGTATCTCCATAAAGCTGGTCAGCAAAGGGAAGCATAAAGTGCTCTAGAATTTCCTGGTAGAGGGCTGCGTTGACTTCTGGACTTGATAAAACACAGTGGACAAACACCAGCAGATGACATGGCTCCCTAAATCATCACGGAGTGTGGAAAATTTTGCATCTCATTTGGAAATCAAGGTCCCAGAGTTTGGAAGAAGAGTGGAAAGGCAAGGAATTCAAGTTGAATGAGGTCCAGTGTGAAGTTTCCACAGTCAGTGATGATTTGGGGAGCCATGTCATCTGCTGGTGTTGGTTCACTGGGTTTTATCAAGTCCAAAGTCAGCGCAGCCCTCTACCAGGAAATTCTAGAGCACTTCATGCTTCCCTCAGCTGACCAGCTTTATGGAGACGATTTCATATTCCAGCAGGATGTGGCACCTGCCCACACTGCCAAAAGTAACAATACCTGGTTTAATGATCATTCATGATATCACTGTGCTTGATTGATCAGCAAACTTGCCTGACCTAATCCCCATAGACAATCTGTGGGGTATTGTCAGGAGGAAGAGAGACACCAGACCCAACAATGCAGATGCGTTGAAGGCCTCTATCAAAGCAACCTGGGCTTCCATAACACCTCAGCAGTGCCACAGGCTGATCGCCTCCATGCCACGCCACATTGATGCAGTAATTCATGCAAAAGGAGCCCTGACCAGGTATTGAGTGCATACTATACTGTACATGAACATACTTTTCAGTAAGCCAACATTTCTGTATTAAAAATCCTTTTTTTTTATTGGTCTTATGTAATATTCAAATTTTCTGAGTTACTACATTTTGGGTTTTCACTAACTGTAACCCATAATCATCAAAATTAAAAGAAAGAAATGCTTGAAATATATCAATCTGTGTGTAATGCATCTCTATAAAACATATAAGTTTCACTGTTTAAATTGAATTACTGAAATAAATTAACTTTTTGATTATATTCTAATTTTATGACATGCACCTGTAAGTGTCAACATGTTTCTGACTGGACCTGTATGCTTGTAGGCAGGTTGGAATATGTTGGCTAACTGTTGTTAGCTCAGTTCCGGGGCTTGTTGTGCTATAAAAAGGGGGAAGCCTAAGGTCCAAGAGCCCTTTTTGGTTGGTTATGTTCCCACTTGCCGTTGAAGGTACTGGGACTGCTGCCTTTTGTAGTCCACTAAAGGCATTGGAACTATTGGAGACATCCAGGCCATGGAGAGTGCCAAGATAGACTCTAACCTCACGGAGGTATGCCTGGGCAGCGCAGGCATTAATAAGTGCATGCATTAGCTCTGTGCTTTGCACACAGCAGGACCTCATTCTGTTACTGGGAGTGAGCTAAAAGAGGTACTTGATACTGATGGAGTGAGTGCAGGCTCAGCACCTCCCTCCTAATCCAACCTGCATCAAGGTTTAGTGTCTAGTGACATGGAACAACACCCTTCACAGAGGAACTCTGTATGTTACTTTGTTGTACACAGTGAAGGCTCATTTCGAAGTTGGGAACTGCTCTAATGTTAGATTTTATCAAATGACTGCAGTCTCTGGCTGGTCCTCGGCATTGATGAAAAGTACCCCCATGTCCAGGGCGAGTAGCTCCTGCGGTGGTGCATTCAAGGTTAACTATCACCTCACAAGTCCTCATAAGAATTCTACAGACCATGAGTAGCTTGTTCTAAACAAGGAAGTTTGCTACAACTTGCTGTGTGCTCCACCCCAAAGTATAAAACATACTGCCCAAAACAGTAAAGTTTATAACTGTTTTTTCTCCCCTTTTACTATATAGCAACTAGCCATATTTCTTCATATTTACCTCTGTACATATTTTTGTGCACAGCCTGCCTAGGGATATTTAATTATAAAAATGAATTAGTGGCTTCTGTGTCCTAAGCTAGGAATTCATACTCCTGGAGAGATTCTTGCGCTATATCGCTATTGCCTGTATGCTCGGTTGTAAGTTCACTGTTAGATCTGTTTGAAATTGCATAGTGAGGCTGCACCTTCAAGTTTTCTGTAATTGCAGAGGTTGAGTGACAGAGAATGAGACTGTTATTCTGATTGTATGGAGGTAGCACCAGTTTGTAGGAGTTATCATAGGCATAGACAGATTTGATTATCAGACAGTGTCAGATGTGTTTCTGTAGACAGTGGAAAAAGGTGACTGTGTAGGAACTCTGGCTCACCAGATAGATTGGGTAACCTCAGAGGCGTGGGTAAATCACCTAACTGCCACACATCCATTAGAGTGCATCGAATTGTATGCAAGATTTGCACCTCTAAGGAAGAGTCCCTCGAAACCTGTAAACTGACTTGTATTAACTATAGTTGCTCAAGAGGTGTTTTTCTCTGGTCATCCAGATTACGGAGATGTGAAGAGGTCCTAAATTTGGGAAATGATGGTACATGTCTTTTGTGAGTAATCCAAGGGAATTATTAATAACATGGTATCAAGGGTTTACACGAGGCTGATGTGCTCTCTTTTTGTCATTCTATTGAGATTTTCACCTGTTTGTGTGTGTTTCACCAGTTACATTTTGGGTGAGTTGCCCTCTAGCAATGGCTGGCTGCATTAGTCTGCAAGTGAGTCCATACTAGTTTTTATGCCTCATGCAAAATAAGGATTTGTCCAGCTACTCTGAATGGTTTTTCTCTTGTTAGGGGAAAAGCATCTTAAAAACATGCCTAAAGTTGCATATTGAAAATGCATTTAGGTGCGTCAAGCATTTAGATATTCATTTATTCCATTGGCCAGAATATACATTTATTTTGGCCATTGAAATGAATGAACACTCAATTGCTAAACAAACCTGACGTTTAGGCTAGTTTACAGGCGTTTAGGTGCATCAAGCATTTTTCTGCTCACACACTCCTCTCCTGAATGCGCAACTGATGTTTTTTTTTTCTGTCTTTAAACACTCCTGCCCTAAATGCCTGTAAATGCCTATGTGTGCATGGACACATAGACTAACATAGAGGGGCATTTAGAGGCGGAAAAAATGCCAAATGCCTGTAAAAGCAGTATTTTTGACACCCAGTGAACCTCACACCAAGTGATTTTGTCTGGCTTACCAAACTTATAACTGCTACTCAGAGTAGTGTGTGTGTGTGGTCTGTGAAACCTGTGTGCCAGTCTGCAAAAAGTGTATCTAAACCGAAAAGCAGGAACTGATCATATTGCAGCTTACCAATCCTTAAATGTTGTGGCTGTATTAGGTTTATATTTTTTAGTTTGTTTTCTCCTTTATTTTCACCTGGTGATCTGGCCAGTAAGTCTGTTGCTTTTATTTTTCAACTTCCTTCCTTCCTTCAACCCTACTAAAGTAAATGGGACACGAACATGAAAAATCAAAAGTTCTCATTTTAAAGGCTTATATGCAAGTTATTACCATAAAACATGTATCAATGCTAAATTTTTGAAACATTCGTTTTTAAAGGAGCAGCGATTTTAATGTTGCTTTAAGTGAAACAGTAAAAATGAAAAATACCTCTAAATATCGTGCCTTGGGGGGGGGGGGGGGGCCCTTAGTCTGCCTGTGAAATGTATAGAGTCTGCTGCAGCAATACTGACATTTGTAAAGGCAAAAATGTCATTTAGACTTGCTTGCAGCAATCCAAAAAAAAAGAAAAAAAATGCAAAATGTAAAAGAAAAAGTGTAGGGTCCTCTCAAAATCCATACCAGACCCTTATCCGAGCATGCAACCCAGCAGGTCAGGTAAAGGGAGGGGACAAGCGAGTGCTCCTCCTGAATCATACGAGGCCACATGTCCTCAACATGGGGGGGGTGGGTGCTTGGAGACTGAAGGGGCGTCAGAAGGGGCAGTGCTACCAGGTGACGTAGCCGGGTGGCCCTGCCCCTTGCCTATATAAGAATTGTCAAAGCGGAGAGGAGGCAGGCGTTGGGAGGCCTCCCAATAGGCAAAAGCATTTTTTTTTTTTACTCTCTCTATTTTCGGGACCGGCGGGCGTCGTGATTGACATTGAGGGACACTATTTGTTTATTTTTTATTTTTTAATAAAGGACTTAATAAAAACTGTTTTCTGTGTTTCTTACTTTTTCACACTTTTTTTTGGTAAATGGGTAGGGGTACGATGTACCCGATACCCATTCACATGGGGGGCTGGGATCTGGGAGGCCCCCTTGTTAAAGGGGGCTTCCAGATTCTAATAAGCCCCCCACCCACAGACCCTGACAACCACAGCCCAGGGTTGTCAGGAAGAGGCCCTTGTCCCCATCAACATGGGGACAAGGTTCTTTGGGGGGTACCCTAAAGCACCCTCCCCATGTTGAGGGCAATCAGCCTGGTATGGTTCAGTAGGGGGGGCGCTAGGTCTTCCCCCCTCCTTTCCTGGCCTGCCAGGATGCATGCATGAATAAGGGTCTGGTATGGATTTTGGGGGGACTCCACGCCATTTTGTTTTAAATTTTAGCATGGAGTTCCCCTTAAAATCTATACCAGACCCAAAGGGCCTGGTATGGATTTTTTTGGGCCTGGCACGTTGTTTTTTTTTCTTTATTCTGTCATGGGGTTCCCCTTAAAAGCCATACCAGACCCAAAGGGACCCCCAAGCTGTTTTTACCCCAATTTTTTACATTTATTTTTTACAATTATTTTTTTAAATTCAGCTCTCAGTGGGGAAGCCTTAGCAACCTATTGACTCTCGGTGGGCGAACATCCCGCTAAGTGCCAAGAAAGTTCAGGTGTTAGGTGAGTACCTGAATGGGTGATGCTCAGGCCAAATTTATACTCGGCCCAAACCGTTTGCCCATTCCTAGTGGTGCCTGAGCACTGTAACCCCTCACGGTTACCCTTGCTGGGTGCAGGAATGGGCCCTGCTGTTAAAAATTTAGAGAAAAAAACCTGTCAAACAGGTGCAGAAAAATTGGGCCTTGGGTGTTGGTGGTGCCCTAAATCAAAAAGATTGTTGGAAGCTAGCATAATCAAGATTCAGGAATAGGATAGACAGCATAGGCAGTCTTCAAGGGATCCCAGATCCCTAGAAAATTCAATTAGTTACATCAGCATCAGGGGCTTGATAGCTGCTGTTGATCCAGGACTGATTCCTTTTGATAAATGTCAGCCAGTCAATGGAGTCTGTGGAAAGACACACTCTCTTATCCGTCAAAAAACCTCCAGCAGCATTGAATGCCCATTCAGAAAGCACGCTGAAAGCAGGACAGGCCAGTAGCTCGATTGCATATTGAGCAAGTTCTGGCCAGAGGGAGTGATCCCTCTCCTTGATACCACAAATCCTCAGGTCCTTTCACAGGCTTTGCAGAATCAGGGAGCCTATGCAGCGTAAGTTTGCGGAGGCATGAGATTCTGAGTCCTCTGGGTCACTAAGGATGACATTGTCAGGAACTACCTCTCCCCAGCCACGTGCAACTCCTGTGGTTTCTGGTGAATGAAAACCATCCCTTGAAGACTGCTGTATTTTATCCTCTACATCCATGCTGCCACAATCCTCCTCCTCCTCCTCTTCCTCCTGTATATTTTGCGGCCCTGCAGGAATGGTATCTGCAAGGAGAAGTCTGCATTTTTTTATGATGTGGGTCTTTTAGGTGCTGTAGCCAATGAACTGCATGGCAGGTTGTCAAATATCTTGTCAAGCATGTGGTGCCCAAGCGGCTGATGTTCTAGCCATGTTTGATCCACTTCAGACAGAGATTGCAAACAGCAACATTGCCGTCTGCTGCACATGTGTTGAAAAAAGCCCACACCAATGACCTTTTGGAAGTCAGTGGGAGTCAGCAGCACCTTGCACCTTGCACCTGTGGAGCTCTGTGGTGTGATGAAAAAGCTAGCCCCTGGAGGACATCCTGTCTCGTTGGAGTTGTTCCTCCTCCTCACTTTCCTCCTCTGTTCTTAGGCACCCAAGTACAGTGAGTGACCTCATCGTCCCCTCCCTCCTCGTCACTGGAGCAAACTTGGCAGTGTGCTGCAGCTGGGGGAACATGACTGCTAGTTTCTTGTCCGTCATTTGCACCCCCTCTCTCTAGGCTCATGTTACTCCCTTCTTCAACCTGGGAACCAACATCGGAGCATTCAATTGCTGCGCATCCTCCAGCAGCATGTAATTGACACTATGATCGAGTAAATTCAGGTGACTCCTCTGTGCATTAATGTGGGGCTACAGAAGGAGTAGCTGTGGACAAGAAAGCAGCAATGTTTCCTGAAAGTGTTTAGAACCTGGCTGAAAGACCAAATAATTGATTGTAGCCATACAGCTTAGGTAATACACAAGTCTCCACAGAGTTCCAAAATAAAAGAACATTTTTTGGACATAGAGTATAAAAACAAAGGTAAAATTGCTGTGCAATCCAAATCCTCCACTTGGAAATGACAATTATTAGGGGCCTGTGATGTGTCCTCGGCTAGGGCAGACTCCAGTGTTGCTTGATGCACTAGGCTCTCCCTGGAGGCTGGTGTGGGAGCTGCAGCACTGGATGGATGTATAGCCCAGGGAGCCTGCAATGAGAGATCCAAGGGGAACCCACGTCTGGTATTGGCGTCAAGCAATAATATCAATCGCCGCACCAGCTTGGCAACATTGTGGCCGCTGGGAGGAGGTGTGTTGGAGAGCAAGCATCCGACAGTAGTCCCGTCACTATGACAACATGTTTTGCGTGCCTGCACCCTGTCAAGTCATGTGACGTGACAGACCACTCAGGAATATTTAACATGAAAAAGGAAGTGTAATTAGCCAGGGAGGGCAGGGATTCTAAATGTATTTAACGTATCACTGAGATCTCCCTCTTAAGGAAAGCAATTATTAACTCTTTTAGTACAAGTTCATTTTAAAAAAGGAATCAACAAACATAATATCAAAAAGACTGTATGTATGAAAATTCCGTAAAAACAGGGAAGGGATGTAGGAATGGGATAATAAATGTGAAAAATAATGGAACAGAAATAAAGAAATATAAAAATATAAAATAAATAATATAAACAAATATAAAATAAAAAAATAATAAAAATATATAAAATTAATACATAAAAAAATAAAGAAATAAAAATAAAACAAAATTAAAAAAAGCGAAAAAAAAAAACATAATTGATCTGAAAAGAAATAAAAACAAAATATATTGTAGAGGCACATTTTTTATATGTCAGCTGTGGGTAGTTCCCAGGAGAGTTGGGGTATGGGAGCAGGACAGCCGTGATCAGCAAGATGTAGGGCTGAACTGCCAGGGTAGTCAGTGGAGTACACAGTGTGGACAGGTGGAGAAACCACCTCTGACCTTCCTCTAGCAGGTTCTGTGGCTTGGTTTGAGATGGCCTCAGAACACCCAATTGTGAACTGCCTGTAAAAGAGACTCTAACATCTGGGAAGATGGCTGCAAAGGTATATTGGGGCTTAGCCTGTATCAAGTATTCTGCACTAAAAGACTACTGTCAGGAAGGCGTGTAATGGAGGTATAGTGTTTTGCACTGGAGACCTTTGTCAGGATGTCATGTTATCATATCTCCCAACTGTCCCTGATTTTGAGGGACTATCCCTGGTTTGGAACAAAGTTCCTCTGTCCCTCTTTGCTCCTCATTTGTCCCTTATTTTGGTCTGACCTATATAGTTCTATATAAAAAGCACTTTTTATCTTTCAAAAAGTGATTCACAGTGTTAAACCTTTCATCCAATTTCTAGATTGCTGCATTTGTGAATTTCAAAAGCCAGTATAAAGGAATAGTAGTGGTAAAAAAAGCACTTGTGGGTTTAACTAATCGTTTTGTTTTATAATTCCCCTTAAAGGGGGCATGGCAGGGGGTGTGTCCTAGGCCTACATCATTTTGCTAATAGGTGTCCCTCTTTCCCATTTCTAAAATATGGGAGGTATGTGTTATTGACTGCTGACATACAAGGAAAATGTTCTGGCTAGTGTGCCTCAGTAGTAGGACTACACACTGTTCCCACTACTGCACAATCAATAAAGTAATAGATAAGCAAGCATGGCTAAAGGGTATGTTATTTAAAAAAAATACAAGTTTAAAAAGTAATGTACTGTAATTTCTCATTGGCTGGTTAAAACATGAATGCTAACACCTTGCTTGCTGGGTGCAACTGCCTAAAATCAGTTAATTTACATCTTTGACTATAAGGTATAGTTGTTATCTAGTGACATCTGTACTGAGACCCCTCTCTAATGGTTATAGATAGCATTATAATGGTTTGCAACAGAAGACATGTCCCGTTTTGTAGTGAGAAAATGTTGCAGATCTGTGGATGTATTTGCTAAAATTAGCTGTATTCCCAGCCTTCATTTAGAGATGGTGTTGGGAGTTTTGTAGATTAGTTAAAACCCAATTTAGTCCGGTTAATTTGGAGGTATAGGAGACTTTATATCAAGACAGTATCTTGATAAAAAGTCTCCTATACCCATGTGTTCCAAAAGCAATGTTAAGAAATTGAGTTGCGTGCAGCAGTTGAGCGCTGCTTGGAAAACTGTGTAACACACATACTGTAAGTCATCAGTGGCAGGTTAAGTTGATTAATGAATCAGATATACATTTTTTACTAAGTAGACTTGTGATAATTAATGGAAATTGTTCCACTGCAGAACAATGTGTCCTAAATAAACCAAGTAACAGTACATTTTAAAAACTAATTGGTGTAATATAATATGCTATAAAAGAAGGCTTGGTATGATCATTTATTTAAGATTAATTAATATATCAGATATGTTAGCCCCATGCTGAACAGAAACTCAAGAACTTACTGTACATCTACTTTGTTCTGTTTAAGTTTTGAAAAATACATTTGGGTGAAGCGTACACATGCTGGTGCTCAGATAATCAGTGTTTTATTGTCACATGCTTAAGCAGTGGGTGGTCATCACTTCAGATTTTCTTGCCCTTTGACCTTAAGCCTAGTACACACTACTATTTTTTTCATTCAACCCAACTAATAATCTGATGTTAGTACAGCGATCTCCCCTGCTGTGCTATTGTATTCTGACAGGGGGACGGCTCCGCCTCCCAGATCACTCCAGCCAGCGCTCTCAGCCAGAGGTATTCAGGAGGTGGTCAGCAGACCTTTTTCGGTCATGACCCTTTGATAGGACCAGCTGCCATACACACGGGCCAAATGTTCTTTCGAACTGGCTGATGCCGCCCAACATTTTACCCGTGTGTATTAGGCTTTAGAAATTATCCCATCTGAAAGGATTTTAGTTTTGTGCCCCAACCTACTTTTATATGCCACTCCAATGCCCATCAATCTTTGTGAAGTGCAGTTCCCCAAGCAGATTGTTTTTTTTTTTTTTTTTAAGAATGTTTTGTGGGGGTGTTTTTTACATATGTTTTATTTGCTTTGTGCAAGTGTTTTTTATATGCAAAATGTATTGAGCTTCATGTGCTTCTTTCCTGGGCTGAGAAAGGTGAGGAGAGCAGTTCTAGGCATGGAGAGAAGTTTTCTAGGTGCAAAAATGCACACAAACTCATTCATTGACGCAATAAGGCCCAAATACACTTTTTTGAACAGAGGGCATAGAGCATCGGACAACTGCAAGTGTGAACAGCTACAATTAGAAAGAATGGGATTCTGCATTGTTAGTGTAGGCAAGTGTAGGGAAACAAGTTTAAAAGTGTTTAAGTGTGAATGGGGGCTAAATGTATTCTACATCTAGTAAATGCTAATTTACTAATATGTTTGACCTTAAAGGCTTACAAAAGAGAATTGTAGAAAGGTTTTCCAACAGTAAAATCTCAACGCTTACATCTAAACTCTAGGAAAACAGCTAAAAACACAGATAAAATGGAGCGGAGTCAAACATCAAATTGTTACATTTTTAAAGGCTAAGTTTACCTTTCTAATAAAAAGCATCAGGCAGTCAAAGACCCCTATAGTTAGAAAAAAAAAAAAAAAAACATTATGCCTCCCAGTAGCCTTGTTCCCAGACTACCATGAAGAGACATCCACCCAATACTACATAGAAACTAGGATTTGAGGTCCTTTGAGCATGCCACCTACACCTCAGGAACAAGCACTCTACCACACAATCTTGTATGCGCTCTGTCTCCTTCCCTAGCAATAAGGCTACTAAATTGTTGTATGCTCAAGTCCTAAGGGGCTCAGTCTCGCTAGCAGCAAATAGTAAATCACAGCAGCAGCTCACTAGTCCTAACAATATTACAGCTCACCATCTGAACACAGCGAATAATCTACTCTCTGCTCTGCACCCTGGTTACCATGTCTGTCAGCACCCCCCTCCCCCCGAACTTAGCATTCAGGGTCCCACTCAAGACACCAATATGCAGCAGTGGTGGTGTACACTGGACAGCAATGTGCACTCTCCTGTCCCTCTCACAGTAAGAGGAAGCTGTGCCCTGTACAGCCTGAGAAAATGCACCTTGTTCCCCTCCTCCTGGCAATCTCTCTGGGAAATGCAGTTCAAAAGCTCTCGAATACAATACAGTCTATCTCCTCTGGACTACAGTTCCCACTGTGCAGTGCTGCCTGATTCAGTTTAATAAACTCCTCTTGCTCAGTAGCTTCCTCCTCTTACTGATATAGCTGTTAACCAGTTGAGCACCACAGGAAAGCAGCCAAAGAGAGCAGCTGCAGCTATTATTTCTTTCACTTTCCACTTCGAGTCAAGCACCCAGCTAAATAAGGCCTTTATTTATACTTTTCTCAAACTTTACAGCCAGCCCAGGCTGCCTAGCAAAAGTGACAGTTACAGGAGTTGGGCCAAAGTATTATACTGACAAAGGTGCTTACAACACTCAGTTTTTTTCCATATGGTTTAAGCCTTAACTGTAGACCAATAGATGAAATGCATAAATTACCTACTGAAAGATTGGTATTTCTGTCCATCCAGGTCTAAGATTTACAAAGCTCTAACACATGGTACAGCCCTGCCTAGGCAGGAATACTGTTTTTCTTTGCTGCAGTTCAGTAACACTTGAAGTTCTTGTCCCTTTCCAGATTGTGACTGGACAGGACAAGGAGAAACAGCAAACTGATGAGTTAATTTCTCTGTCACTCTTCTCCCTCTTATTTCAGAAGTGCTTCTGGGACAGATCAGAGTGATTCTGATTGGTCAGCATGTAGACAGGTGCAGTCTACTTTCTCCACTGCAGGTGGCGCTCTTCCACAGCGGCACTGCAGTTAGAGAGGAAGTCAAGAGGAACATAATTCCTCTATGATTTACTGGGTCACTGAGGAAGCATCTCATTGCATGCTGCCACCCCATGTGACCCTAGAAGCCATCTTAAATCTGGCACAGCCTATTTAGGACCCTGGCTCCTAGGTTTGGCATGCATTTGGGAGTTGGTAGAATAGGGACAGGTGCCCCGCCTGGTAAGGATAAAATAAGTGGCAGGGAAAGGTTTCTGACGAGGAGGGAAAGCTTAGGACTCGCAACCTCTCTGGATACCTGCCTGATTGGGCACAGGATGGCCAGGTCACATTCTTCCCCTCTCTACAGATGCTGTCAGTTCGTCTGCATTCTTCTCTCTACACACTGTTGGACCTGTGAGTGTTTCTGGTTGGGCTGCCTTACCACTGGGTTATTTGTGAACTGTCTCTGCATTACTTCAGTACAAGTTCTTTCATCGCACTGGGTCTAAGTGTGTTATTCATGCCGCACCGCACTGCACCACACCTACAAGACATCCAGAAAGAAGGAGAAAAGCGGGGATTTCACATCCCCTGACCAAAACACTAGCTGCATGGACACTGATAGCTCATCACCCATGGAGGTAAGTACAGCAGGGACCGAGTAGGTGGGGGTGGGGAGAGTGTACAGTGTTAATTTCATTGTTTCTGAAAAGGTGAACAGACTCCTTAAAATTCCCTCGTTCTGGTCTGAGATACATACCTCTACAAATAAAAATATGGTATAGGGGTGTATTTATACAACAATTTGCAGAGTTATTCATCCTGCAAAACTGCATGCAAAATCAAATGTTTCTAAGTATTTTCTCTCCAGGTTGAATGTTATTTATTCACAAAGAATTAAGTGAATCAGTAAAATACTGCATTATTACCACTAGACGGAGCTGGCAGTCATAGTAAATAAGTACATCATCACAGATAAACTCACCTGCAGAGATGAAGTTTGATTTCACCACTAACATGGGTTTAGAGAATCCCTGGGGATCGTCCAAAACTTTGAACATTTGACTGAAAACTTTGCAGGTGCACACCTCCAGAAATAAGATACAATCTATAATGCAGTACACAGCCTTTGTCCCTGGTCAGCTGAGTCGCAAGAGCCAATAGTTCACAACAGCCATTTTGTCAGTATGCATTGTAACTGTCAGGGAGGGTTGACAATTCTGGATGGGAATTCAAGAATACCTTTTCAAAACTTTTGTACCAGAATGGTCCCTTTAAATGTCCTGCAACGATTCATGAAAAGCCTTGCAACAGTTTTGGAAAATTTTCTGATGTACAACAGATTCATGTAGTTCTTATTTGCATTATTTTTACAATTATTTTTTATGTATTGCTATGGGGGGGGTGACAAATTAAAAGAGAACTACGGAATACATATAATGACACTGGAGGTGACGGAGATCAACTCAAAGTTAGTTAAAGCGGAGTTCCGGCCTCGGAAATGTTTTTTCAATAAAAATACCCCTAGGACAGTCAGGGCTAGTACATTTCATAGTGGATAGCCTCTGAACTGTCCCAGGTCGCACTTACCTTTTAGAAGAAATACTTACCTTGAAAATTTCTTCTCCAGCGCTGCCATCTCTGGTGTGGGCAGCTGAAGCCAGCGCATCCTCTTCTGCGTCCTCTTCATCCCAGAATGCCCTGCACCGGCCCCGCTCGTCACTTTTGGGCAGGCGCGTCATCCCTGCACAGCTTCTGGGCATGCCCAGAATCTGTTTAGCAGGGAATGATGCGCCTGCACCGGAACTGACGAGCGGGGCCGGTGCAGGTGCATTGACTCCTGGGAGCAATGACGATCAGCTCCAAGGAGTCATCGTAAGCAGGAAGTGACGGCGCGGGCTGTGGCCTAAGAGGGAGGAAGTAGAAGGAAGGTAAGTATACTTTCTTCAAAAACAAGGTAAGTTAAGAAAAAAAAAATCGGGAGTATCCATTTGTTTTTTAGGGGATTTACAGCAAGCGGATGGGACAAAGCTGTTTTTGAGCCCGGAACTCCGCTTTAACTTTTTTTTTCATTGGTTGCTAGGATGCAGGCTGCCCACATTTTTGTTTGCTATTCCAAAATGTTATTTTTATTCATATACAGATTTGTACATTCTTCTATGATATATAAATGACCATTAATACTGAGAACTCTTAGGCTAGGTCCACACATGTCTAGTGCAAATTTCCCTTCCGTTTTCACTGCAATTTTCCATAAACAGCTGTTCAGCGAGTTAGCTGCTAATTTTTGGAGCTGGCGGCCACCGGCGTCTTTAACACTAGCTGGTTGTTAGGGATTTGGCCAGGAAGTCGGCCACCGCGTCCTTAACAACGGATGACTCATCAGCTATCAATATGGATCTAGGGGCCCCCTTGTTAACCCCTTCTGGACCGGAAGGTTTTACCCCCTTAATGACCAGGCCGTTTTTTGCGATACAGCACTGCGTTACTTTAAGAATTGCGCGGTCGTGCGATGCTGTACCCAAATAAAATGTCCTTTTTTTTCCCCACAAATAGAGCTTTCTTTTGGTGGTATTTGATCACCTCTGCGGTTTTTATTTTTTGTGCTTTAAACAAAAAATAGGGACAATTCTGAAAAAAAAATACATATTTTTTTTACTTTCTTTTATAAAACACAGCCAACAAAAATAATTAAAAAATCTATTTTTTTCATTATTTTAGGCCAATATGTATTCTGCAACACATTTTTGGTAAAAAAATCCCAACAATTGTATATTGATGGTTTGCGCAAAAGTTATCGCAGCAAGAAATTAGGGGATAGATATACATTTTTATTTATTATTTTATTTTTTTTACTAGTAATGGTGGCGATCAGCGATTTTTAGCAAGACTGCAATATTGCGGCGGACAGATCAGATACCTAACTGACACTTTTGAAGGGACTAGTGACATTACTACAGTAATCAGTGCTAAAAAATATGCACTGTTACTGTACTAATGACAATGGCAGGGAAGGAGTTAAGTGTGTCCCTAGGGGGTGCTTTCTAACTATGTGGGGGATAGACTCACTAGATGAACATAGAGATCTGTGTTCCTAAATAGTAGGAACACAGGATTCCTGTGTTCATCTCTGACAGAACAGCGGTCTGCCTTGTTTACATTGGCAGACCGCCTTTCTGCCTCTATAGGGAGCGATCGCGGGTGGCCGGCTGACCTGCCTCAGTATATGTGGTGGCAGCTGGTTGGAAAGTGGTTAATGGGGGCTTCCAGATTCCGATAAGCCACATGCCCACAGACCACGATAACCAAAGCTTAGGGTTGTGGGGAAGAGGCCCTTGTCCCCATCAACAGGGGGACAATATGCCCCCCACCCCAAAGCACCCTCCCCAAGTTAAAGGCATGTGGCCTGGTATAGTTCGGGAGGGGGGAGCTTACTCGCCCCCCCCCCCCCCCTTTTCCTAGTCTGCCAGGCTGCATGCTTGGATAAGGGTCTGGTTTGGATTTTATGGGGGACTCATGCCAATTTTTTAAAACATTTTGGCGTGGGATTCCCCCTCAAAATCTATATCAGACCTAAGGATCTGATTCATTGTGCGATTCAGATGTGTTCCCAAAGAAGGCAATAGCCTGGAATTTGCATCTGAACCGCACCGCAGTGCTCAAAAAACGCACAGGACTCTTTTCAAATATGCAGTGAATTCACACTGCCGCTGCACCACACATTCAGTATGTGAACCGACTCCATAGAAAGCCAGTTTAATTCACATGTCTTTTAAATCAGAGGTGGTTCGAAATGCATTCAATCTGCATATATGCGGAGACAAACAGTCCAATAGCAGCTATGGAACCTGCCCATTGCCTTCCACTGTCAATTACAGGCCGGGAAGACCTGATGGGAAACTAGTCTCAAAGTTCAGGCTCCATACACTATTCAGTGATGGCCGCAGTGTCTTGGGAAAAGCTTGCTAAGCCTGCCCCTGTCATTTTATCAGGCTCAGTGTTACTAAGCTGCACTGAGGATGCACTGAAGGCTGCCCCAGGACAAATTAATTTACCTGTTACCAACAGGTACATGAATCTCTCATAAGAACTGTCATGTGTAGCACAGAGGTGTGGTGAAATTCTATAGGGTGCCTATGACACTCTTTATGAATTTCAGGGATTGCTATTTTTAATCTTTAATAATTTCATTTTGGCATTGGTACATGTCTGCCATTGCCTTTGTTTAACAGTAGCTTGCTTCTTGGCCCTACAAATGACCAGGATTGGATTACACAATGTTCTCCCTCTTCGACTTCAATGAGGTTAGTCATTTCTGAATCGAGCCCAGGTGGATTTTCTCATCCCTACTTGTTTACTTTATTGTTCTCATACTACTGTCATCTCCCTGCGGATAGATGGTGGTCAGTCATGTCATTGGTGTCATATACTGCACAGTATATTGTTTGGTTACAAGGGAACCTGAGGTAGAAAACATTGGCGAGCTGTGTACAGTATATGAATGGGCACACAGATAACGGTTCCTGAATGTGGACATTTAGAATTAGAGGTGTTTAAAAGTAAGAACCTTCCATGACCCCAATATTTGATGTGATTTTTTTGAAGTCTTTCCTTTTTCACACATAATGCTGTAGTAATAACTTTTTAACAGTGGGAACAATAAAAATGTGGCCATATGATGTGTTCTCTCAGTTAATATCAGTAACTTTAAGGTAATAGTTAAATCACCATACAGAGAAAATAAATGCATTAGGGCTCATTTACACTTGCACTTGGAGGGGGTATAAAATAGGCAGTTGATCTGCAGTTTTACCACCCCTAAACACTTTCCTTAAGCTGCAAAGTCAGCAGGACAAAGTCGTACACATGGAGCTAAAAAATGCAGTCATGCTGGTCCTTGTCCGTTTGGACCCTTTAGCTCCTGGGTCAGACCTATCCCACTACCACCAAATAGAAACCCATCATCTGATTCCAGCCTAACTGATTTGTAAGTACTGGGTCCTTCATGGAATTCCTGACTATTTACAGTATTTTATCCATCATATTGGTTTGTATTCCAATATTGTTGTTTTTTCCTTAGACATGCATCCATTCTTGAAAAAGCGAGCAAAAGATCACGAAACGCGTCGAGACCAAGTTGCAATGTACTACTATGTATATACCCTTGAGACTAAGATGCATTGTACTATTATGTATACATTTATGCAACTTATTATCATCAGTATTTTGTACTGTAAGAATATTTATCGGTTTGGCATTCCCATGTGTTTCATGGTGTATGATGTTATATATTTTTTACTACAATAAACTGGAACAAATGTTCATTACATTTTTTTTTATTGCTTTATCCATCTTTCATCATGGCCACACGTGTTCACCTCATCTAAAGTCCCGGGGCCATTTTGTTTTGTTTTTTAAGGTCGTTCACATGCCATGGCCACAAGTCTTTTCTTCAAGGAGTGGCAAAAATTAGATCCCATTTCATGTTCGGCAGGCAGGACCACTACTGAATGTTTCCTGTTCAAGAAACACTAGTTGTGCCATAGCATTTAGATCAAAAAGCCCCACTTGGCTGCTGCAAAAAAACAGGCATTTGGGGGGCTGAAGTATCGTTCAAATGGCAAATGCTAAATTACTTTAAATAATATGCTTGGAGGATGCCCTGAATCTGCCTGTAAAGCGATACATCTGTATGATATATACCACCAACTGCAGCTAAACTGATTTTTACAAATAAAAAAATGCTGTTTATGTAGCTGTAATTTGACAGCTAAGGCCAATTCTATTTGTACACGAATAGCTGGGGAGTTTCTTTATCTATTCTATATCAAATAACCCTTATCATAGAGGAGGGTCTGGTGTAGATGTTGATGGGGAACTCCACAAAAAACTTGTGGTCCCTCATAAAAATCTATATCAGACCTTTATCCTTGATGAAAAAAAAGGGCATGGAATCCCCCAATATTTTTTTTTTTTAAATCAGAAAAAAAGTTTATTAGAGAAAACAAGAAACTACAGATTGCACACAGTTCACATCATTCCCAAGTAGAAGTACATCCATACAGCAATAATGGCACCAATTTCAAAAATGACCCCCCCCCCTGCCAGAAACAATCTCCAACTGAAAGGTATAGGGTAAATCAAGTATATCCAACCCCAAGAAGCCCACACCTCAATTGCAAAGCATTCACTGCAGCAGGCGGTCAAGGACCAAATCTTTAGGAGCCAAGCCAGAAACCGCCAGCCATCCACCCCATATCCTGTCAAATCTATTCGGGACCCCTCTGTGTTGGTAGATCAAGTGTTCACACTGTAAAGTATTACCCATTGCTTGCACCCACATCTCCAATGTAGGGGGAGACGGGGCAATCCAGTGTTGTAAGATAACTTTTCGGGCCTGAAACAGGGACCTGGTAACCGCCCATCTGATATTAACATTTTGGGTGAAGTCCTCCACTGGCACTGAAAGGAGATAAGCAGCGTTAATGGTCCGAACCACCGTCGTCCAATACCTGTGGAGCTTAGGGCACCGCCATAGTAGATAAATGAGGTCACCATTGTCCCTGTGGCATCTAGTCCACAGAGGGTCTGCCCGCAGACCCAGCCTGTGCAAGCGGGCCGGCGTGCGGTGCACCCGGAGAATTATATACAGTTGTGAAAGTCTTTGCGTCACATTCAACGAGCAGTATCGCACCGTCTCTAACGCCTCCTCCCACTGGTCATCAGTAAGGTCGCCCACGTCAGCTTCCCACTGTGCCCTAGCCGGATTAGGAAACTGCTCCAAATAATCGCCCAGTAGCATAGCATAACACTCAGAAAAAAAATCCTTTAGTGGAATCGAAATGTTTCATCATATAAATTACCAGTGTCGGGGACATCTCCGGGGACTGCAGAGAAGGCTGGGCTCTAATGGCATGTTGTAGCTGGAGGTACAAGAACATCATACTCGGGGGTATATCAAACCTGACTTGTAGCTGAGCAAATGTCAGCAACCTGCCATGGTCAATTGGCGAAGGTGGGTAACCCCCCTCCTACGGCACAGAGCTCCACAGGGCAAGTCTGCCAGTTCTGGCTACGTCTGATTACGCCATATTGGGCTGTACTCCGTGAAACCAGTCACCTGTTGAAGTTGCCCCTCAATATTATTACAAGAGCCTTCAGGCCTGATATGCATTTTAAGGGGGAACCTCATCCAAAAAAAAAAATGGTTTTCTCCCAAAATCCACACCAGGCAAGCAGTCTGGCTGGCCAAGAAAGGGGGGGGGGGTTGAGCATGTGGCCTATACTATGAACCATACCAGGCAACATGCCTTAACATTAGGGGTACCTTGACAAGAGGGACACCAGCGGCAAACCACCTTGTCCCCATGTTGATAAGGACAAGGGCACCCTGGCCTAGTGGTTGTGAGGTCTGCAGGTGGAGGGCTAATCAGATTCTGGATTCACAATATTGCCCCCTCATGTGAATGAATAATGGGTACAATGTAAGTCTACTCATTCACAAAAAAAAGTGAAAAGTAAGTAAATACAGTGAAACAGTTTTTAACCAGTCCTTTATTAAAAGAAAAAAAAGTATTTCACCATGTAAATCCACCGTCAATCACCTTATCTAGCGATACAGGTTCATGTAAATCATCATGAACGTTGCCAGCGGACCAGCCAAAAGAAAAAAAACCTGCAGTAGGCTGACACACATCCAAACAACACAAATATTTGGCTAGTGATGTCATGGACTTTCAGATTCCGATGGCCGGGTTTTTTTCCTTTGGCAGGTCATTGTTCATCATGATTTATGTGGATCTGTATCACTGGATGATAAGATTGGCATCTGTTTTCTTTTAACCAGTTGCCAACCACCTGCCGCAGATTTACTGCGGCAAGGTAGCTCGGCTGCACGAACCGATGTACCTGCCGACCCACCAATGTTCTGATTCGGTTTAGAACCGATCAGTCATCAGGTCCAGGCCAATGATTTTTGGCCTGGACCTGTTGATCGGTTCTGACCAATTGCAGAATGTCCTGTGCCTGTGTAATGTAAACACAGGCACAGGAAATGATGCAATCTTCTCTCCTGGAGCCCTTTTCGGTTCCAGCGCGAGAAGAGAGAGCATCAACTGTGAGTGCACAAGCACTAAACTGACACCAGTACAAATAGGCACACATTTAACACCCTGATCATCCCCCAGTTAACCCTTTCACTCCCTGTCACAGTGTCACTATATATATATATTATACAGATAAATTTACTGATCACTGTATTAGCGTCACTTGTGACTTCAGTTAGTGTGAGAGGCAGTTAGTGGTAATCACAGATGGGTTTAAGGTACCCACCATAAATCCCCAATAAATATTTAACCCCTTGATCACCCCCCCCCCCCCGTTAACCGTTTCAATCTCTGTCACAGTATACACTATATTAAAAAAGAATAGCGCGCAAACGCAAAAGAAATTACTACCAAATCTGAAGAGAGTCCATAAATAAAAATGGGGGTTTGGTCCCACCATATGGCCATATCGTGCTCAAGCCCACTACTGCGTCAAAGTACCCCATTATCAGTGGGTCCTACACTATCCATGAAAAAGAGATGAATCCAGCCTTTCTAACCCTTGGAGACTGACCAGACTATCGTGGTTGAGCAGCCCTCCCCACCCCCCACACACACCTGGACTCAATCAGTGTCCACCATCAAGTGGATATAGGAGGAGTCCCCTGTAGTGCATTTGCACATCTCTCCCAGCAAGGAGTGTTATCTCCAAGGGTTAGAAAGGCTGGATTCATCTCTTTTTCATGGATAGTGTAGGACCCACTGATAATGGGGTACTTTGACGCAGTAGTGGGCTTGAGCACGATATGGCCATATGGTGGGACCAAACCCCCATTTTTATTTATGGACTCTCTTCAGATTTGGTAGTAATTTCTTTTGCATTTGCGCGCTATTCTTTTTTAATACATATGTCTTTTGGTTCATAGCTGCAGCAGCTTTAGAAATACATGGGTATGCTCCCCCAAATTTTTTGCCTGTTTATTATGTATTCGGTCTGACCAGACTATCATGGTTGAGCAGCCCTCCCCACCCCCCACACACACCTGTACTCAATCAGTGTCCACCATCAAGTGGATATAGGAGGAGTCCCCTGTAGTGCATTTGCACATCTCTCCCAGCAAGGAGTGTTATCTCCAAGGGTTAGAAAGGCTGGATTCATCTCTTTTTCATGGATAGTGTAGGACCCACTGATAATGGGGTACTTTGACGCAGTAGTGGGCTTGAGCACGATATGGCCATATGGTGGGACCAAACCCCCATTTTTATTTATGGACTCTCTTCAGATTTGGTAGTAATTTCTTTTGCATTTGCGCGCTATTCTTTTTTAATATATATGTCTTTTGGTTCATAGCTGCAGCAGCTTTAGAAATACATGGGTATGCTCCCCCAAATTTTTTGCCTGTTTATACAGTATACACTATATACAGTATACAGATCAATTTACTAATCACTGTATTAGTGTCAGTTGTGACTTCAGTTAGTGTGAGAGACTGTGTGTAACGCTCCTGCGTTTTACGTATGATGTGGATTTTCAGCTGCAGAAATATTCCACTTCAGTAGTCATGTAGAGAAACGCTGAGACACCATTCCCAACTCTCAATGACTCATCATGTGTGGATGATCTCAATTCAGCAAGTAAATACACACACTCAATAAGATGTTTCCTAGAGTGACTTATGTATATAGTAACACAGTGATGATAGGCTGAAGAGACAGGTTGGGTAGAGATGGTAGATGACAGACACTTGAAAGGAAATGTTCTTGAAAGTAAGATAGTAGCAGATGGGATGCAGATAGGTTTAGCAATCATGTATGGTAGTAGATGACAGAGTAGCAGGTGGACATACAAGAGAGATCAACCCAGTGCAAGAACAGGTGGTAGTAGGCTCAAGAGCTAGCAATCTTAGATAATGCAGATGTATTAATAGTCCTCAGTATGCAGAGCTAGATAGTGTAAGCTTTAGTATAAAGGTTATAGAGGTTTCCCCTGTGGGGTACTTATCACTAATAGCAATGTAGCAGAGGAGAGGTTCGGCAAGAGCGGATGATCCGGTAGCGGCTTACAGGGATCAGCGCAGTGTGGTTCCGACAGCGAGGTATGCTTGCAAGCATGTGAGCTTCAAGACAGGTTAGCATCAAGGCACAAAGCAGTTTGAACGAACACATGTGAGTGAGAGCCGGCGATCTAAATAGCCATCCAGTCCGGCGCTCAGTGATGACAGCATCAGTCTTAAAGGTGTATGCGCACCTTACCAAAAGAGAATGGTGGGGCGCATACACTTATGAAAGAGTAATTAGGGTACCCAAAGGTACCAGAACATTACACTGTGGTAGTTAGAGGGAGTCCCAGATAGGTTTAGGGTACCCGCCATATATCCCCTAATAAAGATTTAACCCCCTGTTTACCCTCAGTTAACCCCTTCATTGCTCTGTCACAGTGTCACTATTATAGTGTACAGATCTTTTTTCTGATCACTGTATTAGTGTCACAGGTGACATCAGTTAGTGTTAACGTTAGTTAGCGTCATTCCAGGACAACATCAGATTGCCCGCCACAGTAATACATTTTAACCCTTTGATTGCCAGTGACACACACACACACACTAAACACCTCCATTACTAGTATAGTGTCTGAACGGATCAATATCTTTGATCTGATCAGAAATATACTAGCGACCCCAATAGTTCTTGTATAGTGTTCCCAAAATGCAGCATTAGCAGGATCAGCCCCGAAACCTGCCAGCACCTGCGTTTACCCCCCCCCCCCCCCCAAGAAGTGCAGAATTAGCAGACTACTGTCACTTTTAATACACAGCACACTAAACCGCAGCGTTAGCAGAGTCAGGCCTGATCTCTGCTAGCACTAGCAGTTAAATTTTTTGGTAGCGGTTCAAACAGTCCTTGACAACCAGGTGCTTCTTTACCTGTGAGTCACACTAGGAACCTATGAATATATTGGCCAAAATGTCCAAACAGAGGTACACCATTGAAGAGGCCTACATGATGCTGAGCATGACAGATGAGAGCGATGGGGAAGCTTCACAGTCAGAATCAGGCTCAGTATTGAAACTTGTAGACAGCAGCGGCACCCTGACAGATAGCTCTGACAACGGAGTAGTGGTCTCTGATAAGGTCAGGCGTACTGGACCCCGTTCTCCTGTTGCTGAGGTGCAACAATCCCAGGGTTCTTGTATGGAGCAAAATGTCGGTACTAGCGCCGCTTAACCTTCTGGCGAACTGGCAAGCACCAACGGCCTAGTACATCCTGTTCATAGTCAAACCAGCACTGCAGTAACACTTGGTGACGTGGCGAGTCCCATAAGTGCAGTTCAAGTTGGTGCGGTGGCTAGCACAAGTAGTTTCCCGCAGCCACTAATAATTCGAAGACAGGCCCGTAGTGACCGTAGTGTCCTTCCTGATGCGCTTTCAAATCCTGATTGGGAGCCCACCACTTCTGCAGCGCCCGTACTTCCCCCCATTCACTGGCACACCCGGAATTCAGGTGGAAACAGCTGATTATAATCTCCTTGGTTTTTATGAGCTGTTTTTCACGGAAGACCTTTACAGATCCGTTGTGGACCAAAGCAATTTATATGCCGATCAATTAATCGCCGCAAATCCACATTTGACCCTTGCCAGAGAATTGGCATGGAAACGTATCACTGTTTCCGAATTTAAAACCTTTCTGGGCCTATCTCTCCTCATGGGCATCACTAAAAAAGAGTGAGTTGCAGTCATATTGGCCCACTGACTCAATTCATCATATGCCCGTATTCTCTGCTGCCATGACCAGGACTAGATATGAGCAAATCTTGTGGATAGTGCACTTCAGTGACAATGATACTTTTGGGATGAATTTGAGCAGAGACTGTGAGCCAGGCCTTCTTGTCCAACATCAGTGCCTGACCTCACAAATGTACTTATGAAAGAATGGTCAAACATTCCCATAGACACACTCCTAAACCTTGTGGACAGCCTTCCCAGAGGAGTTGAAGCTGGTATAACTGCAAAGGGTGGGCCAACTCAATACTGAACCCTACGGACTAAGACTGGGATGCCATTAAAGTTCAGTGTAAAGGCAGGTATCTCAATACTTTTGATAATATAGTGTGTGTGTGTGTGTGTGTGTGTGTGTGTGTGTGTGTGTGTATATATATATATATATATATATATATATATATATATATATATATATATAATTATATATAATTATATATTTATTTAATTTTTTTTCCTGAACAGCAAATACAGATATACGCATATTTACCAGTTATAAAGTGGATGTCATCTCTTAGATAAAAGGAAAGGTACTACCGCCTGTAAAGAACAAAAAAAAACATTTTAGCAAATCTTTGACTAATACTTTTACTTATCTAATATACTCAACTGTAACTGTTTCATCTAAAAGCACACTATTGTATTTTATCAAAGTGAAGTTAAGGTTATATTGACCTTCCATTGGACAGAGGTGATCTATGAAGAATTTTTGCTATTAGCACAGGTTACGTAGTTGTAATACGACAGCTCTGTAGGAATGCGTTATTAATCGCCAGCTATTCTATAGTTTCTGGTAATAGGCTTTTTTTTTTGAATACTTCTATTAAACTGTTGTGTAATATATGACCTAGACTAAATTTTAAAATATAATTAGGCCCTATGGGAAAACATATAAGTATTTCTACTCTGTGACCTTCAGATTTGGAAGTTTATATAGTCAGTGTTTGAATGCCCTCTGGTGGCAATACATTATTATATACACTACTGGAGAGCCCTTTACTTGGTGTCTATTTATAGATGTATAGATTTAACCAAGGTTAACACATTTTCCTAATTTGATTCAATTGGAAAAATGTGTGAATCCAGGGACACAAAACTGTAAAAAAAAAAAAAATAATAATTAAAAATAGACCCCTAGATGTCTTTTTTCACCGTTGTGTTAAAGTTATAGAACAATGCTTATTAACATAAAAATAAATATCAGTGCATAGAAACACCTTATCTGAACTCTGTGCAACAGAATGCAATTTAGTAAGCCACTTTATTAAAAGAGAATTCTAGTTTGAACAAAATTGCCTATACGGATACAGAACATTACGTGCATTAGCTATTTTTTTTCTTTTTATTATTTTATTTATTTAGAATATGAACTTCAGAAGACCCCATAATAAAAGTTTAAAATCAGTTCTCAGCACCATTATTGATCTGGAAGAGCACATAAGATCTTATCTTGCAAAGAGAGACTTTGATGTTCATGTAGGTGGAAAACTCATTGACGATGGGTCAAATTGCAGTCACATAGTTAGCATAGTTTGGGTAGAATGTGGTAGGTTTTTTTCTTTTTTTTTTCTTCTGAAGAGCTTGCAAGCATGCATTTTTTTACTAAGTAGTACAGCCAAGAACAAACAGCACATACAGGCTAATACAAGGTACTTTCTGAAAGAAGTGGGCCTGTGTGCAAGACTATAAGTTGGGCCCCTGGGCTGCAAATTAGTATATGGACGTGTTTCTCATTGTGCTAAATATTGTGCATGGCTTAAAGAGGTGTGGTTACATGGAGTCTGAGCTGACTTAGTGTACATAGAATAGAATGAGACGGGGGCGTGTCCAAGATGGCGACCTGAGCAGACGTGCCTGCTGAGAGCTGCTTGATATCCGGGGCTTGATTTTCTACTTACCGATCCCCGATTCAGCCTTCTGTATGCCCAGCAAGTCTTCCGCCCGACCTCAGCGAGGGAAGAAGCTCCATTTCCCACAGACGGTGCACTCCCCTGTGGCTTCCGTTCCCGCGCAGCCTAGGCCGCAGCCGCCGCCGGCCTCTGCCAACATGGCTTCACAGACGGATCCGCAGGCTGTTGCTGGCGCCCCTCCACCCGGAATCCCAGAGGTTATGGCGGCCATAGTGTCTTGTCAATCGGCACTTACCACGAAGATCGAGGCTGTGCAGATGGACATGTGCCTGATGCAGCAGGACTTCGATAAGATCCGGTCCCGTCTCACCGAGGTGGAGCAGCGTGTTGGCCCTGTGGAGGACACTCTGACGGAGCACTCTGCCTCCCTGCGGGTCCTACATTCTACAGTGCGGGCGCTGGAGTTCCGTGCCAAGGATGCTGAGAACTGCAACCGGCGCAACAATCTTCGGATTGTGGGCCTCCCGGAGGGGGCGGAAGGTAAAGACCCGACACTGTTTGTGGAAGAGCTCCTCCGTTCACTGCTCCCTGCGGCCCGCTATTCCCAGCACTATACCATGGAGCGGGCGCATTGGGTCCCCCCGTGGCCAGGCCCGGAAGGCTCCCCTCCTCGCACTGTGATCCTACGCCTACTCAACTTTCGGGATTGGGATGAGACCCTGCGGGCAGCGCGAGTGGCGGGGTCGCTGTCCTACCTCAATGCCAAACTGATGATTTTTCCGGACTATACCGTGGAGACCCAGAAGCAACGCCGTTCTTTTGATGCAGTCAAAGCTGCGCTCCGCTCTAGGGGCATCAAGTATAATATGCTCTTTCCGGCTAAACTTCGGGTGGTCGATGGTGAGTCCACCCGTTTCTTTACTGATCCCAGGGACGCCTCGGACTGGCTGGAGCAACTGCCCCCCCGTGGATGATCGGGATTTCTCCATCCTTTTGGCTTCCCCCTTCAGCTGCTGCCGCTGGCTACTGTGACCCTTTCTTCCCCTGTACTCCTGTGTTCCTGATGTCCTGCTTGCGGTAGACTGCATTACCCCTGTTGAGCTGTGGCCCTGCTCCTGGGCTTCCGAGGCCTGGACCTCTCCGGATTGCTGTCCTGCTCCTTCTGTCGGCTGGCTAGCTAGCTTTGGCCTCCCTTATTCAGATATGCCCCGCACATTTGTATCTTACAAGAAACTCACCTGCTGGGCTCTCGTACCCTGGGCCTCAAGCGGGCCTGGGTGGGCTCTTATTACCACGCCACCTATTCCTGTTATGCCAGGGGGGTCAGTGTACTTGTGCATCAATCCCTGCCTTTTCATTTGCTGGAGGTTCAGACCGAACCGGCCGGCCGATATGTGCTGCTACATGCTACCATACACTCTGTGCCCTTCCTCTTGGTGGGTCTGTATCTGCCTGCTCCTGTTGACCATAACTTTCTTTACACTCTTATGCAGCTGATTGCTTCTTTTGATGTCTCTAATGTATTATTGTTGGGTGATTTTAATATGTCCCCCACTCCGGATCTGGACCACCTCCATCCCCCCTCGGCCTGGTCTGACGCCTTGGCCCGCTGGATGTCCACCTTCTGTCTGGTGGACGTCTGGCAGTGCTTACATCCGTCGGATAGGGCATTTACTTGTCACTCGGCCTCTCATCGGACCTTCTCCCAAATAGACTTAGCTCTGGCCTCTATGGAGGTCGTTCGAATGGTCACATCTGCCTCTATTCTACCTCGGGGCATATCTGACCATGCCTCCTTATTGCTTTCCCTCTGGGTGTCTGATGAGAGGTCGGGTGGTGGCTGGCGGCTGTCTAGATACTGGATTGTGGAGCCCTCTATTTTTGCTGCCCTGCCGGCTGAGTTGTCCCAATTCTGGTCGCGCAATGAAGAGCACCCTTACCCTTTGGTTTTGTGGGATACCTTCAAGGCCTGGCTACGGGGGGTGTATATCACTAGTATTGCGGGGGCCTGCAGATGTTCTGTGCAGTCTCTTGAACAATTGGAACCGACCCTCCGCTCTGCGGAGGAGTCTTATGTGGCATCCCCTGATGCGGACCATTATGCATCTTTCCAGCGTGCGTTGCGCGATCTTTCGGTGTGCAGGACTGCTGCCACTGAAAAGTCCCTTCTCTCGCATTTTTGAACATGGAGACAAGAATGGGCGCCTCTTGGCCTGGCTGTCGAGGGAACAGACTGCTGTCAGGCACACTGGTCGGATCCGGTCGCTGTCTGGCACCATGTTGTCTGAACTACCTGCTATTAATGACTGCTTCCGTGATTATTATCGTACTCGCTACACTTCTAGGGTGAATTATAGTGCAGATGATCTGGAGTGTTTTCTGGCCGGTATTTCGCTCACGGAGTTGGATGATGAGGCTAGAGACCGCTTAGATGGTCCTATCACGCTGGAGGAGGTCCAGACGGCTCTGTCTCAGATGCAGTTTGGCAAGGCCCCAGGCCCGGATGGTATTCCTGTGGAATTTTATTCCTCTTTTCAGGAATCCCTGGCTCCGCGGCTGGTGGAGCTGTTAGGTCGGTTCACGGACCTGGACGCCTTGCCGGACTCCTTCTCTGAGGCCCTCATTGTGCTAATACTTAAGCCTGGTAAGGACCCGGAGGACTTACCAGGTTTGTGGGTAACAAACCCGTCGCTCCCTCACTTGCGGATGCTTCCTGACCCGCAGGTGTGGGCCCGATGCGGCGTCCAGAGGCTGAAAGACATAATGCCACTTGGCACACTTGGCACGCTCCCGGACTTGCGCGGCTCCTTTGCCCTGCCCCGCTGGATAGGTTTCCGCTACCTCCAACTGTGCCATGCAGTTCGTGCCCAGTTCCCGACCACCCCGGTCCTACAGACTGATCGTCTGGAGGATGTCCTCACGCAGGCTGAGCTCCACAAGCCTCTTTCTGCCCTTTACGCTACCCTGTTGGTTACGGAAACTCCTGCCCTGGAGCGTCTGTGGCAGCGCTGGTCTTCGGACTTGCTTGCCCTAGATAAGGAGGAGTGGGAGGACTGCCTGTGTCATGGTTTGGGATCTGTTATCGCATCTAGAGACAAACTTATCCATACTAAATTTCTGCACAGAGTTTATTTCACTCCACTGAGACTGCACAGAATGTATCCTGCGGGATCGGCTGCCTGCCCTAAATGTCTGGTAGCTGAGGGCTCTTATCTGCATATGTTTTGGACTTGCCCACAGGTGGAGGAGTTTTGGGGTGCTGTGTTTGACCTTCTGAACAATCGTCTCCATCTCACTGTCACACGTACCCCGGAGCTGGCACTCTTGGGCATTCCTGATAAGGTTAGACGCTCTAAGTACACGCGGCTGATGATTTCTTTGTTGCTGTATTATGCTAGGAAGGAGATAATTCTTCGCTGGGGCTCCCCTTTCCCCCCCCCCCACGCTGTCTGCATGGGTGGCCCTTGTGAATGGGGCTCTCCCCATGTGTAAACTTACTTATATTAATAGAAATTGTCCCCACAAATACGAAAAGATTTGGCAGCCTTGGGTGGATGGTGCGATTTAGCTTCACTTCCCCTTGTTGTACTTTTGTTCAATGGTGTGCCGGTTCTATACTTGTTTATTATTGTCTGCATTTTCTGTACTGTATGTATGCAATGTTTCCCCACCACGCTTACTTGAGCGCTATTAGTGTACTGGTTTCTCCCATCTGTCTATGATGTTGGCCATTGGCTACACGTTTATTGTATACTGTTGTTTAACTCTGATTTTTTCAATAAAGAACAACCTTGTTAGTAAAAGAATAGAATAAGACAGTGTTGAATAGGGAATGTACAGAATTTTATCTGTAGAGGTACATTGGAAGGGCCAGGACATTGGAAGGACCAAACATTAGATGTCAGGGCACCTGTTCACAGGTTTGTATCATTTGACTTACTTACTACTGACAACTAACCTCTGTGCCACTTGCTACTGATCACTGAGTCCTTACTGGCCTCTGAACTCTGCATCAATTACCACTGACTCTTGAACTCTGCATTATTTACTACTGACTTCTGAACTCTGCATCACTTAATACTGACCCCTGAACTCTGCATCACTTACCACTGACCTCTGAACTCTGCGCCACTTACTACTGACCTCTGAGTCATTTAGTACTGACCTCTGAACATTGTGTCATTTATTACTGACCTGTGCATCTCTACATACCTCTGAACTCTGCATCAGTTACTACAGACCTCTGAACACTAAGTCATTTTCAACTGACTTCTGCATCACTACATACCTATGCACTTTTTGTCACTTACCATTGACCTCTGCATGACTTACTATTGACCCCTCAAACTCTGTGTCACTTATCGCTGACCTCTGAACTCTGCATCACTTAATACTGTCTCCTGAATTCTGTGTCACTTACCACTGACTTCTGAACTCTACATCACTTACTACTGAACTCTGCATCACTAACTATTGACCCTTAAACTCCACTTGACTTACTACTGACCTCTGCATCACTTACTAATGACCCTTGAAGTCCGCTTCACTTACTACTGAACTCTGCATCACTAACTATTGACCCTTAAACTACACAGAGTACATACTGTAGTGCTATAGTAAGTGACCCTCTGTGCATAGAAGGGCTGTACACACAGCCCTTCTCTGCACTGCTTACTTGTGTTTTCCTTCTCCCTGGACTCTTCACAGTAATCAAAGTACTGCAGCTCAGCTCTTTGCTACCTTCTCCTAGTTTCTGTCCAGTTGGCAGGACTAAATTGCAGTTAATCATAGCCCTACCTACTGGACCAGGGAATAAGAGAAGGGGAGAAGAGCCAGAGCTGCAAAACTCGAGTATTATAAAGAGTCCAAGGAAAAGGAAAACAGGGATAAAACAATCACAGCCAATCATAGCCCGCTCCCCCCTACTCCCCATGCCAGCTTTTAGCACCAGCCCCCTTCCTGGCATTAACAAACAGCATTATTGCTGCAGCTGCATGTAAACAGTGCAGCTGCAGCAGAAGCATAGAAGAGGGAACAGAACGGTATACTCCACAATTGTTGTGCAATGTGTGGGGGCACAGTGGGACCCACCTCCCTTGGGACCTGACTGCACTGCACACAATATACACATCGAGGAGACACCACTGGTCTAGTTGCATACAATATATATATATATATATATATATTGTAGGCAAGGGACACACCCCTGCCCCTCCCCAATTGTGCAATCCATTAAACATGTACATGTCAAAAATGATTTGCTAAATCCAGCTTTGTTGTTTTCTAACACTACTTTTCCTTTTAACATTGATACTGTAGATATAACTCGGCTGAAGGAGAGGAGGAGTCTTCGAAAAGTGTCCTGCGACACCACTTTTACAGAAGACCATCGTCCACTGAGTGCTGTCCTTGGGATTGAGCAAGCCGAGCGAGAGCAGCAGGGATGTTTGGCATTCAGCCCAGCTCTTCACCTGTCAGCTGGCCACAAAGTGATCCAAACCCTGTGGCTGCTCATCCATCCTTTCCTTGGGACTGTGTTGCCTGTTGAGTGCGCTCTTTCTCGTGGACTATATGCACTCTTTCACCTTTTAATTTGTGTGCATATAATATGTTGTTTTTATTAAAGCCCTTCGATCCTTTTACTACAACTACACCACTGGTCTGCGCTGCCTTCTCTCTTCCCTTGCTTTTAATTTCAGCCGTTTACACCTGTGGACTTCAGGGTTCGTAGGCTACCACTCTAAGTAGACACAAGAAAAAGACCAAAAACATTGTGGAGATAATTAAATGTAATAAGACAATGCAAACAAACAGAGGGTAAATCAGTAAACATGTAATTACACAGACTTGAGGATGCTATTAAGGGCTAAATGGTTATTTGCCCACTAGCTGCCACTCAAAGGTCATGGCAAAACTAAGTTCAACCAGTTCAGGAGAATCAAAATGGTCCTGGTGTAAACCTTGTGTACACAACCCCAGCAGTGGGTGGTTGTATGCGTTCCTAGTATGAAGTACCCCTGGAAGTGGTAGAAAGTATCGGGACGCCTAGTAATTAACATTACTCAGCTTTCGATGGAGCCCTTCTTTAAATAGTGTACTGTCCCTTTGAGATTAGTAGGGAGTAAGGCATAGCAAGTGAGCTGCTAAGTTGGAGCAGTCTCTACTTGAACTAACAGTGTGTTCTGGGCATTTAGGATGTGTAGCTCAGCTCACCACTTTCTCACACAGGTCACTGTCTCTCAGGTCTAATCCTGAAGACACAGTGACTCTTTCTCAAACTCATTCTCTTAAGGCAAGTCTAGCAGGCTCTGGTACAGGTTTGTCCTCTCACCCTGATGTGGGTATACAGGGTAAGTAACAGGTCCTCTTAGTTCCTCTCTAATGGCTCTGGTCCTTTGGATATGAGGCACAGACCCTGACCGCAGGTCTGTTTGGGTCACTCTCTTTCCTGGACTGATCTCAATCAGGAACAATTAACCCGGGAAGCCAGTGAGGATCTCCTCCTCCAGGTGCAGAGATTTGTGGGAATTGAAGTCCACTGCCTGTTAGTCTCTTTCAAAAAGCATGATGAGTGCTCCTTTATAAACTACAGTTCCCATCAGCTTCTGCCCAGCAAGTTCTTTTTGATGCTTCTATTGACTCTCGCCCCCCTGCCCTCTGATTGGATCCATTCTGACTGGCAGGAGGAGGGGGGAGAGAAGAAGTGGCAGAGAATTTTACACAGAGCTGCCACTCACAGCAGGGAGACTCCGGGTGAGAAGAAACCCTGCACCCTGCAGACACAGCCCAATTACACAGCAGAAGAGATAGCAGCAGGGGCAAGTAGGGGAAAGAGTGAACTGGCCCATGCAGCACAAACAGAGTCCTAACACTGTATACAGTTCCACAGCACACCTGACGGGAGGGGGGAGAGGGGGAAGCGGTGGCAAGAGAGCCCACACAGCTGGCTGCACCCAGCTACACTTGACATGCTATATATGCTAAAGGGGTATTGCAAAGGATGAGATACTTCATGAGCAGTGTAAATAGCTGCTGTTCTGTAAATAGACAGTGACATTAGAAAATGACATGGACTCACATAAATTAAATATCATGCTCTTAAAAGAAAAGTACAGCCTTTGAAAATAATAAACTTTGCTGCATCTGTCCCCTGCTGCCTCTACACTGAGAACTGAGCAATCAAACACCAGTGACCGCAAAGAGCAAACGGTGTGATTGTCAGTCACTGGCACTCTGCTCTGCCCCTCCATTGCTCACTGGTGCGCCGGGCTGTGGAGGGGGCGGGAGCGACTGGCTCAGGCTCTTAGTGGCTCTCTGAAAGGCTGAGCCAGGTGTCGGTCCAGGCTTTTCTGAGCCTGGATCCGCTGAGTGACAGCAGCTGACAGCAGGCTTTAGCCCACTGTTGGCTGAAAATGGGTCACAGGAGTTCAGAACAAGCTGCACTCCTGTGATACCCAGGAGGGGTATAGCCAAAATAGAATCTGTATTATTTAGCTTATTTCAACTTTTGAAAGCAGCACATTTACCAATACAGTCCCAATTGTGCAAAAAAAAAAAAAACACTGATAGAATCTATAATGAGCAAAACATGCTATAATTTTTTTTTTTTTTTTTCTAAGAATAAAGTACTTTCATGCACAAAACTGATTGTGTTTTTTGAACAACAGTTTCAAGAATCCTTTTTACAGTTAATGATTTAATAGCTTTTTATTTTGAACTTTTACTATTGAAGCTCTCACCCCCGAAGCAGCCGATTGGTAATTGAGTATCCTACCCCTGCACAGCCAGGCAAAAAGTATTCTCCACACTTTCTCCAGACACACGGAACAGTCTTTGAGCTTGTTTTTTTATGTTTTATTAGGTTGAATAACTTGGATGGGGAATAGCAATTAGGGGATGGCCAACTTGATAATAATAAAAATCAGGGACAACTTCCTACTTATGTACAACTCCGATTTGTCTCTTCTTCTTTTCTATGTACAACTCAGATTTGTCTCTTTTTCTTTTCTATGTACAACTCTGATTGATCTCACTCCCCGCACCTGACAGTTTATGATAGAAAATCAAAAGCCCCTAAAGGATTAGGAACTTTCCATTCCTTTTGGAAGTAGCACAAAAGTTGTAGGTTGCATACAGGAGTGATTCCAACTCCACTGTAGACACTGATCCCAGTTACATTGACTGCAGGAACTACCAGCCCACCTGGTTGCTTCTTCATTAGCTCGCCTGGCTGCTACCAAAGATTTCCCAGGCCAAGGTAAAAGGAAAAAGTTTAAGCCCAATGCTGTCTTCCAGAAAGGCTTACAGTATGCAGATCAACCCTCCTGGCCTCCTTCTCCAGTTTCCAAAAGGTTCTCCAGCCTTCCAGAACCTGGGGGAGGCACCAGAGACCTGCCTGTATGCGTCATCCAGCCCTGAACTAAGGTAAACTTGACCCAGAGTCATTTTACCATGAGCCAAAAAAACATAGATTCGCCCGCACTGCCACTAATAGCACACTAGAGGGTGCTACACTATGGTTACATATACAGTAGCACAACAATAGCCCTGATACTGAGAAACAGTGATGGTTTTGATTATGCTATCTGGGCTGGAAAAATAACTTATTAGTATCACTGGTTTGTGGTAGAAAGCTGCATACACCATAATGTTTTTGTACTTCTATTTCCCAGCGTCTGTTCATTTTTACGCCCATATCTACGTGGTACAAATATCATAAAAGCATTCATGCTGAAATATTATAAAGTAAAGTAAATACTATAAAGTAAAGTAATAAATAATATTATAAAAATATAATATTATTGTAATAATATAATATTATAATGTAATATTATAAAGTAATATTATAAAGTAATAGTGCACAAATTACTAGTAGCGCTGTGAAAAAGCAGTAAGAATGAAACATGTCGCAATATGGATGGGTGTAAACAGGGAGTGAGTTTATTGATTTAATGTACATACAGTGGTCATATGAATTATGTCATCTATAATCTGCTGAGTTACAGATATTGTCTGGTGAGCCTCATTTATTTTGAATAAAATATAGAGTTTTGGATTTTATTACACTGTTGCAAGCATTTTTTCCTTACATGTCATGAGCATATTATCACACTGAAGGTGGAGTTCAGAAGGTTCAAATGAGCAGCTTGAATTTTTATTATGCTTCAGCCAATACCTGCGGAGGTGTGTTCAGTAGCTGCTTGGAGGTGCTGAGGTTCATCAAGGTCCCAGCTGTTGCAGAGCTTGGGGGCCTATTCTCAAGTATCTTTGGAGCTAGTTAAAGGACTTTACCTAAGGATCTGGTCTGGAGAGCTCATTGAAGAGTGCCTGGTGAAAGCTGGAATATGTCATGTGAGTATTACCACTCCCTCACTAAAGAGTGCGGGATGACGTCATTGTTTGCTAAGGGCAGGTCGGGCTACTTGCACAGCTTTCAGTTTTGCCAGCAAACGCACAGAGAACAACCTAGAGAAGAGAGCTGGGAGAATGCCAGATGTGATCTCTCCCGCTCCTTTGTACACAGAAATTAACAGTAGAAATGTATAATGATCAGTCAGTACAGGGCTGTGTGTAATTTAGCTTTGGCAAGGGCAAAGAGAGTCAGGCTTTAGGAGAGGGGGGATTTGTGCTAGAAGGAGTGATTGTTTGGGGGGGTATTTTTACTATGAGGGGGGGATTTAAAGGGGGTGATTTGTGCTAGCAGTTGGGATTCGGGGAATTTACAAACTGCTGACCACTTAAATCTGCCTTGCAGACTACATTTTAGTACTTTTTCACACCAGGTGCAGTGAGGTAATGTCTGTGAAATTACACATTTTGCTGCACCACACAAAAATAAGTTGCCTTTTGCATTTGTGTGTGGGTGCCTTCATTCCTAATGGCACCCCCATGCAGGCGTTTTGGTGGGACTTAATTTAAAAATCATGCCAGCACCTTTGTGCGTGTTTTACAAGCATAAAAAAGACCAATAAAACATGCAACAAACGGGAACACTCAAAAAGTGCTCATGCTCGGATGCATCTCCTTGTGTACAGGAGCCCTCAGACTAGTGTGCCCCAGGATTGTGCGCAGTTTTAAAGGGTGCCGTGACTGAAAAGGTTTTCCGATACACAGACAGGAGAAGGAGGCAGGGAGGAAGCACACTGCTCTAATCTGAGGTCTGTATTGAATGCATTAGACTTACAGAGAAGGGGGACATGGGGAAGGGGGAAGGTGAAGTTTACAAAGGGCGAAATTTACAAAGTTCACCTGAAGTCATTTGGGAGGGGGGGTGATACTTGTATGTGCTAGGGAGCATTTGGGGATTGGAGAGGACTTGTGCTAGAAGGGGGGTTGGGTATGAAATTCAACCCCCACCCCCCCCCCCCCCCCGCCCAGCATAAGTCTTCTTCCCTCCCAAAGAACCCCCTAACACATATCCTCTCCCCCCACCCCACTCTAAATCAAAGAGATGCTGGCAGCCACAGAGATGACCCTAGGCACCCTGCAAGAGATGCTGTGCAATTGCCCCAGTTGCCCAAACTCGTGCCCCCCTGCCCCCTGCCAAGTTAGCAGAGCCAAGTGCCAGAACTTGTTCTGGCACTGGGTTCCAGGACACCGGGCTGGTTTACACCATGAATCACACAGGAATGCACTATGCATTCTGTGAGTTTCACTTGTGATCCAGGTGCAGTGCGACATCAGCCCATTCATTTGAATGGTCTGAAATCACACCAGAACGTACCAAAAGAAGTGCATGCGCTACTTTAAAAAATGCACAGCAACCGGATTGCATGGTATTACTGATGAGCATGGAATGTGGGGGGGGGGGGGGGGGGATTTGTGCTTGAGGGGCAAGATCATTTTTGCTGGGAGAAGAAAATTGGGGGGATTTGTTGTGCTGGGAAGGGAGCTTGGGGGGAAAGAAAAATTGTACTGCAGTGAGAGGGTTATGCTGGGATGGAAGATTAGGGAGGTGAATATTTATTCTGAGAGGGGTACTGGGGGGAAAAAAGAGTTGTGCTGTGAGGGGAAACTGAGGGGCATGGGGATAAGAGCTAGGATAGGGAAGAAAGGGGGACTTGTGCTGCGTAAGGGGGAATATGGTTTGTGTTGGAAAGTGGGATTTGTATGGGAGGATATGTACTGGGGGAGGACGGGGGGAGGGGTGAGCGCTCAAGTTAGTGCTGAATTTTTTTTATGGAGGGGAATAAGTGGGGAAAAGTATTGCTTGGGGCGGGGGGGGGGGGTTGCATTCTCCTTACCCCTATACTGTGTGTTACACACCCCTGCTGTCTCCTGCACTCTTTTTGTTTTGTACTCCTGATGACTATGCATTACACACTCTGTCCCCTACATTTTGTGCATTATGTACTCCTTGACCCTGCTCTCTGTGTGTCATGTACTCCTAAACCCAGCACTGACTACAGCCCTCTGTGCATTACATATTCCTGATTCTTGAACACATTGCATTACACACCCTGGACTCGTGCAGTCTGTGTTACGTATCCTAAACCTGACACTGACTGCAGCGCTCAGTGCATTGGACATCCCCGACCCATGTGCACTGCTTTACACACTCCTGCACTCCTGCACTATATACACAATACTGTACATTATATACTTCTCACCAAAGTGTTCATTGTCTCAATGATTGCTGGATGTTATGCAGTCCCTGACTATTTTAATGAAGTTCTACTTTAAGTTAGGCTCAGGCAAAGCAATCAAAGCAAATTTTATAGGTACAAGAAAGCCTGGGTCTTGTTTAACCGCACCCCTAGTTGTGGCCCTGTAGCCCCTCCCACTGTTAGGAGTTTGGCGCTGGGAGGTATGATATATATATATATATATATATATGATATATATATATATATATATATATATATATATATATATATATATATTGTGAGGGATTAGCTCGGTAGCGGGTGTGGATGACCCCTTTGGGGGGGTTCGTTACACAGGGAGATAGCCGAGGAGTGGTTGAAAACAACAGTTTATGGTTTATTCTTCCAATTTCTTCAAACAAGTGCATGCAGCAAAAACATCAAAAAATCTAAATAAAACACAAAATAAATCCTGGCCGCTGTGGGCGTCTACCTTCTCACACACAGGAACCTACCTAAGGAGTCTTCCCAACCTACTGTTGGGCAGACACTGCTGATCCTACAGCAGACACTCAAATGTATATTTGTGTTTTCTTTGCACAGAAAAAGTTCAACACCTCACCTTTAGAAGTCTCTCATCTGACTGCTCTCCCCAGCTCACACAGCCTCAGGAGGCAGCAATCAATAGACTTCCTTTGGACAAATTATAGAGGCCTTAATTGCCTCATTCTGAACCGCTGAAAGTTTCTTCAACTTCCGTACACCTTCCTGCCTACCTCTGCAGCCGACACCTGATAGTAATTGGTGAATTGTCTAAACCAAGCAGAAATGTATCTCCCGTCTGTGACAACACCCATAGATTTACCTGACTTCCTGTCACATACCCCCCCCCCCTCTTGTTTCAACCCTAGGGTTGGGACACAGGTTGCCAGGCACGCATGTGCTCGGGACAAACCATCTGCATTCCCCATTTGAACGCCGGGGCGATGCGTTACCACAAAACTAAATTCCTGAGGGGCCAGGAACCACCTATTTATTCTCCTATTAGTCTCCTTGTTCTGTGCCATCCACTTCAATGGGGCATGATCCGTCACCAGTTCAAACTGTCTACCCAGGAGGTAGTATCGGAGAGAATACAAAGCCCATTTCACCGCCAAACACTCTTTCTCAATGGTGGCATAATTCTCCTCATGGGCCTTCAACTTTCGGCTGAGGTACATAACAGGGTGTTCTTCCCCATTGATAATCTGGGACAGTACAGCTCCTAAACCCACATTTGATGCATCTGTTTGGACCACAAAGTCTCGTGAAAAATCAGGCGACTTTAAAACTGGCTGACTACATAAGGCCTGTTTTAAAGCCTGAAAAGCTGTTTCTGCCTCGGGAGTCCATTTGATCATGACAGACTCCTTCCCTTTGGTCAAATTGGTCAGGGAAGCAGCCTGTGAGGCAAAATGGGGAATAAAACGGCGATAATAACCTGCAATCCCAAAAAATGCACAAACCTGTTTCTTGTTGGTGGGATGTGGCCAATCCTTAATAGCCTCAACTTTGTTTATTTGGGGCTTGATTAGATCTCTACCAATGGTATACCCCAGATACTTCGCCTCTTCTAGGCCCAATGGTACATTTTTTTGGATTGGCTGTAAACCCAGCTTTCCAGATGGAATCCAACACAGCCTGAACTTTTGGTAAGTGTGAGTCCCAATCCTCACTGTGAATGACCACGTCATCGAGGTATGCAGCAGCATAGGCTTGATGCGGCTGAAGGGTCTTATCCATGGTGCGTTGGAATGTGGCAGGAGCATTCTGTAATCCAAAAGGCATCCTCCGATATTGGAAAGATCCGTCCGGAGTTACAAATGCTGTTTTTTCCCTGGCCGACCCCGAGAGAGGAATTTGCCAATAACCCTTGGTAAGGTCTAACGTGGTTATGTACCGGGCAGTGCCTAGGCGATCAATTAGTTCATCTATGCGGGGCATAGGATAGGTGTCAAACTTAGTGATTTTATTCAGGCGGCAAAAATCATTACAAAACCGCCAACTTCCATCTGGTTTGGGCACTAAGACAATGGGACTGGACCAATCACTATTTGACTCTTCTATCACCCCCAACTCAAGCATTTTTTTTATTTCCTGGCGAATGGCCTCTCGCCGGGCTTCTGGAATTCTATAAGGCTTTAGCTTGACCTTATCCCCTGGTGTGGTGATGATGTCATGTTTAACTCCAGAGACCCAACCTGGCAGGTCTGAAAACTTCTCCCTATTACGGAGCACAAATTCTTTAACCTCCTGTTTCTGAATTTTGGACAGAGTCTCTGCTATCCCAACTTCAGGGACAGCCAGGTTAAATGGAGCAGAAAATCGGGTAGTCTCAGCGACCAAGGACTCTCTATCCTTCCATGGTTTTAACAAGTTCACGTGATAGAGCTGCTCAGGTTTTCGTCTTCCCGGTTGACTAATTTTATAATTCACCACCCCTATTTTCTCCAACACTTCATAGGGACCCTGCCATTTGGCTAGGAATTTACTTTCGACCGTGGGGACCAACACCAACACCCTATCACCAGGTGCAAAAGAACGGACCTGGGCCCCACGATTGTAAATCCTTTGTTGAGCCAACTGGGCTTGGGCTAAATGTACCTTCACATTCGGCATCACTTGGGCAATTCTATCTTGCATTTGTGCCACATGCTCAATCACACTTCGATGAGGGGAACTCTCACTCTCCCATGTTTCCCTGGCAATGTCCAGTAGGCCCCGGGGGTGCCTCCCATAGAGCAGCTCAAACGGAGAAAACCCTGTGGATGATTGGGGAACCTCTCTTATGGCAAACATCAGATAAGGGAGCAGATAATCCCAATTCTTTCCGTCTTTATCCACCACCTTCCTCAACATTTGTTTTAAAGTTTTATTAAACCTCTCCACTAACTCATCTGTTTGAGGGTGATATACTGAGGTACGTAATTGGGTCACTTTCAGGAGTTTACAAAGTTCTCTTGTCACCCTAGACATAAATGGGGTGCCCTGGTCAGTTAGGATTTCCTTAGGAAGACCCACCCGGCTGAAAACTTGAAATAACTCCTTGGCTATGGTTTTAGCAGAGGTATTTCGGAGAGGAATCGCTTCTGGGAAACGGGTGGCATAATCAATTATTACCAAGATGTGCTGGTGCCCTCTAGTGGACTTCAGTAAGGGCCCAACCAAGTCCATGGCGATCCTCTCAAAAGGGACCTCGATAATGGGCAGGGGTACCAACGGACTGCGGAAATGGGGCATGGGTGCATTAATCTGACACACTGGACAGGAAGAGCAGTACAATTCCACTTCCTTAGTGATCCCAGGCCAATAAAACCTCTGGGTGATTCTCTCCCAGGTTTTTTCTGCTCCCAAATGTCCCCCAAGAATGTGCCCATGGGCCAGTTCCAAAACCATCTTGCGGTACAGTTTAGGCACTACCAGTTGCTCGACGGTGTCCTCTATCCTCTGTGACACTCGATATAAGAGGTCCCTTTCAATAATGAAGTAAGGGAGGGCAATCCTCTCGCCAGGGTTAACCAACTCCCCATCTATCTTCACTACATTCTCCCGGGCTCTTAGCAATGTGGGGTCCCTCAATTGCTCAGTGATAACATTTTCTCGGTGCACCTTAAGGTCATCCAACCCTGACGGCCGCTGTTCCTCTTCTGAGGTAGCAGGCTCCTCCCTAGGGATTGGTGTTTCCCCGGCTAAGACTGAGCACGGAAATTCAGGATAATCCTCACAGTTAGGGGATTCTGGAGTAGATGTTTCAGGTTCAGAAGAACCACCTACTGGGGAATCTAGGCAATCCCAGAGCTCCCAGAACTTTGGGAAATCCCTTCCCACAATGGCATCATGTGGCAGTTTGGGAACTAAACCCACTGGGTGACACAAGATACCGAGGGATGTTTCAAAGGTAACCGTAGTCACCGGATATTCTCGAGTGTCCCCATGTACACAAACTACAGCCATTTTCCTAGGATGTAAGTTTTTTTTCACCACTAGATCACTTCTCACTAAGGTGACCAGGCTACCTGAATCCAACAATACCACCACATCTTTACCATATAAACACATTCTATATAAAGGTTTCTCATTCCCTTTTACTGCAGTGTATGTGGTTGCAAAAAGGGACTGTCGTCTCTGTCAGAAAGTCACAATGCATGGGTTCATCATCCGCTGGGCAAACTGCTGGGCAAACCGCTGCTACATGTCCCTCTTCCCGGCAACGGTGACAAATCAACCTTCTGGTCCTCTCCTGTGGGATGGGTCTTCCAGGCCGCTCTCGCCAAACATTAGTGGTAGTCCTGCTAATACCTCTAGTTGCTCTTTGGATCCTCTCTCCACCCCCATCCCCTGACGCAGTCTTACTTATAGGTGGGGAGGGTCTGGTCTTGGGGTGAAAAGTCTGTGCATCTCTGGGAAAAGAGGTCAAATTTTCTGTTGTTAGGTACCTTTCGACCAGGTCTACTAATTTGTCTGCGGTTTCTGGACCACCATGGCTCACCCATTTCTGCAGGGTTTTAGGAAGAGACCTAAGAAATTTGTCCATGACTACTCGCTCCAAAATTTTTGGTCCGGACAGACTTTCTGGCTGCAGCCATATCTTAGCCAAATGGATGACGTCATACATCTGCGACCGGGGTGGCTTCTTCAGCTGATAACTCCAATTGTGGACTCGCTGAGCACGGACATCCAAGGTTACCCCAAAACGTGCCAATATTTCCTCTTTTAATCGATCATAGTTTTTTGCATCTGCAAGCTCCAAGTCAAAATATGCCTTTTGGGCTTCTCCAGATAATAGGGGGGCCACTAGTCCGGCCCACTGTTCTTTAGGCCAACTCTCTTTCTCCGCTGTTCTTTCAAACGTGGTCAGAAACATCTCAGGGTCCTCATCTGCAGTCATCTTTGGCAATAAGTGGTTTACCCGAAAAGTCGGTATGTTACTGGCCTGACTCCCAGCCTCGGTCTGCTGTCTCTGAAGCTGTTTCACAATGGCCTCCATTTGCTGCTGGTGTCTCTGTTCCAAGCCTACAATGGCCTCTCGGTGAGCTTCATGTAGAAATGTGGAGCCGCACACAGGTAAATGAAATCAAAAAAAGGTTGTCTTTATTCTTCAAAATAATCCAGGACAAACAGACAGTGTGGGGAACAGAATATGTCCAAGGTCTCTCGGTGAGCTGCCATGCTCTCTTGGTGAGCCTGTTGTTGAGCTGCAATTGCCTGCTGTTGAGCTGCATTTGCCTGCTGTTGGGCTGCCTTCGATATAATCAGTTGTTTCAACATCTCCTCCATTTTGGGTTTATTTTAACTGCCCGCGGCACTCCACCATATGTGAGGGATTAGCTCTGTAGCGGGTGTGGATGACCCCTTTGGGGGGGTTCGTTACACAGGGAGATAGCTGAGGAGTGGTTGAAAACAACAGTTTATGATTTATTCTTCCAATTTCTTCAAACAAGTGCATGCAGCAAAAACATCAAAAAATCTAAATAAAACACAAAATAAATCCTGGCTGCTGTGGGCGTCTACCTTCTCACACACAGGAACCTACCTAAGGAGTGTTCCCAACCTACTGTTGGGCAGACACTGCTGATCCTACAGCAGACACTCAAATGTCCATTTGTGTTTTCTTTGCACAGAAAAAGTTCAACACCTCACCTTTAGAAGTCTCTCAACTGACTGCTCTCCCCAGCTCACACAGCCTCAGGAGGCAGCAATCAATAGACTTCCTTTGGACAAATTATAGAGGCCTTAATTGCCTCATTCTGAACAGCTGAAAGTTTTTTCAACTTCCGTACACCTTCCTGCCTACCTCTGCAGCCGACACCTGATAGTAATTGGTGAATTGTCTAAACCAAGCAGAAATGTATCTCCCGTCTGTGACAACACCCATAGATTTACCTGACTTCCTGTCACAATATATATATATATATACAGTATATATATATATATATATATATATATATATATATATATATATATACATACAGTATATATATATATATATATATATATATATATATATATATATATATATAGTAAAGTGAGTAACATTGATTATTTTATTACAATGGCATCTGAAAGTTGCTATTATAGATGATAGCCCATATTTTGCTATACACACAATATCTATATGATGCATTAAGCCAATGTCCTTGTAGCAAAGTGCTTGCCTAAATGAGGTGCACAACATCAGATGTCTAATGCTAAGCTGCTCACATCTAGTGATTATTGGTATGTGAGAGATAAAACAATAGTCCCAAGCAACTGTAACTCTAAGGAAGCATATTAATGCATGTCCTTCAGAAAAATTATCTTACTGATGTATGTGCAGGTAAAAGGACATATGCACATAATAAAAATTATCATTAGCCCTCCTTCGGCCACTTTCTGTCCCTTTTCATAGTGTGTTTATTATTATGGCAAACGACTGTATATCTAAAACTAAGAACATGAACAAAATGTAATATTTTTCTTTCTCAATAATCCTTAGAATTTTTATAACCAACATACAAACAAATAAACAACAATAAACTCCTCACAAAACCACCCCAAAAAAAAAAAAAAAATATTACTCCGTTTCTCCCTCTCTTCAGTCGGTATAAGCACATCATATACAATAACATTATTTTCATCTTCCATTACCAATCATTTATTTATCTTTCATAGTAGTACGTAAAAGGTCTCAATTAGCCCTATCTAACTGATAATAGGAAAGAGATAGGATCATATCTGGGTGGGTTATCCAGGGCTCCCAAATTTTAAATACTTTTTTAAAATTATTCCTATTCTTATATATTTGTTGTTCTTTGAGTAAAGTGTCATTTACTTTAAATCTCCAGTCCTCCTTAGAGGGTGGGATAGGGGATAACCATTTAGCAGCTATTTTTTTTTTTTGTGCAATAAATAATAGCCTATTAAGTAATGGTTCAAACATAGGTAATAATGAGTTATCTGGAAAAACACTCAAAAGACAAATTTTGGGTTCCAGCGTAAGCTGGGTTCCAAGTACACTATTTCACCAGATCACTCCAATATCTAAATAATTTAGGACATCTCCACAGCATATGTAGACGATCGGCAAATGTTTATTGGCATCTTGGGTAATCCGGGGATTCCCGTCTGCCCCAACAAAACAACTTAATAGGTGTATGATACGTTCTATATATTATAAACATCTGTGTCAATTGCAGTGTTGGTATTAAAGAAACTGTCAATATTTTTCGTAAAATATTTTGCCATTCCTTGTCAGAAATAATCCCCAGATCCCCCTCTCCCCCCTCCTCCCTTGTTCCATCTTAATATCTTGTGTCCTATATAGTAATTTGCCATATAAAGAAGAGATAAGACCTTTTTTCTTCTTATTCCGCTCGAGTAATGACATTATTACCATGGGTCTCTGAGTCATATCTATATTTCTAAATTGAATTTGAAGTGCATGTCGTAACTGCAAATACTTAAAAACATCCTGACGAGGGATCCGATAACTCTCCTGCAATTTTTCAAATGTCTTTAAGATATCATCTGTATACAACTGTAAAACAAAATGAAGCCCTACCGAAATCCACTTGTCAAAGCCTATTAATTTATCAAGTTCAGGATAATTAATGTTCCCCCAAATAGGTGAATAAGCTGAGATCCCATTGTAACCTATCATATCTTTCATGGCCTTCCAGCTTTTCTGCATAAGTACCAGAGTGGCAAATTTTTTATCTCGAGTAAGCAACCCAGCCTCCAATTGGGCCATAAGGTGATACCGAGTATTCCCAAACATTAATAGGGCCTGTATAGAGTCTCTAAAATGTATTGCACCCCACCTCAGAAAGTGCTGTAGCTGGGAGGCAATGAAATACATTTTGGATGAGGAACTGCCAAACCTCCTGCATAGTCCTATTCTAGACACAACCCCCTTCCAGATCAGCTCTCAGAACAAAGATTTTATTTGTCTAAATCATACAGTGGGAACCCAAATAGGAGAATTCTGAAATACATAGAGCAATTGAGGAGTCCAAAACATTTTAATTAAATGAGCCCGACCAACGACAGATAAGGGTAGTCTAAACCATATTTTACTTTTAACTTTAAATCTATGAAGAAGCGGGGATAAATTATGTTTTAAATAATCCTTTAACTGAGGGTGAATCCATATCCCAAGGTACTTAAAACTATGTTCTATCCTAATACACCGAGTTCCTGGTGGCAGTAATACATCATAAATATCTAGGGGGAAAAGAACCGATTTGTCCCAATTAATAACAAACCCAGAGTAAGGGCCAAAGGTCTGGATGAGGTTCATAAGAGAAGTCAGTGAGCCTTCTGTATCTCCCAAGAACAGAAGTGCTTCGTCTGCATAGAGAGAAATATTCTCACTTCTGTCCCCCGTTGGAAACCATGGATGTCCTTAGATTGCCTAATTGCCTCCGCTAGTGGTTCAACAGCCAGCGCAAACAATAAGGGGGACAGAGGACAACCCTGACACGTCCCTCTGAAGAGTGGAAAAAATTTAGAGACTGAACCGTTAACTTGTACACATGCGCTCGGATTAGCGTATAATAATCTAACCCAAAGTATAAAGTTATGTCCTAAGCCAAACTTATCCAGAACCTCCCATAGATATAGCCACTCAACGCTATCAAAAGCCTTTGAAGCGTCCAGTGATAAAATGGCCCTCCCTCCTACATTATCAGTAGGTAACTGCATATTAAAAAAAAGCCTCCTAAGATTAATTGCCTTAGATCTCGTAGGGATAAAGCCAGTCTGATCTGGATGTATCAAGTCTTGTATTACTTTACTAAGTCTAGTTGCTAAAACCTCAATCCAAAAGCCACAATCTTAACATACTTATTCAATGATGAAATTTGACGATAGGCTAGGCATCTTTACCTGGTTTAGGAATCACTATAATGCTATCACTATGACGCTGGTAGTTCCATAAGATCCGAAGCCTGGTTGAAGACTTTCAAAAGCTCCGGAAGCTATAAACCTCCATATTGTTTATACATTTTCACTGGTACACCATCCAAGCCAGGTGTCTTACCCCCGGGAGAATCCGCAACTGCCATTCGCAGCTCAACCAGAATCAAAGGTGCATTTAGCTCAGATCTTGCTGCCTCAGTTCTCATAACCTCTGTTGGTTATGAGAACTTGTTCCCTCTGCTGTATTAATAGCATTGATAACATTTGACTGAGTTTGAGCATTTGCTATCACCTCTAACATGTGACCAATTTTCTCACCTTCCTCCAAACTCCTACACTTATTAAGGAAGCCAGAACGATTAGCTCTATCCAAAATAGTATGCCTATAAAGTTGCTGGATATCCTTCAGGACAGATCTATTAGAAGAAAGAGGATTATTAATATATAAGGCTTCTTTTTTTTTTTTTTCAATTTATTTATTCAATATGACATGTGTGGCATGTGTGTGACTATGTCATTTGATGATGAAAAGTGTAGGGAGGACTTGGAGATGTATGACGCTGGTACATGCTGGGTTATGGCGGCCATCTTGTTGGTTTGAAACGCCAATTGAGTCTGTAAAGATATGCCCGTTTTTTACTGCTATCACTTATCACTTGTTTTGAAATTTTTTGTATTGCATGCCACATGCTAAAAGTGGCTCATGCCCAAAGTCTGGCATCATAATCACACCTGGTGTAATGTACCAGTTTACTTTCAAGGCTTGGTAATAACTTGCTTTAAATGCATTTAAGTATAAAAGTATTTTAAAAAAGGAAATGTAAAAAATAGCCAAACCATTACTTTTTTTTCAAACAAAATATCAATTGGAAAGATATACAAAAAAAAAATAAAAAGAAAATAAAACCTGGGCAATGATTAGATGCAAATTTAAGATATCTGTTTTTTTTTGTTGTTGTTTTTTTATTGGTGACATTAGCTTGACTGATAACCAAAACTAATGAAATTAACAGTTTTATCACGTTAGAAGAAACATGTTTTGTACCTAAATTCCACTCAGCTGATTATTATCATGATACTGGGAAAGATGAAATGAAAGCATTCCAATATTTACAGCCCTTCAGCCCTGGAACAGCTGAAATATGTATCCCCCGGCTGCCAGCTTTGAAACAATTCATTTAATTGTTCTAGAGCCAGGAGCGAGAGCTAGATTTACTCCTGTTCACTGATTAAAACACTACGCAATGGAAAAATTGATCCATTTCAGCAATAGCTTTCAGTATCCCTTTTCACTTAAAAATATTGGATAGAGGGTATCATCCACTTCTGAATGGCAGTTGAAAGATTGGATGTTCAAGAGAATTCCGCAATTGATTTCCCAAATAAAGCAAGTGCCTACACATCTCTGCAGCACTAGCAAGAATGAAAAAAAAAAATACATCCATCGCACGCTTCTACATGAAATGAGAACATGTTGGCTGAAATAAGAGGGATATGCTTTTTTCCTGGAACATGGCAGCTCAGATGGCGTCCTGAATGGATTGTCGTAATTTGTGGGGCAGTTATAGGGCTCTATTAAATACTTTGTCATTGGAGACATCTGTAACGTGAAGGTCTTCGATGTCCTTACTCTTTGGACGTGTGCCCAGTAGTGCCGTTTAGGAAAAATGTAGACTTAATCCTGCAATATTGTTTTGCCTGACGGAAGAGTCAAATTTTTTGCCCCTGGCAGCAGACAGAGTTATCTTTGGGAAAAAGATCATTAAATAGATTGATGGCTTGCTGAAATCTAACGGTGTGGATTAAGTCCCACCACAGAATGCACTACCATCTCTATACGTGTCTGCATCTTCCTCTGTAGTTTAAAGTGTTAAACTGGCTATACAATTGTAGAATGTTGTTCAACATTTTTTCATTTTAGGAACGTTATTTCAATTTTCTAATCATTATTGGGGTCAAATCGTCATTCATTTTTGACAGCACTGATGAGAACATTTGAAGGAGCAGGATGAGAAATCTTTCTCAGTCCAACAAATTTCTAATAGTGTATGTGGTTAGTTACACAATCTTTAAGGTAAAGTTCTAGTTCCAATCTAGTTTCTAAATACTGTAGAGTTCTAAAGTTCTAGGACTCTAAAAATTGTTAAAAACAAACTGAATTTTAGCATTTTTTTCGAACAACAGTCACCAATTCCTCAAATGTATTGAGCATTTTCATACGAATTTTCATAAAAAATTTCATTTTAAAATTTACTAGTGCATGCCAAAATTATCGTCATTTGGCTAAACCATTTCTTTTATCCAGGCATCCCTGACAGACACTGCAGCTGGTCCTTTTTATTATTTTCAGCACATACTGTACATATATTTTAAATGAAAGGACTCAGGAAAAAAGAAAATGTTTGTATAAGGCCTCATTCACACTGATGTACCCATCCATACACCCAGCTTTACCTGCATGGGTGCACAGGTGTTCCTTGCCTCTGTTTGCAGGCAGTCCCATTTATGTCTATTGGAATGAAGCCGCTGCACGAACACAGACGCTGGCCCCAGTCTGACAGCTGTGCAAGCACATAACTATAAATGAACACTGCCTGCTTTCAGAGACACGCACCAGGGCTGTCAAATTTGAATCGGAAGCTGTGTCAATGCAGCTGTTGGGTCCCAATAGACATGAATGGGACTGCCTGCATACAGATGCATGGAACACCTGTGCATCTCTTGTGGGTAAAGATGGCCCTTACAGAGGAAGTACGCATCGCATACTAGCACATTATGTGACACTTACCTGCAACAAAGCCCGCGTTGTCCCTGCTGCCAGCCACATTCTTCCTTCCGGGTCTGCGGGCTCCGGCTGTATTACTGGCCGGAGGCGCGTGACGTCACTACCGTGCATGCACACGGGAGCCGCCAGTCACGGCACAGGGCTCTGAAGAAACGGTACGGGCGGCCGTTTCTTCAGAGCGCATGCACCGATGACGTCATGGGCTGCATGCACTGTAAATATCTCCTAAATGGTGCAAGTTTAGGAGATATTTACAGCACCCATAGGTAAGCCTTAATATAGGCGTACCTATAGGTAAAAGTCATTAAAGTGGGTTTACAACCACTTTAAGCCTAAGTACCCCTTTGTGGATAAGACCTAACACAAAAAAACTTGGTAAACTTTCCAAGAAAAAAGAGTAAAACATTCTTGTAGTGGATCTTCCTGCTCGGCTCCCCCCTAGACTAAACCAACATTTAACCCTTGCAGTGCAGAAGGGCCCCACCAAAAGGGTCGTTTTTGTCACATTCTACGAGATCAAATTTCAAGTCAATAAGATCCTGGTCACCATATGGGTCACAATACCTTTCTGGAAGATGGGGAAACCTTCAGGCAAGCTTTGTGATTAATCAATTTGTATGTCCAACTATTTGTAATCCCACAGTTTGGAATGTCCCAGGTAGTAGGGAACCACTGTTAAAAAACTCCAAACTGTATGAATCCTGAGAGTGGTTGCTTGAAATAGTGCCTATACTAAGGTCTGTTTGTTTTAGTTGTTTGTTTTTGTAGTCCAACAGACACCCCCAATACCTGTGTATGTACACTGGGTTAGGTGGCTGAACACAGCAGATGCAGAGCAGAGCAGGAACAGCCTTGTGCCAAGAGTCTAGAAATATAGCAAAAGGATAGACATGAAAATCTGGAATCAGTGCAGCCCAGGTAAGGCTGGGGTTAGCAACCCATAGATCGCAATCTACCAGTCGATCGTGGCCAGGTGACTGGTAGATTTCGGTATGAGCTTGTTGACCCACCATTACAGAGTATCAAACAGAGAGAAATGCAGAGGGACTACTCGTAAAGTTGTAGCTTTAGTACGGAGCAAGAGCCGCATAAGCTGATGCATCCTCTGTGGTGCTAGCTCCTATCCCATGCAGAGTAATACCAACTGCACTCCACCTCTTAACCTCTTATCCCAGCTAGCAGTCTCCAGAGTGGTGCCAGCAGCAAGAAAGAAGAGATCTTCAGGTCAGTGTGAAGCAATACACTGGGCATAATAGTATATAGCTGTGTTCACACTGATGTGCTGCAGTTGACCCACTCTGTGGGTGCAGTGCAGTGTATCTGCAGCTTTTCTGCTGGTTTACTGTGCTTAGCCATATACTGTATATACTACAGGTTTGGTGCATTTTCTGAATGCAGGAGTTGTGATGAGCTTTCAAAAAGTGCACCACACCTGAAGGATATAATAGAAGTCTATGGCAAAGTGCAGCTAACCCAGGACGGTCGCAGATGCACTGTGCTGCACCCACTGGGCAGGTAAACAGCAGCACATCAGAGTAAAAGTAGCCTTATGGGGGGCTCAGAGCAGTAAGGGTTAATTTACATTTGTAGTTCAGGGGGTGGTAAAACCCCATAGTCATGATGTATTTTTATCACCCCCCCCCCCAACTGCACCCTGTTTAGCTGCAGTGGCCAGGGGTGTACACATGTAGCAGCCTCAGCAGGAGTTATACGAGGAAGGTCTAGACAAGCATAACCCATTCAAGTGAATGAGGCCACTCTGCAAGTGCCATGCAACCTTGTGCAGTACAGCAAACAAGGGGTTAAAGCAGGCAACAATGTGTTGCTTTCTCATTACCTGCTTTAACCCCTTGGACTCCACAGAAGCATGCAGTTGCGGGGCATTTGCAGAGTCCCACATACTTGAATGGGTCACGATTGGCAGGCAGTATCACCCATTAAAAGCAACATAGCGTTTAACTCCTACTGTGGCATGTATACACGTTTGGCTAACACTGTAGTTATTGGCAAAATCACAACTCAACCACAGGGTTTTAGCACAACACCCCCCCCCCAATTTTATGTGTGAACAAGCCCTGGGGGAGCTGCTTCCGAATGGAACTAAGGACTCATTTAGTGCAGCAGGCACGGCTGCTTCTCTGAAAAGCGATCCAGGTTTGTTTGACAGGTGATGAGGAGGCAATATATTGCCTGCTCACCACCTGATTTAAACCTATTACTGCCGTGCAATGCACACAATTGCAACTTGGTAATATGGCAATTAGAGGTATAAATCAGGTGTGAGGAGGCAACACTGTGACCGGTGATCTTTGACTTCTCCCATGTTGTTCAGGTAAATAATAATAGAATAACTTTTGGAAAAAAATAAATAAATAAAATATTATAAACTGTGTATAAAAAAAGTTAAAGTATGCACCGTGCCTTTAAATTACCAAATGCTCGGATCACTCAGTCTATTACTGTGATCAATATACTCCAAATTTCCAAAAACGTTCCTAAAAAGTTTAATGTGATTTTTCAACTACAAATGTGTTTAAAAGGTAATATATCACTCTCCACCTCTTCCTGTGATTTCCACCACCATTCATATATTGCCCCCACCTCAGCCATCTTTGCAGCTACTTCCTTGTCTATGTACACTTTCACAAGCCTCAGTTGCTAATAATTGCTAAGGACTGAGAAAAAGGGGGAGTTTTTTGGGACTTTAAATTAAGCATAGACAGGGTAGGGTCATATGCCTCCATCCCTGGTAGTGTTGGGACTTTATATGAAACACGCGGCTACAGTAAAATTTATAGATATATAAAATCCCATTTATTAATTAACATATGTATACATGTTCAATCATGACATAATACAAATAGTGTCACATTTATGAATTAATCTATGTACACATGTTCCATCATAACATACTACAGTAATAAAAATGCTCATTGGTAGCACATTATTGATTCATAAATGTCCACATGTTCCATCATAGCATGATACAATTGTACATAATGATGTTGATTGTGACCTAATTGCCTTTCCAGTCTAACGTCAAACTATCACCGTAGAGATGGATCATAATTGCAAAAAATTCATATCAGTGATCTGATGATTGGCACATGATTGTAATGACATAGCATCCAAAAAAACTCTATGCGTTTCGTGGATTTTTCAACTCATCAGGAGTAGATGCAAAGTGCATATAACGTATCTGCAATAAGATACTTAATTGTAAATAAAGTCAATGTATCTTTCAATTTTACCAGACTGTATCCGCGTGTTTCATGGAAAATCCCAACTTCCCCCTGTTTTAATTGCTAAGGACTGGCTTACTAATGGCGACTGTGACAGCCCAGGTCCTTTGGGTCTGTCTCAACCCCGCTATTGCTCTTAAGTACCCACCACTCTCGGCTCACATGGATTTTTTGAACTGTGTGCAGGCACGCATGCCCAAGTCATAGGAGAGGAGAAGCTCCTTTAACGGTTCTTTCCATGAAAGAAGTGGTCATCGTGCCCAGTTACTGTTTCAAATAGTTGTTGAAGAATTAAATGTTTCAGTTCCACTAGTTAATGGCTGTACAGATGTTCCTGCCTTTTGTTCTTTTACCAATAGAGAGAGGAGAAACTGACCTTCAGGTTATATATTTCTGTGTCTGTGTTTACAATAAAGAGTCTTATGCTTGTTCCGACCAGTGATTGGGGTGGGCGGTGGAACCTGATTAACAGTTGGTGTCCAGTCAAGGGAAGCTGGCACTGCAGACATACTATTTGGAATTACCGAGGTGCGTCACAGCGACAATCGTGGACCATGTCTGTGCAATTTGTGTGGGTAGAGCCACTTCCAGTCTGTATCAGGAGGAGTGTGTGTGACAGGGTGACAATGAAGGAATGGAGTACAGTTAAGGGGCCCCTTGTCTCCTCATATCAGGAAGTGTCCAAAGAAATACTTCATGGCAAGATCAAAATGTTTTTTTTTTTTTTTTAATTGAAATTAGAAGATTTAAAAATGATTAAAAATAACTTTTGAAATGTCATTAACATATTAAAGTTCCAACACCCTAGAATGTGCTGCAAAAGCATTGTACATTGTATAATGACTACCTCTATTTCTCCATGTGTACCAGAAGAATAATAGGGGGCTCACATTTCCTGTTGTGGAGTCACTTAGTAAAATGTGCTTTTTGTTAATTATGATGTCTGGCAATTATCTGTAGATAAACACTGATAATTTCATTTGCATCAAAGATGTTCTGATCATTATATGTGCAATGTTGCTTGAAAAATGTTGGTCTGCAAATGGCAAAGTTGTGTATTACCTTCTGTTTAACAGTACAACTGTACACTGGATTGTTTGCCATCTCGTTAAAAGGATATTGCTATGCTGGCTTTTATTACAAACTGCATATTGAAAAACATCTGCTGCAATTCTTTTATAGCAGGAAAAAAAAAGTGTGCAAAATGTAAATCACCATTTGTGACATTAAAATATAAAAGCATACCACAGATATTCTCCTAATTTAGTGGTCAGAAGTAGATAAATAAACTTTACATCCTAATTACATGCTTACACTATTTCACTATGTAAAAAAATATTATCAGAGTATTGTGTACCAACGATATAATGTTTTTTTTCTATAAATGACTTCACTGTGTAATAATTATAATCAATAACAATAAACTCATCAAATTATTAAGGGATGTTTCTGTTACATATAAAGTCCTCCCCATATAATACTGTGCAATATACATTTTTGTATTTCTGCTCCAGGGAATTATCCAGTAAGTTCCACCACCATTAGCATGCTGCACTCATAATGCACATCAGAACCAGTATGTAGCAAGTTCTTGAAATATGTGGAATCTCTATATTGTGTTTTCCCACACTCCTCCTTATATGCTCATAATATTGACATATTATATATATATATATATATATATATATATATATATATATATATATATATATATATATAGATACACTACCATACACTTTCCCCTTTAAAGGGATTCATCCACCTTCTCAGGATGCATTTTGGCAATTACTACCTGGTCACCTCCTCCACGTGTGCTAATGAGGACCACACTAATCCAAATGCTTCTCCAATGGCTCCTCCGCTAAAAGGGAATAAGAGCTGAACATAATGTTTTATTGTTTAAAACAAAGGGCACTTTATTAAAAATAAATGTAAAATCAACTCAAAGAACAAATTCACTAAAATCCAGCGGTGCACTACCTTAAAAATACTTGTAAGACATTTGAGTACGTGCCCCCTTTAAATTAGAGATCTCAGCCTCACCAGTAAAGAAATATGATGGCTACTTCTGAGTAATGGAAGGCTTGCCCTGATGCACTTAGTCATGACCCATATGACTTCATTAAAGGGTAATACCTAGGATTGTTTTTTGGTTATATAGCTTGGGTCTGGAGATCAAAGTGATTAAAGTGATATTAAAGCTTCCTTTTTTTTTTTGTTTTTTTAATTAAAATAAGAAATATTTTATACTTACCTGCCCTGATCCTCCGATCCTCCTCTTCTTGGCTCCCCTGCTAGCACTCCTCCCGCCCCTGCTGAGTATCCCTACAGAAAGCCCTCGCAGCCACCCATCTGGATATTTCCTCCGCCAGACACCCATGCGGACAATATGGCGGACGCTGTGGAAATGCGAAGCTCGCCAGTCCTCACTCAGCCCTCACCCACAGCCGCTTCTATCCTTCTAAGAGCAATATGCAGGGTTGGCATAGGCAGTAGCAGCCCTTCTTTCACCCACAATCACTGCTGCAGTTTTTAGGGCAACTGCTGCTAGCATCACACAGCTCAGGAAAGAGCTAGGAAACCATGCTAAATGCCTGTTTGAGTTAGAGCATCGCTCTTCTAGTTTTCACTGTTAATGTTGTTTTATCATTTTCAGGTTCTATTCTTAAGGCACGCACAACCTTATTGTGGGATAGACGTCTGGCCCAGTATGGTGTCAATTCAGGGTCTCCCCCAACCCTCTTCTTTCACCCCCTGGGTTCAGAGTCACAGAGGGTCTCCCCCAACCCTCTTCTTTCACCCCCTGGGTTTACAGTCACGGGCAAAGACCATCGATCCCCTGGTAACGCTGCTCGCTGTTGTGTAGTACAGGTGGAAAAAAGCTTTCTCCCCTCTAAACCTGCTTCTTCAAGACTCTATCACCCTCTGTCAGTCTCTATGTACCTAGATAATCCCTGACAAACCATGTGCAGCCCCCCATCTACTTTTTAAGATCCCTTAATCTGCTAGATAGGCCTCTTTCTCCTGAAACTACGCTATGAAAGTTGTCTCAAGTTGTCTCCTGGAATGTCAAGGGATTATGCTCCCCCAAAAAGCATATGGCGATTCTCTGCCACCTTAAACATCTCAAAGCTGATATTGGATACTCCAGGAGACACACTTAGCAGCGGCAGACTTCATCTGTTTGCGCAAACTCTGGGTGGGCCAGGTTTCCGGGTCACCAGCTGTTAAAGGGAAAGCTGGAGTCCTTCTCCTTATCCATAAACAACTCCCTTGCGAGGTACCCTCCCTACAAAGTGATGATGCGGGACTCACCCTCATTGCCAAACTCAAAACCTCTACGAGGGAATGGGTCATTTCCAATGTTTATGCCCTAAATTCCCCCTCCAAACATTTTTTGGCTTCCTTCATACATATTCCTGCTCCTGGTGGGTGGGGACTTCAACTCTGTAGGACAAATCTCATGCCCACCGCCCTACCTGTCCGCCCCTCTCTAGCCCCCCTTCTCCTCTATTGCACTTCACAGAAGGCTCTAGCTTAGTCGATCTCTGGAGATTGGCACACAAGGATGGGAGGGAATACGCCTTCTTCTCCCACCCTCACAACACTTTCACCAACCCAACACTTCTTGAACACATCACGAGCCTCACATTCATGAGATAGCCATCTCGGACCATGCTCCATTCTCAGTAGACCTGTCTGGATTCTTCTCTTAGAATTCAATCAAGATCTGGCACTTCCCATCCTATCTAGCACACAACCAGACTCTTCAAAAGGTCATTCGGGACACTTGGGATATTCGGCTAACAACTTAGAACACCACGAAAACCCCAATTTATTCTGGGAAGCTGGCAAGGCTATGTTACGGGGAAAGATTATTTCCTATGCCTCTGTCCACAAAAAAAGGGTCACCAGGGAATATTGTGAGGCGAGTAAAGCTTTACGTACTGCCCAATCACATCTTACAAAACAGAACTCCCCTGAATCTAAGGAGGCATGGAGTGCCACCAAAAGTCGGTTCTAAGACACAGGAAAGAATGCACCAGTCTCTTCTAGATCTCCAATACCATAAATTTGGCAACAAAGCAGGAACACCAAAGCAGCAAAAAAGCAGGAAAACTTCTGGTGCGATTATGTAGGAATAAACAGACTCCCACCCATATCACCTCCTTTAAAGACAACCAAGGCAAACTTACTACCTCACCTAAAGACATCAATGACATCCTAGCAAAACATTATGCATCCCTCTATGCCCTGATCCCATCAACGAGATCTTAGCGAAGGCCTTTATAGAAAAATTCCCGCTCCCCACCATCAATGACACACTCCTTGCCCAACTCAACGCCCTGATCTCAATAGACAAGGTCACTAGTGCAATCAAATCTTTAACGGCTGGCAAGGTCCCAGGCCCCGATGAATACACATCGGAATTCTACAAACTCTCGAAGGACATTATCTCCCCTACCCTAGCCCTGGTCTATCAAATAATACTCTCCGGAAACCCCTACCTTCCCTCAGGCTATCAGGTCCACATCAAAATTGTCCCAAAATAGGGGAAGGATCCCACGGAGCCTGGCTCCTACCACCCAATATCCTTGTTAAATTTAGACTCAAAGCTGTTATCCAAAGTAATGGCGAACACATTGGCCTAGATCATGCCCTCCCTAATCCATCCTTCACAAGCGTATTTCACCCAAGGATGTTCCACTACCTCCAATATAGGAAAAGTCCTAACAGTTTTAGAGCATGCAAAGGTTAACCCATCCGGAGACATTGCCATTGTCACCCTTGATGTCTAAAAGACTTTTGACAATGTCAAGTTTTTACTGGCTGAGGGTGGTCCTATCGAAATTCGGATTCTCATTCCCTTTTCTCCACCTTATCAATGCCATGGATTCTGCCCGATCAGTGAATGTCATCGCAGCAGACCTTATTTCCAACAACATTTATCTCCATGAGGGCACACGACAGGGATGCCCCCTATTACCCCTGTTATTTAACCTCGCACTCGAGCCCCTCTCCCACTACCTGCTCTTTCACTTAAATTTACACAGAATTAAGGTGGGCTCCCAGGAACTACAGTGTACGCATTGCTCTGTTTGCAGATGACATACTTATTTTTACATCAGACCCACATACAGATATGTTACATATTCAAGAGGTTTTCCCACACATCAACTTCTCCAAGAGTGAAATATTAGCCTTATTCTAAGCAAGCCCCCCCTCCCTGGACGACGGGTTAAATTTTCCCAGTCACCAAAAATTCCATTTCGTACTTGGGAATCAAAATAGGTAAACTGCCCTCCTCCCACTATCAACTCAACTACTTCCCTATATTATCCAAAATGACAGCAGAATTGGAAAGCTGGTCAGGTCTCCCTCTCTCGATGTTTGGCAGATGCCACCTATTTAAGATGGTCAGCTTCCCAAAACTCCTATACCCCCTACAGACCATTCCCCTGCTATTAAAACATAAAGATCTCCAAAAACTCCAAAAAGCATTAAAAATTTTCATATGGCGGGAACGCCGACCCTGGATCTCCATCCAAAAGTTATATCTCCCTAAACATGAAGGGGGAGTTGACCTGCCAAACATACGGCTCCACAATCTGTCCTGTCTCTTGAGAGGGGGTTTAGACTGGATAACACAAACTTCAAGATATTCCAATTACGAGTTGGAATCTCAGATGGTAAGCCCTTCTGGATTGCACGTCCTGCTGCATTGTGGGATCAGATCTCTTCCTCCATCCCTGAAACAGAATTCATTAATATGGGACACAGTTTTGGATTGGAGAGAGATCAGGAAGAAATTGGGACTATCCCCACTTGTATCCCGACAACTTCCCATCCTTAGACAACCTCTGTTCCCACAGCAGTACGCAGTATTCTCCACATGGGCCTCGCAAGGCTTAACTAACTTTGCTCAACTTTTTGACACTTCTTCAGCCAGGTCCCTTCCCTTCCCTCAGATAATTCAAAGGTAGAATTTACTCCCTCACCATATACTCCATGCCCAGCAAGCAATAAGCTTCAGGTGCAGATTATGCCCACCTAGAGACTTTTGCTTCAAAACTTCTCTCTTGGTCCTGTCCTCACATCTCACGCTTCTGGGACCAAGTAGAGTTATTTGTAGCCACCGTCATTGGTCTTCAACTCCGCAGGGACATATACTCTCTACTATTTGGCTTTCTGGATGCTCCTCTTCCCAAACAGCTAAGAACACAAGCCCAAACCATCCAATATAACAAAGCATGGCTATATGGCAGCTAGGAGGGCTATCCTCAAACAATGGACATCGTCCTCCCCTCCTACCACCAAAGATATTAAAATCGACTTGCTGAACCTTCTGAAAAAGGAAAAGCTGGATCTGGTCCTATCCCACAATGACAAGACATCTCACTTCCACCGCAAGTGGGACTATAATTCAACAGAGTGTTACTGGAATTGAAGTGGCAAAACCTCAGCGATCTTTCTGACACAAATGAGGCCTCCAACTTCATCCTTAATCCTCACTAAGAGCATCGCCACGGTCATACCATCACACAACGCAAGTTACCCTTTCATGACTACCTTCTAATATCTAGCTGATCTCCACTGCCAATGACTGATATGTATTTTCTCTACTTAGGGTGTGTCTTCCATAAAACCATTACTTTTATACTGGTATCATCTTATGCCTGCTTAATTTTGCTAATGCTTGACATGCTTGAGCCCAATGATATCTCATTTCATGTTAAACCTAGCTTGGGTTACTCCCCTCTAACCCCCCCCCCCCCGCTTTTTACACCCACTTTGTAAACTTGCACAAGTCAGGAATTTTGCAGGATTAGTCAGGTGTATCATTAACCAATTATACCAAGCAGCTGCTAATGATCATCAATATAATATGTAGGTTGAAATACAGTCATTAACTGAAACAGAAACAGCTGTTTCATGTCACAGGTCATACACCACAGACAGACTGAGCACAGAAACAAAACACAAGATAGTTATACTGCATCAGGTCTCTCCCAGGCATATATTTCAAAGCAGTCTGGTGTTTCAAGATGTGCTGTTCAAGCTCTTTTAAAGAAGCACAAAGAAACAGGCAACGATGAGGACCGTAGACACAGTGGTTGGCCAAGAAAACAATGCAATAGGTGAAAAACACATCATTCTTACTTCTCTTTGACATTGGAAGATTTTCATCAGTGCCATCAGTACAGAACTGGCAGAAACCAGTGGGACCCAGGTACACCCATCTTTAGTCTGGAGAAGTCTGGCCAGAAGTGGTTTTCATGAAAGAATTGTGGCCAAAAAGCCATACCTCCGATGTTAAAACAAGGCTAAGTGACTCAACTATGCACAAAAACATAGGAACTGCAGAAAAATGGCAGCAGGTGCTCTGGACTGATGAGTCAAAATTTGAAATATTTCTCTTAGCAGGAGGCAGTTTGTTAGCTGAAGGGCTGGAAAGCGTTTCAATCATCAGTTTCTGCATGCCACGGTGAAGCATGGTGGAGGTTCCTTGCAAGTTTGGGGCTACAATTCTGCAAATGGAGATTTGGTCAGGATTAATGGTGTCCTCAATGTTGACAAATACCTGTAGATTCGTCTCCATCATGCCATAACATCAGAAAGGTGTGTGATTGCCACCAAATGTATTCTGCGGCAGGACAACAACCTCAAACATACAGCCAATGCCACTAAGATTTATCTTCAGCATAAAGAAGTACAAGGAGTCCTGGAAGTGATGGTGTGGCCCCCCACAGAGCCCTGATCTCAACATCATTAAGTCTGTTAGGTGATTATATGAAGATGCAGGAGGAGCTGAGGCAGCCTAAAGCCCCGTACACACGTACCGATTGCCGCCGACCGATCGGCCGATTGTAGGCTTGTTAGTATGATGCTCCCGACAGCGCATTTTCGGCCAAACAGAATCTGTCCTGCAGGCATTAAAATTTTTGTACGCCAACAACAGAACGGTCGATTGTTCGTCAGTCAGTACAGATTTCGGCTGACAGACAGCAGATTTGCAAGACTGGGCATGCTCAGAAAAGAAAAAAGACAAGGAAAGTTAACCATCACATGACATCACTTCTGCAGTCGGCTGTTGTTGGCCGACAAAATTCGTGTGCAGTCTTTTGCAGTTTTCAACAGACACTACAGCCCTGGACAAAAGACGGCCGATCGTTAGGCCGACGATCGGTACGTGTGTACGGGGATTAAATCCACAGAAGATCTGTGGTTAGTTCTCCAAGATATTTGGAACAACCTACCTGCCAAGTTCCTTAAAAAAACTATGAGAGCAAGTGTTCCTAAAAAAATGAAAGAAGTGATGCTGCATTGAAAGCAAAAGGGTGGTCACCCCAAATACTGATTTGATTTGGATTTCTCTTCTGTTCATTTACTTCACATTTTGTTAATAGATAAAAATAAACTATTAACTTTGTATTTCTAATTTTTTGCACAGCACTGTGTGTGTATATGTGTATATATATATATATATATATATATATATATATATATATATATATATAGACATTACACACAGAGTGATATATTTCAAGACTTTCTTTATTTTAATTTAGATGATTATGTCTTACAGCTAGTGAAAACCCAAAATTCAGTATCTCAGAATATTAAAATATTACATAAGACCAATAAAAAAAAAGAAGGATTTTTAATACAGAAATGTTGGCTTAATGAAAAGCATGCCAATGTACAGTAGAGTATGCACTCAATACTTGGTCGAAACTCCTTTTGCATGAATTACTGCATCAATGCAGCATGACATGGAGGCGATTAGCCTCCATGCCTCCATGCCACTGCGCATTGATGTAGTAATTTATGCAAAAGGAGCCCCAACAAAGTATTGAGTGTATACTAGACTGTACATGGACATACTTTTCAGTAAGCCAACATTTCTGTATTAAAAATTCTTTTATTTTTATTGTTTTTTATAATATTCTGAGATACTGAATTTTGGGTTTTCACTAACTGTAAGCCATAATCATCAAAATTAAAAGAAAGAAATGCTTAACAATATATCACTCTGTGTGTAACGCATTTATATAAAATATATGAGTTTCACTTTTTTAATTGAATTACTGAAATAAATTACCTTTTTTGATGATATTCTAATTTTATGAGATGCACCTGTATACTGCTGTATATACAAATACACAAGACTCACTTTCCAAGATTGCATTGCATTATACTGGCATACAGTGCCCTCTGCTGGCAAATGTTTACATTTTTGGTTCTTTTTCATTATTGCTCTATATACAGTATAAATATAGGCAAGAAAATGTATGTGAGCCCCTTGCAATCACCAAGTTTTCTGCAGTAATTTGCCATAAAATGTGATCTGATCCTCATTTAGGTCACATCAATAGCAAACACAATGTGCTTAAGCTGATAACACACAAACAATTCTAATTTCTCGGGTCTTTCAGAGGCCTACCCAGGGTCTCCAGCGCCCTTGACGAGGAGCTGTATCGGCGCCCCCCCCCCCCCCCCCCCATGAAAAAGTAAAAAATTTTTTTTTTTTTTGTTTAGATCAATTTTAATCATTTTCTACATTTTTACTATATCCAGCCCCCTTGCCAACCTCCCCCCTTCCTCAATATCTCCAGCCCCCTTGCCAACCTCCCCCCTTCCTCAATATTTCCCCCCCCCCTTCCTCAATATCTTCAGCCCCCTTGCCAACCCCCCCCCCCCCTACTCAATATACCATCCCACCCTTCCTGAAATCTTCTGAAATCTACCTACCTATGCAATCCTTGTCCCAGGCAGCACTCCCAGAGCCGGCTGCCCAATAAATGGCTATCCTCACTTTCCTCCCTCCATGCCGTTTTGCCTGGCAGGGGAGCGGAGAGGAGGGGGCCGCCCGATGTCTGGCATGCTGTCTGTGTCATGCTGAGCGCTGGATAGTCACATGACACCCGGCGCTCCTATGCAGACCGTGAGGGGGAGGTGCTCCCCCTGTGTACTGTGCGAGCAGTTCCTTGATTCAGCCGCACACTGCCTGGGGGTGCCGGGGGCGCAGGCTGAGCAGAGGGCGCAAAAATCACTTCTAGTGTTAACACTGCCTGTTGATTTTTGCGCCCCCCAGGAGTGTTGCTAGGTAACAAAAAGACCAGGAGCTTGAGCCCGAAAGTAAATTCGATCCCACAATGTCCCTCTTCGACATCAGAAGGGGGCGTGAAGATCAGCTCCAGGGAGCTTTGCCCAGATTAAAGTGTAACACCAATTAGATCATTTTGATGGGGGCGACACCTCTGGACCCCTTTACATTACACAGCCCCCCCCCCACACCTCTGGACCCCTTTACATTATACAGCGCCCCCCCCACACCTCTAGAACCCTTTTGCATTACACAGCCCCCCACGCACACACCTCTGGACCCCTGTACAATATACAGCCACCCCCCCCCACCACACCTCTGGACTCCTTTTGCATTACACAGCCCCCCCCAGAGTTGTACAGAGTGCATGGTTCAGGAATGCGTTATGTACAGAGTGCATGGTTCAGGAATGCGTTATGTACAGAGTGCAAGGTTCAGGAATGCGTTACGTACAGAATGCAAGGTTCAGGAATGTGTTACGTACAGAGTGCAAGGTTCAGGAGTGCCTTGTACGGGTTGCAAGGTTCAGGAGTGCGTTGTACGGGGTGAAAGGTTCAGGAGTGCGTTGTATGGGGTGCAAGGTTCAGGAGTGTGTTGTACGGGGTGCAAGGTTAAGGAATGCGTTGTACAGAGTGCAAGGTTCAGGAGTGCGTTGTACGGGGTGCAAGGTTCAGGAGTGCGTTGTACAGAGTGGAAGGTTCAAGAATGCATTACGTACAGAGTGCAAGGTTCAGGAGTGTGTTGTACTGGGTGCAAGGTTCTGGAGTGCGTTGTACAGAGTGCAAGGTTCAAGAATGCATTACGTACAGAGTGCAAGGTTCAGGAGTGCGTTGTACGGGGTGCAAGGTTCAGGAGTGCGTTGTACAGAGTGCAAGGTTCAAGAATGCATTACATACAGAGTGCAAGGTTCAGGTGTGCGTTGTACGGGGTGCAAGGTTCAGGAGTGCGTTGTACAGAGTGCAAGGTTCAAGAATGCACTACGTACAGAGTGCAAGGTTCAGGAATGCGTTATGTGCAGAGTGCAAGGTTCAGGAGTGCCTTGTACAGCCACCCCCCCCCCACACCTCTGGACTCCTTTTGCATTACACAGCCCCCCCCCAGAGTTGTACAGAGTGCATGGTTCAGGAATGCGTTATGTACAGAGTGCAAGGTTCAGGAATGCGTTACGTACAGAATGCAAGGTTCAGGAATGTGTTATGTACAGAGTGCAAGGTTCAGGAGTGCCTTGTACGGGTTGCAAGGTTCAGGAGTGCGTTGTACGGGGTGAAAGGTTCAGGAGTGCGTTGTATGGGGTGCAAGGTTCAGGAGTGTGTTGAACGGGGTGCAAGGTTAAGGAATGCGTTGTACAGAGTGCAAGGTTCAGGAGTGGGTTGTACGGGGTGCAAGGTTCAGGAGTGCGTTGTACAGAGTGGAAGGTTCAAGAATGCATTACGTACAGAGTGCAAGGTTCAGGAGTGCGTTGTACTGGGTGCAAGGTTCTGGAGTGCGTTGTGCAGAGTGCAAGGTTCAAGAATGCATTACGTACAGAGTGCAAGGTTCAGGAGTGCGTTGTACGGGGTGCAAGGTTCAGGAGTGCGTTGTACAGAGTGCAAGGTTCAAGAATGCACTACGTACAGAGTGCAAGGTTCAGGTGTGCGTTGTACGGGGTGCAAGGTTCAGGAGTGCGTTGTACAGAGTGCAAGGTTCAAGAATGCACTACGTACAGAGTGCAAGGTTCAGGAATGCGTTATGTGCAGAGTGCAAGGTTCAGGAGTGCGTTGTATGGGTCGCAAGGTTCAGTAGTGCGTTGTATGGGGTGCAAGGTTCGGGAGTGGATTGTACAGGGTGCGAGGTCCAGGAGTGCGTTTTTTGGGGTGCAAGGTTCAGGAGTACATTGTACGTGGTGCAAGGTTCAGGAATGCATTATACGGGGAGTAAGATTCAAGAATGCTCTGTACGGGATGCAAGGTTCAAGAATGCATTGCACGGGGTGCAAGGTTCAGGAGTGCGTTGTACAGAGTGCAAGGTTCAGGAATTGGTTACGTACAGAGTGGAATGTTCAGGAGTGCGTTGTACGGGTTGCAAGGTTCAGGAGTGCTTTGTACGGGGTTCAAGGCTCGGTAGTGAGTTGTACAGGGTGCAAGGTTCAGGGGTGCGTTTTTTGGGCTGCAAGGTTCAGGAGTGCGTTTGTACGGGGTGCAAGGTTCAGGAGTGCGTTGTACGGGGTGCAAAGTTCAGGAGTGCGTTGTATGGGGTGCAAGGTTCAGGAGTACGTTGTACAGGGTGCAAGGTTCAGGAGTGCGTTGTACGAGGGGAAAAAGATTCAGGCATGCGTTGCACAGAGTGCAAGGTTCAGGAATGCGTTGTACTGGGTGCAAGGTTCAGGAATTAGTTAAACTGCAAAGACACCAATTTGTTAAACATAGCACACTTATCTTAAAATCTTGATTAGCAGTATACAGGAGCCGAGGGAAGAATGGCGGCATCAGATGGAACATAAATGAGTGCAGCCGAGCAGGACATGCAGCAGTGTAACATCTAAGTGAAAAACTCCTCTTGAATGAAGTGTCTTCACTGTTATCAATGCGTATAACCTCCACTAATATATGAAACAAGGGGAGGGGGGAGGCTTAGCAGACAAATAGGACCCAATAGAGCTTATACTCTTTAGGTCACTTGAGCATGTATATATGAATGGCAATCACGCACGATATCACTGACACTGGAGTGGGTTCAGTATTCCTCAGCATCCACCAGACATCCCATATCAAAGCATATATCCTGATGAGTATCCTCTTATGATGGCAACCCAGACCGGATATTATCCTCCTCAGGAGCTCAACAAAAACAGAAGACTCCACAAGGTGTGTACCCGTGTAAAAATAAATTTAATCTAAAATAGGAACACTTACATATATCCAATATAAAAGCGCTTAGGTCGTACATAAAATCATCCGGACAGAATCACAGCAACACCTGAAGCAGACCCGACGCGGCGTTTCGTCTCATAAGACGTTATTACGAATTGTCCTTTGTTTTTTGTTGGCTGCTGGTTATCACTTCTTTATCGTTAGCGCGGTATTTTCCCTACACAGTTAACATCTATCTAAGACAGCCAGGGATTGGTGGGCAAGCCGGGGGTGGCCGCATTGAGAGTGATTGGAGCTATCAAATTGAAGCAGTGATATTGAGAATGGGTGGGGCCAAATGCAGGGCTTTACATTGCTGGCTGGGGAGGAAGGTGGCAGGGGGCGGGACCAATTGTAACTACTGTATGTGCATCCAGAGTGGTGTATAATTCAGGTTTAATATACACTGCTGTGGATGCACATACAGTAGTTACAATTGGTCCCACCCCCTGCCACCTTTCTCCCCGGCCAGCGGCTGTTTGTCTATAAAGTAAACGGGACAAGGGGGGGGCCACACATATCAGCCCCGCCCACCCCGACATCAATGCTTCATCTTAAAAGCTCCACTCACTTTTATTGTGGCCACCCCCGGCTTGCCCAACAATCACTGGATGCTGGATGGATGTTACACTGCTGAGGTATTTAGCCCCGAGTTCCTGGGCCAACCCCAGGCCTTGGGACTCGGGGCTAATAATTTTAAATAAGCAATAAGAGACCCGGGGCTTTTTGGGGGCCCACTCTGGGGTATAGCCTTGGTCAGCCCCCCACCCCCTTCCGGATGCCACTGGCGCCCTCCCCTCGGCCTATGCCCCTGGTGGGCGGCAGTCTCGCCAGCCCCTTGGTACACCCCTGTCTGTATTGAACACACTCATTAACCACTTCTCGCCCGTTGTATGCAAAATGACGGCCGCAGGGTGGTTGTATTATCCTGACTGGGCTTCACATGACATCCAGCAGGATAAGCCGCTCATGCGCACCCCCAGGGGCGTGCAGCATGGCGATCGGTGGTGTGGTGTGTCTATCCGACACACCACATCTCCGATCTAGGTAAAGAGCCTATGAGAAAAGGGGATTCACTCCAGAAATAAAGAGATTATTCTCCCTCTCTACAAGACTCTGGTCCAGCCGCATCTGGAGTATGCTGTCCAGTTCTGGGCACCGGTCCTCAGGAAGGATGTGCTGGAACTGGAGAGAGTCCAGAGAAGGGCAACAAATATAATTAGGGGAATGGAGGATCTAAGGAATGGAGGGCATCAGCTATGAGGAAAGACTACTAGCACTGAACGTATTCTCTCTGGAGAAGAGACGCTTGAGGGGGGATATGATATCAGTGTACAAATACTGTACTGGCCACCCTAGCATAAGGAGCAAACTTTTTAGAGAAAGGTAATACAATAAGACACGTGGCCACTTACTAAAACTAGAGGAAAAACGGTTTAACCTTAAAATACGTAAGGGGTTCTTCACTGTCAGAGCAGTAAGGATGTGGAATTCGCTTCCACAGGTAGTCGTATCAGCAGGGAGCATCGATAGTTTCAAAAAACTATTAGATGGGCGCCTTAAAGACCACAACATACAGGGGTATACAATGTACGGTTAACAGCAAACATGCACGCGTTGAAATGGATGGACCAATGTCTTTTTTTAGCCTCACAAACTATGTAACTATGTAACCTGTAAACATAAAGGAAGCCAATGAGTGCCTATAAAGGATGCCAATCAGTGCCCATATTAGTAATGCCAAACAGTGCCCATCAGTAATGCCTGTCAGTGCCTCCTCATCAGTGATGCCTATCAATGCTCTCTATCAGTGCTACCCATCAGTGCCCATCATTGCCACCTATCAGTGCCCATGAGTGCCACCTACCAGTGCCCATCAGTGCTGCCTATCAGTGCTGATCAGTGCCCATCAGTGCTGCATATTAGGGACCTGCAGTCAGGGGAGGCAGGGGGAGAGCCTCACCTGCCATGAAAAAAAAAAAAACAATTGCGCTTAAAGGTCGTAGCTCGGCAACCCTTCCAGCTCAGCCCCTTTAACTACAAGGAAAAAACATGGGTTTATGAGTATAAGGTTTACCCATAATCCCATGTTTTTCTCACACAGTTAAGAGGGAGAATATGCTGCTGCTGAAAAGGTACTTTTTTAATTAAGCAAAATAATATATTATTAGGCTATATATTATAATATAATAATTTATTATTTATCTATTTCCTGTGAAATTACTGGTTTGAAGTTATAACTTCAAACTTCAGTAATTTGTCCGTTAAGCCACCTGCTTGAGTACAGTTTTTAAAATATAGTAAATTACCTTAAAAACAATATATAATAATTATTTGTATATGACTTACTTAGGGTAATTAACCACTTGCCACCCAGGCCAATTCTGACACTTCTCTCTCTCACATGTAAATCACCATTTTTTTTGCTAGAAAATTACTCAGAATGCCCAAAAATGATATATATATACAGTAAACCCCCCTCCATTGCGGGGGTTACGTTCCGGACCCAGCCGCGAAAAGTGAAATTCCGCGAAATAGAAAAACCCTATTAAAATGCATTGTAGGCATGTTTATTTTACTGTCACTGTACGTGTAGAAGCATTTTAAGGTCTTTAAACACACTTTTAAAACAATAGAAACTCATTTAAACACATAAAAGATACTAAGAGACATAGCAAGAGCAATGGAAAACACAAAAATATTTCATTTTTAATGATTTATATAGTAAAATAACATTACAAAAAAAACGCGAATTACCGGGACCGCAAAAACTGAACCGCGATGGAGCGGGGGATTACTGTACAGTATATATATATATATATATTTTTTTTTTAACAGACACCCTAGGAAATAAAATGGTGGACATTGCAACTTTTTATGTCACACGGTATTTGCGCAGCAATTGTTCAAACGCATTTAAAAAAAAAAAAAAACACTAATGTTAGCCCAATTTTTTTTAAAAATGTGAAAGATGATGTTATGCCGAGCAAATAGATACTTAACATGTTACGGTTTAAAACTGCACACACTTGTGGAATGGCGCCAAACTTCAGTACTTAAAATTTTTTTACAGGTTACATGTTTTAGAGTAAAGGCACGTGTGTCGTGCTGATTGTCGGCCGAAAAGCTTCGGCCGACGACCGATCTGCCGATTGTAGGCTTGTTAGTATGATGCCGCCGACAGCGCACATTCGGCCGAAAAGAATCTGTCATGCAAGCATTAAAATTTTTGTAGGCCGACACCAGAACGGCCGATTGTTCGCCACTCACTACAAAATTCGGCCGACACACAGCTACAAATCTCAACACGCATGATCAGAACCAAATAAGGTCCCGGAAGAATTTTCTCAAGTAAACTCAACATTTTATCCAGAAAGAACTTTCGGCTCGCGGCAGGCCAAAAAATATGTGAAATGCGGAGCACATGCTCATCTTGATAAATGTGAGAAGAACGAAGATGCTGCTCATAATGCCATACTTTACAAATAAAAAGGCATGTGTTCTGTTATGATGAAGATAATGTTTGTCTATTCTATCTGTTATATCAAAATTTAGAATTAAATAATTTTAACTCTTCACCATTATCTTTGTATTTTGACAGCAAAGATCTAACTATTGATATGACCCTTTATTCTTTTAGGAATTAATGTATCAAACATATTTTGCTGGTTATGTACAATATTAAACATGTTAACAAATTAAGATAATCCATTTTTTATTTCCAAATTTCTTTATTTTTGGCACTCAGAAAAAAACAAAATAAAACATTAATACTTCCCGTATTTAAAACCGAAACATAAAAAAGGTCCATTTGCACTAAATTAAATTAGAAAATGACAAACAGGGGTAAACTAAATAATAGGGTACAAAAATTATAATTGCTGATAACTATAATCCGGCTGCCATGAGGGTAGGTTTGGATCATGCTGGCCATATTGCCACTGGCCATGTGGCATTTGGCGAGGTGGTGGGTGTTGTGGAGGTGGAGGGCACGGGTGCTCATCACATACGTGGCTGTGCTCTGTAAGGCAGCCCTTTTCCGCCTTTTGCAGCACATCCAAAATTATTTTTAGGGCATAGTGACACTGCATGAGGTCCACCTGCCCTAAAATGTTGCCCGTCATATTCCCGAAGGACTCATTTGCCTCCGGTTTCCTACGGAGGGCTATGGTGGCCTCATGTATAAATTCGTCTGTAATTTCGTCTGTATGCTTCCTCTTTTGCCTCCGTTTGGCAGGAGGAGGTGGTGCTGGAAATAGTTCCAAGGGCTCCCCAGGCTCCTGGCTGCAACCTGGCTCCTCCTCAGTGATACTTCCCTGTTGATGAAATGAATAATTGATTAGAATGTTATAGTGTATATAAAAATGCATGTTTGTTATATTATTGTGAACAAATAGCAGACTTTACATACAGTGGCGTATCTAGGGTCTCCAGTGCCCTTGTTGAGGAGCTGTATTTGGCAACAACCCCCCCCCCCCCCCCAAGATCAATGTAAAAATGTAACCCCCCCCCCCCCCCCACAAAAATCTAAAAGGGCATTACATTTTTCTCATTTGTCCCTTGTTTGCCCAGTGTAGAGCTCTCTAGTGGGCAATCATTGTCTCAGGTGTGAAAAACAAGAAAGAGAGGGGTGAGAGATAGAGAGAGGGAGAGAAAGAGGGGGTGTGAGAGAGAGAGGAGGTGGGTTGCAGAGAGAGAGGGGCCTGAACTTGCAGAGGGCTTGATGTAGGGCATTGAGGGTGAAGCGTTGCAGGGAAACAGGAATAAGGAAGCCACCTGCCTTGCTGACCCGGAGTGAGAGACCAGAGACATGGAAGCAAGGATGGATGGATCATTTGCAGGAGCTGTTAGTTTGTTAGTTTTGTTAAAAAAAGGTTGAGCCTGAGGAATGCTGAGGCTACAGCAGTGTTTGTTAGGACTGGAGGTGTGCTGGGGATGCAGCAGTGTTTGTAAGACCAGAGGTGTGCTGGGGATGCAGCAGTGTTTGTAAGACCGGAGGTGTGCTGGGGATGCAGTGAGAGGCAGTCTCAGTCTCCTGGTCTGTTGGCTCAGTGTTAGTTTGTTAGTTTTGTTAAAAAAAGGTTGAGCCTGTGGAATGCTGAGGCTACAGCAGTGTTTGTTAGGACTGGAGGTGTGCTGGGGATGCAGCAGTGTTTGTAAGACCAGAGGTGTGCTGGGGATGCAGCAGTGTTTGTAAGACCGGAGGTGTGCTGGGGATGCAGTGAGAGGCAGTCTCAGTCCCCTGGTCTGTTGGCTCAGCTGCTCTCAATGTTTTACACCTGCATGAAGCAGCTCTCAATGTTTTACACCTGCATGAAGCAGCTCTCAATGTTTTACACCTGCATGAATCTGCCTGCAAACTGGGGGTTCTGGGGTGTGCAGGCTGAGTGGATTGTTAAGAAATCACTAAAACAATGCCAATGTTTTTGCGACCCCCCCCCCCCCCTTGGCCTGCGGCCCTGGCGGTTGCCTGTCATGCGAACCCCTTGCTATGCCCGTTTACATAAAGGGTCAATTATGGTTTAGCTTATAATTTTGTTACATGATTACATTTTTAGCAGACAATATATTGTGAAATGCCATACCTGAGTCAAATTGCCCTCTAGGATATCTTCATCCTGGCTGGGATCGACAGACACTGAGCCCTCTGCCGAAGTAGAAGGCAGCGTGGAAATTGATGGCCTGGATTCCAACGTGTCTGCCAGGAACCGCAGGTTGTCAAAGTACCACAGCCGTGGTACAGGTATATTTTCGGCAGCTGCTCCAGACCTTGTGGCATCCTCAACTTTTTTGACCTCTCGCCTGTATGCACTGCAAATGCTGTTTATTTTCTTTCTGATATACTGGCTATTTGCCGCTGCATAGACGGGCTTGTAGAAGGCCACTAAATGTTCAATGGCCTGTTTTCTGAGATGTTTGTTCTTGTACTCAGCAGATTTGACTTGCCACAAACAGGGCAGTTGCCTAAATTCATCTATGAAGCTGATGAGGAACTCATGGCTGGTGAAATTGTCCACCATTTTGCAGGACAGTATATGCCTGCAAGACACAACACAACACAAAACATATTAAAATAGCATGTATTTTGGGACATAATAAAGATATTCCTAATAAAAGCTGTATAGGGCCCAAAACACACACTTTTTAATCAAATAGTCGTACCTTTGTTTGTGGGGAAGAGTCGTGATTCGCAGATCGATTGTGCTCCAACCAACGATATGTCAGCTAGCAAATCGTCGGCCGAAAGATCTGGCGTCCTTTAAATACAGCGCATGCGTCAACTCCTCCTCCAGTGGCGGGCTTGTGCAGGGGTGTGTACGTGCCAAAGATCAGGCCTACATGCGACACTCACACACCTGAGGCAGTGTAATAATCGTTTGAAATAAAAATGTCTGAAAGATCTCAGAGTTCATCAAGTGTGGGCCGAAGTGATTGGGCCACCAGAAAATCAAGGGCTACACCCATGACCAAGGGGGAAATGGTGGAGATGGTCTCCATTTTAGAAAAAATGGATTATGATGGGAAGTTGGCAAATTATGATCGGCCCAATGCCAGGAAAGATCGCATAATAGATAAGGTGGTGGCCTGTTTGTACAAAAAATATGGTGTGGAGCGATCGAAAGATCAGATTCGAAAACGGTGGTCCGACCTCAAACACCGTGAGCAGGATCAGCTTTCCCAAATCCATCAGATTCTGAAAAAAAGTAAGTAATTTTTTTTTAACATGCAATATGTTTCATTAAAATTTTTGTATGTTGTATTAACATGTCTAGATTATAATGTCTATGTAAAAAGTACTATTACTCATTTTAGTTGTCGTGTCATGATTAGATCGATCTATTGTTGATTTTTTAGTATATTACATTAAAAGTCAGGAAGCCATAGTTAAAAATATATGTATTGTGTTGCAACGAACGTTCTTTCCTGCACGAATCTTCTCTGCAAACATTCATATTAATCACAGATTATTATTCTATTATTCAAACCTTTAAATAGGAGAAAAAAGAAAACTCTGTGCCAAACAATGGGAAAGGAGGAGGAGAGGTTTGGCAGCTCCATCTGCAGTGGAGAAAGAAGATGAGGACATGGGCCCAGATGGTGGCACAGATTCTACAAAAGGTAATTGGTTCCTATGCACAGTCAAACATTAATGTACCATATTTTTAGTAGATAACCATGTACATGTCTTCATATTTGTTCCTAAAATAGCTATCAAGCAGGGCACCATGTCCTAACAAATGTACCTCTTGTGACTTTTATGATATGGCAACTTTTTTGTATTATGTAGATGAAGACATTATTCCAGAAATAATCCTGGTGGAGCCAACAAGTGACCAGACACCAGAGCAACATGAAGGTTGGTAGGCACAGATTTTTGGGTAGTGGGATCATAGAAATATGTGTATTTGCAATGATTGTTTTACCTTATATTCCTGTATTCCCTTACAAATTTACATTGCAGATGTTGCGTCATGCGAGGATGTGGCATCCCCAGCCAGGTCAGAACCCAGATCTCCTGGCAACTTGGCAAGCAGCGTTGCCGGCACATCAGAAATTTTGGAGGATCCTGGACCAAGTGTCGGAGAGCCAGTTGTGTGCCCATGTAGGTTTTCTCATAATGATTTTTATCAGTGTTATTTTTAGCCTCCAATTGTCAACACTAGTTCCCTATGGGAGCCTCTTTATTTGAATGGAAGTCGCACCGTAAGTCGGATCAGGATGCTCTGACTTGCGGGGCCACTTGCGCTGTGAAGATTGTTGAGGGGGAACTACACAGAAAAATTGAATAACCCACCGTGGGTGTCCCACCCAAGTTCACAACCAGGACTTTTGTGTGTGGTATTGAGTTTGAGGGTAGGCCCACAACAAAAAGACAGCGTGGGTTACCCCCAAAACCCATACCAGACCCTTATCTAAGCATGCAGCTTGTCAGGCCAGGAAAGGGGACGAGCAAGCGGACCAAACCCCCCCTGGACCACAGCAGGACACATGCCCTCAACATGGGGGGGTTTTGTTGCTTTGGGCCAGGGGGGCTCTGCACCCAACACCCAAAAGCAACTTGCTCCCATGTAGAGGAGGACAAGGGCCTCATCCCCACAACCCTGTCTGGTGGTTTTGGGGGTCATGTGGCCAGGGGGTTCCTAGGACTTTGGAAGCAACCTTTAACAAAGGGTGGCCCCCAGATCCCAGACCCCAATCCCTATGTGAATGTGTATGGGGTACATAGTACCCCTACACATTAACCACATAAATGGAAGTGTATGTGAATAACGACAGGAGACGTTTATGAAATGTTCTTAAATATCTTCATCCGGTCTTCTCCACTTTGCTCTTTGGATCTTCTCCTCTCCACTCTTCTGCTGTCCAATCTTCTGCTCTTATGTTGTCTGCTCTTTTGCCCTAGGCTCTTCTTCTTCCTCCTGTCCTCATCTGATGCTGTTGCCATGCATTCTGCCCGTCTCTGGTCTCTGCAGCTTAATATATATACATTACGACCATGCCCTCACAATGACATCATCATGCGTTCACACCCCTAATGAATATATAGTAAGCTCAGGAGACCGGCAGAATCATCAGCAACAGGATCAGAGGAGGACAGGAGGAAGAAGAAGAGCCTAGGGCAAAAGAGCATAAGAACAGGGTAGGTATTAACTCGAGAGTAATTTAAGATAAACTGGACACCAAATGTTTCTCTATTATGACCTCATGTAGGTGATTCACATTGACTCAGTTGTATTTTTTTTTACAGATCATGATTTACATAGTTGCACTTTGGCCAAATTAACCCGTGAGGCTCTACAATGCTGCTCAGACCTAGAGCAAATAAAGGAGACTGCAACGGCATTGCAATCCAAAATGCGGGATTTTGTGGACATGCTTTCCAAATTTTAAAAGATTTTATCAAAGTTTTTAATGTTTTTATTGGTTCCTGATATTACAAATGTTTTGTAATATTTTATGATATGTTGATGACACTCAATCGTTAAGAGTGTACCCACGTTTGGGAAAAACACTTTAGAACACCCTAACCCTAACCCTGTGAATGTTTTTTACAAAAAAATGTTTACATTCAACAATGTGTGTTCAATTCTTTATTTGACTTTCGTTGGGGGGTCCAGGTCTAAAGCTGTGTAAAGAAGCACTAAATGTATGATGGCTGTCCTATTCACATATTTACATGTTAATGAAAGCATTTTGGACACTGCCATATGCGAGTTGCTGGAGGTGTCAATTAAATGTTAAAGATCCCACCAGTTTTAACGCATATCACAGTGCGATCTGACATTTCACACAGGATCGGATCACACAAGTGGGAACGACTGTGCGATCCTATCCTGATGCAGCTGAATAAATGCATCATGTGCGACTTTTGTGTGAGTGCAGTGCGAATTGAGACATACACTTTGTATGGCTACATTCACACTGAACACGCACACAAGTCGCACATGACCCTTTATTTCTGATGTATCAGGATTGGATCGCACAGTGCTTCACACTTGTGTAATACAATCCTGTGGAAAAAGTTAGTGGCGGGTCACCCTTATGCGATGCAGGAAGGCTGCAAAGTCACAGACTTCACGCATCGCATAAGTGTGACTCAACACTCAAGGTACTAGCAGTCCTAGGATTCAATATGGCATTGATATTGCCAGTAGCAATCAGTGTAGGGAGATCAGTGTAATCTATAGTGTATTGCTTGTTCGTTGCTCTAGTTCACTTTCCATTACCTATATATAACACTTTGAGATGAACAATGATCAAGTTTCACATAACACTGACATATCCTAACATTGGTGGGCAGTGAGAAGGATTTCATAAATTAACACAACATAACAGGTGTAGGTACGTTGTTAATACCCTAATGTATTATATGAAATATATAGTATGGGCAACTTCTGGACAATGACCACCAATGTAAGGTGACATTAGATGAACCTTGGGTGTGACCTAGTTCTCAATGTGAGAGGGTTTGTGGAAATTTTATGGGGTGCAGAAGGCCCTTGTATTTACACCACTGGCTAAAAAATAACACATGGGCATCATCACTTTGGATCAGCTGGTGAGAGACTACAGTAAAGAAACACACTGATGAATGTATTAACCCTTCCAAAGTCACACATATATAACACATAATTAACCCAATAAATTATGTTTGGCATATGTGCCCAAATGATTAGAATCCACAATACAGAATCATTGCAATTTTGGTTTAATGTGTAAAAAAATCTTAGATCTCTGACATTTATCTTGTGTGTAAAATAGTTTAGCAGTTTATTGGTTGTGTGACAGTGATTGCTGCCAGGACACAGCTCCTCTCCCCATGAAATAGTGCAGATATTCCTGGCGGATCTGACGGGCCCTCTGTGATGCCAATCCTGAGCGTCCAACTTGCATTGACGTCATGGTCTCCACTTGGTCAGGAGGTTGGGCCTCTCCACTTGTACCTGGCATAGCAGGGTCAGTATCCAGTTGCTGCAATACATAATTGTGTAAATTCCTGCGTAGGAAGTTGTGCAAAATGCAGCAACACAAGACCACGTTATCCACTTTGTACAGTGCCAGGTGTATGGACGTCAGGAATATCCGGAACCGGTTGGCCATTATCCCAAAGGCATTCTCCACAACTCTGCGAGCTCTGGACAACCAGTAGTTGTAAATCCTTTGGTCGGGGGTGAGGTTCCTCTGAGGGTAGGGCTTCATTAGATGCTCCCCAAGCGCAAAAGCATCATCTGCGATAAAAACAAAGCTCATACCCTCAACAGTTTGCTCCCTGGATGGCAGGTTCAGAGTGCCGTTATGAAGACGACGAGCGAACTCCGTCTGCTCAATAACTCCCCCATCCAAATTGCGGCCATTTTTGCCAATATCCAAATAAATAAACTCATAGTTTGCATTAACTATGGCTAGCATGACTATACTAAAAAATCCTTTATAATTATAATAAAATGTGCCGGAATTCGGAGGGGGGACAATGCGGACGTGCTTCCCATCAATAGCACCCCCACAATTGGGAAAATTCCACTTCTCCAGAAATTGAGCAGCAATCTCCAGCCATTGCTCTGCGTTTGAAGGAAACTGTGGGGGAAAAACACAAAAAAAAAAAATGTTAGTGCTTGAGCACATCACATTATTAATTACACACACAGTTGACTGTTAAATGCTTATGCAACTTTTAAAAAATATAAACAACAGGAAGGCAATCGTTTGGATTTGGGGATGTAACATCTACATACATTTATTTTCAACCTCCTATTGTTCTTATATTGTAAAGGGCCATACACACTATAAGATTCTCTGAAGACTTTTTCCTGCAGATTTACCTTTTCTATGTAGTGCAAGGGCCTGCCAGATTGCGTGTTTGTTTGACCTCATATTATCTCGTTTTGGTAAATCGTAAGGAAAAATTGTTCAGACAATCTTATAGTGTGTATGGCCCATTATAGTCACCAGCTAGAGCAGAGATTCTCAAACTACGGCCCTCCAGCTGTTGCAGAACTACACATCCCATGAGGCCTTGTAATTCTATGACATTCACAGACATGACTAGGCATGATGGAAATTGTAGTTCCTGAACAACTGGAGGGCCATAGTTTGAAGACCTCAGAGCTTGAGCTTTGGTATATGCTGACTTTGAGATTTAGCATGTGGGTGGGGGGATGGGTAAGTAAAACTGGGCATTTATACATCAATAAGTGCTTGTGGTCAGTGAAGGTTTTAACATCATTACATAAACATACACAATCATAGGTGGGAATGGATGGACTAATGTATTTAAGATAAATCATAAACTAGGTAATAAAACATTGGCCAAGGACTAATTGTTTGAGGGAAAGTAATAAAATTACCCAAATTCAAAATACTGTTAACAGGCAATGCGTTTAGGGACACATAGGAGAGAATGCTGGGGTGGTTAGTGGGTAATTTTACAAATGGTTAAGATAATCTACATCTTTACTACTATGTGCTGCGGACAGAGGGTAGTTACAAAATAATGGCCTGTGTCAATTGCTGTACATCCAAAAACAACATAATTCGGGTGAGATGACTAATACATGTAATGTAATGTAAAAAATAAAACATACCTTGATATAGTCCTTCTGCAAGACCTTGATGATGGCAGAGCAGGTCTCAGGGATGATGACTCCAAGTGCTTGGGGGGAGATGCCTGTGGTGAACTTCAGATCCTGCAGGCTTCTCCCTGTTGCAAGATACCTCAAAGTCGCAATTAACCTTTGCTCAGGAGTAATTGCAAGCCGCATACAAGTATCCTGCTTCAGAATATAGGGGGACACCAGGGCAAGAAGACGGTAAAAGATGGGATCCGTCATCCTCAAATAATTCCTGAAGTCATCAGGATTATTTTCCTGGAGCTCCCTCAGCAAGGACATATGAGAAAATTGATCACGGTTAAGCAACCAATTTTTCGTCCAGGAGGTCCGCTTCTTCTTCCTATTGCTCGTACGTCGTCTCAGAGCCAAAACTCCAACACTAACGACAGCAACGGTCGAATTCACGGTCGCCATAATGAATTCTTGAACGATGTCTCGGAAAATAGCGAAATGTCGTCAACCAAACAAATGCTACCGAAATCAGCGCGAGATGCCCAGAAGGGTCACGGCCAAACACTCACTTCCTCTTTTGTAGCGGTGAACGTGCGTGGAATGTAGTGACGTCATTTTCTGTCGGCAGACAAAAGTCCTGGGCAAGTTTTGAGCACTTTTCAACAGACAAACAACAAACACGTCAGCCGCGAACATTTGACGGCCGATCTGTCGGCCGACGATCGGTACGTGTGTACGAGGCATAACAGAGAAGGTCTAATGCTCTAACCATCGCTGAGATACCTCACATGTGGTTTGAAAACAAGTCCTTATGCTGGTTAAATTAGTAAACTATGAGAACTAATTCGGGTGCTATATATAATCTATATAATAATAAGAGAGTGGTTCAGGTTCTATTCTTTTATTATATAGATTATATATATGGCACTTTCATTGGTTCTCACAGTTTACTAATTTAACCAACATAAAGACTTGTTTTAATAAAATCAGGACTGTTGATAGCTATTTAGAGCACAGTGTAATTTTTATATTTTATTTCTGCATTCTGTAACAGCCCTGTACTTAACCAGTGAAATCCCAGCATTTACAGGGCTGTTACAGAATGCAGAAATAAAAATCTGCTGTTCAATAGATTCCATTCGCCAGACGCTTATTTGTCTGGGGGAATCTGATTGACAGCCTGATGCACAAGTTTTTAAGCGTAAGTGAGTTGGTTAAAGTTGAAGATGAATTTTCTTTATCTCACAGCACTCAGTTATGCTGTGGGGGTTTATTCACTAAATGTTGATGTGGGGGTTTATTCAATAAATAATGCGGGGTTGTATCAGGCTCTGATACTAGCCAGTGCCTCACCAGCCACTGACCTCACTGCATGTCACTGCTGCATATTAGTGCCTTCTCATCAGTGCCTATCAGTCTCACTTCATCTGTGCCGCCTCATCAGTGCCGCCTCATCAGTGACCATCAGTGAAGGGGAAAACGTACTTATTTACAAAATATTATAACAAAATAAATTCATTTTCTGCCTTTTTTTTTATTTGTAGCACAAAAAATAAACAAGCCAGTGGTGATCAAATACCACCAAAGGAAAGCTCTATTTGTGGGTAAAAAATGGTCATATGGGTACAGTGTCGCAAGACTGCGCAATTGTCATTCAAAGTGCGACAGTGCTGAAAGCTGAAAATTGGTGTGGGCAGGAAGGGGGTAAAAGTGCCCTGTATAAAGTGGTTAAACATTCACTGTGTTGAGCTGGTTGAACCTCCTTTGCCAGCAATGATTTCAAGCAAGTGCTTTTGGTAGCTCTGGATCAGACCTGCACAACGCTTAGAAGGAATTTTTGACCATTCCTCTTTACAAAACTACTTCAGCTTAGGCACATTTGTAGGATGTCTGGTGTGACCGACTCTCCTGAGGTCATTCCACAGCATCTCTATGTGAATAAGGTCTGGTTTCTGACTGGGCCACTCCAAAGCATTTGGCACAACTCATAATGCTGAGTAGTCTTCCCAAACAATCCAACTTCTGTTTCATTAGTTCACAAAAAAATTTCCAGTAGCATTTTGGTTTGCCAAGGTGTTTCTTTTGCAAACTTTAGGAAAACAATGTTTTTTTTTTTGAGAGCTGCAGCTATCTCCATGGTGTTTTGTCAACAGGGATGTTTGTTGGTTCCAGTGATGTCTTCAAGCCTTTAGCTGTTAATTGTGGGTTTTGTTTTACCTCTTTGAGGAGTCTGAGTTGTGCCTTGGGAGTCATCTTGGCTGGGTGCCCACTTCTAGGAAGAGTAGCCACATTACTAAACTGTCCTCATTTATAGACAATTTGTCTATAGTTGCCTAAACAGTTTGATATTGCTTTGTATTCCTTTCCAGCCTTATGCAGATCAACTATTCTTGATCCTATGTTTTCAGAGAGCTCCTTTTTGTGAGGTATGGCTCACATCAGCTAATTCTTCTTATGAACAGCAGTCTAAAAATGTTTGAGTGTCTTTTATCAAACAAAGTAGCTTTAAACCACACCTCCTAACTCACTTTGTTAATTGGGCTCCAGGTGTGCAAACTACTGAATCCAGTTAGCTTTCTAAATTAAGTAACAATGAAGTACAAACAGTGCTAGACACAAATGTCAAAGTGTAAAATCAATAGCTGGGATACGCACACTTTTCGGCCAGCCACCATTTTGGATATTGGAATGTATACCTACAGTGCTGTTATTCATTGGACTTTAATGTGAGTGTTCTATTGTGCTTTTTAATAAAGTAACCTAAAGGTTGTAGACTATTGGGTGGGTTTCCCTTTTTTATTTGTTGCCCATGTTACTTTTTAGCTACCAGTGAGAGGAGCATTGAGAGCTTTTCTAGTATACATCTGGCTCTGTTCTGTGGGTTCACTGTGGGTTCAAAGCAGCTGGGTTTTTACAGCACAGTTCGTCCCTTTGGGTTGGAGTTTTTCCTGGAGGTGCCTCACACTATTTCATGGATTCATCTGATATATGTGTATGACCACTCTAATAAAAAGGGTCATATATTTTCAATAAGAGGCTTTGAAATCCCAGCAGTGTGGCGTTGCAGCAGGTGGTCACTTACATTTGGAGTGGATGCAGCTTTGGAGCACTTTACAGATGATCTATGGACTATTATTTTGAATTATTGATTGTACACTTTGACTTTTTTTTTTAGCACTGTGTGCACTTCCAAATTTAGGGTGAGCAGTTTGATTGGCACAAGGTGAAGGAGGGGACACTGGACAAGTTTGTGTTAAAGAAGATTGCCCTGCGGCCTTTTTATATATTGTAATATTCTAATATAATGTGCAGCTTGGCATTATTAATGAATGGTATACATGGTTCATATTAGACATTAGCTTTGTTTTGATTGAAGGATAATAGATTTTCCAGCATGGTATGTTATAAATGCTATTGTAAAATATTGTTTTTATAGCACCCTCCTAGATAGATGCTAGTATAGGTGTATATAGTTTTTTTGTTTCTCTGCTTAACAGGGAGACAGACAGGTAAATCTAGGAGCTGTCTGCTTAACAGAGAGCTGTGATTATTGATAGAACCTGCCCAGTGTGCTCTGATGCTGCTCATTCGGGCTTGATGTTTCACACTGATCCAATAATAATACAGTTTATTGGACAGTGGGAGGAAACCATGTTGATGAGAGCAAGGGATGTCTGCACAGCCCTGGCCAATAGGCATGGGAGGTGCCCCGGTGCCTGCGCCTATATCTGAGGTGCACGTGGGCTTCTGGTATTCGGCTGGAGAGCAGAGTCTAGGTGGGGAGGGGGCTGCTGCCTCTCACCAGCACAGGCTTCCATGCGGCCTCAAGTGGTTGACCTGAGGGCCAGAAACAGAGATAATGAAACTCTTTTTAGTGCTGACTGAGGGAGAATGTCCATGGGTCTCGCCTGGTATCATAGAGGAAGGTGACCTGCGGACAGGGCCTTGTGAGTACAGACTTCCCACAGGGATCCTAGAGACTGTTCCTGGTAAAATTCCCCTCTTGGTGCTAAAAAGTCAGCAGGCTGGGTATAAGCTAAAGGGGATACTGGCTAGTGTCCTGAAGATACAGAGTTCACTGAGTCTGCTGCTAACACAAGCAAAGGATTTATTCTTCCCATGCAAGTGCTGTATGGTTCAGCAGAAGATCTGCTATTGAGTTCCACTAAGTGAGGCCAAGTGAGAGTTGTCCTCACCTTTACATAGTTGAATTTAGAGTATCCCACTAATCCCTTCTTCTATCCAAGTACTCCAAATAAAAAATAAAAAAATAAATCCCCTAGACTGGTCATTGAAGACAACGAGTGAAAGAGTGTGTGTGCATCCGGGAGTGTGTGAAAATACCTGGTATCTGGCGAAAGGATAATCAGAGGGAGACCCAAGATAGATCTATAATCAGCAGTCCCTATGGGGGTAGTGCTACATTTTGTTGATTCACATTTTTAAAGGTGCTTTGCATATTATTACACATAGGACTGATTGACACTATATAGTTTTTTCTATAGATTGAATTATAATTTCAGTCGGTGTGTTAGAAGTATTAGGATTTTCATATGCATTTGCATAGGGAGTGCATATTATTTGAGATAGCACTGCACTTTTTTCAGACTTCTTGTTAACATTTATTGGTTCCCCGTTACAAACTTCAGGTGTGAAAATTTATAAGCAAGGGTACAAACGGACTTTGAAAATGTGGTTGGGGTACATTAATTTGACAGTCACTGCAAGAAATACAACACCCTTAAACATCTTTATAAATGTCCTGCCATGATGCCCTGTGTTTGCAGCCCAATACGAGTGAACAGGAGAATGCCCACTTGGTGAAATATTACTTCATCCACTATGTCCAGGTTTTTCAACAAAAAATCATTGAGCTTCAACTGTAGCCAAAGTCCTAGTTGACAAATTCTTAGTTCATTATAAACCGCCTCAAAGAATTCACTCTGATCAGGGCAGAAACTTTGAATGTAAGCACATCAAACAGTTTCTAGATATGTTGAGTATCCAGAAACCAAGAACAACACAACCTCAAGGGGATCCACAGCCTGAAATATATATCCACACCTTCCCATTACAGTGACAAAGAAGCAGCATTGGAGCAGACATATCTCTATAGTCGTGTATGCTTATAACAGAAAATATTGGATATTCTCCATACATGTGAGATGGGCTCAGCTCAGTGAATTCGGTCTTCTGCATCTCCATTGATTAGACATCTAGTGAAACCCATAAAGGCTGCAATGTCAGCACACTTAGAGGAGGTTGCTTGCAAAGCAGAAAGTGCATTTGTGTTGTGCTTGATTTATGTCAGCTACCAGATCTTTAGTGCTGGGCTGAGCACTGAGTACATCTAGATTGCTTTTAATATGACCTTTTAATAACTAAGTTGTTTTACGCTATTTTTGTTAATGGGACCTTCTTTTCATATGGGCTGGACAGATGGTAGGAACCAAGGGATTTTTGGGCTCTTAAGCAATGTTATTCTGTGCGGTTGGACTATTTAGTAACAAGTAGTCAACCAAATTTGGTGAGTGAGTTATATCACAGGTGTGCTCCCTGAAGAATGTGAAACAGGTACTTTATCACATGGAAGACTTGCTATCACATTTCTCACCTTGTGGAAATTGTTTGTTTACACACTGCATGGTTTAACAGACTTAAGCCTCTTTCACACGGTCCGCCTCCGTAGGCAGATCCGTGTTGCTCAGCGGGGATCGATCCGCGATCCCCGCTGAGCCGGCGGATGACAGCTCCGTCTCTGCTTGCAGAGCGGAGAGGGAGGTGTCTCAGCCCCCACTGCCCTCTATGGGGGATCGGATGAGAGTGGACCGCCTGTCCGCTCTCATCAGATCCGATCCGATTACTGAACGGATGGAAAAATAGGGTGTCCAGATTTCACGGACAGGATCGGATACGGATGGCAACCGGTGTTAGCGGAGGTGTCTCCGCTGACACCCGCTGCCCCATAGAGCTGCATGGAGGATCCGATCAGATCCGCCTAAAAAAACTGACAGGCGGATCTGATCGGATCGCCCGTGTGAAAGAGCCCTTATGATTATTTTATTATATACTCGATTGATTTTGCACAATATATGTATTTCTTTTTTCACTTTGGATGAACAATTGATGTATTGATTTGCAAATCATTTTTGTTATGATTTATTTTGATTTTTTTTATGTATTGATGTATCAATTTAATTCACTCCTTTTGGTTGTAGTTATTATGGTATGAACTAATATTTTTTATATATATTTAATTTTGGTAGTAGCACTGTATGTTGCATATAACGTTTTCTGACACACCTTTGTGGGTATTTTCTTTGTCTGTTATGTTTGGTGAAAAATGTAAAATAGTTTTTTATTTAGTATTGCTTTTCATTTATGCGGAGGGCCAAATACTTTTGATGAGGGGAGTGTGTATTTTTCCTTCCCTGCATTAGACAATAGTTTTTAAAGTGAAAGTTTCCCTAAGCATGGAGTGGCAGCTGCCATATTTTTTGGGAGATCAAGTGCACAAAAGACTTTAATTGGCTTTCACTGCACCCTTAAACAGGAAACCCATCCTAAGCAACCAACCAGAAGGAGAGAGGGAGAGGAAGTACACTTCCCAGCGACCCAGAACCACATGGCAGCACCTGGAGGAGAGTTGCTGCCTGATCCAGAGGACAGAGAGTGAGTCATTGGTTGTGAATACTTCTGAAGACAAAGACTAAGTTTGTTAATTGTGAGTACTCCACACACACTGAACAGCACGCACCAGGCTAGTATAGCTGTCTCAGAGTATTGGTCTGAAGGTATCATGTGCATGCATCCAGATTGCACTACTACTTGTTCCCTACTTATGGTTCCAGAGTCGCTATTTCCTGCTGTATCAGAGACCCCTAGGCAGAGCTGATTTTCAGGGAGTTAGGGAAAGATGCTGCCTCCTGGGATTCCAGAAAAGGAGACTATTTCACTACTTGCTTGAAGGAGGAGAGGTCAGGACATGAGATGTTATCGCTTGCTAGGACTTTGAAATTTTGATCAGGACTCCTGATTGCTAATCTTTTGTCTTTTACTGGATTATGCTCTCGGGGACAGAAAGTTTCCTGTTGGATTACAAGTCTCTGGAAACCAAATCGCCCTCTTGAGGAATAAAACCCCAATAAAATAAGCAGCTCTATATAAATATAATCATAAATAAGCAGCTCTATATAAATATAATTATAAATAAAATGTTTATTTTTAATATTTTGTTGAGAATCCTTTACTGGCAATGACTGCCTGAAGTCTGGAACCCATGGTGGACATTACCAAACACTGGGTTTTCTCCTTTCTGATGCTTTTTTCAGGCTCTAACTGCAGCTGTCTTCAGTTGTTCTTTGTTTGTGTGTCTTTCTGCCTTTGGCTTTGCCTTCAGCAAGTGAAATGCATGCTCAATTGGGTTGAGATCAGGTGATTGACTCGGCCATTAAAGAATATTCCACTTATTTTCCTTCAAAAGCTCATGGGTTGCTTTTGCAGTGTGTTTTGGGTCATTGTCCATCTGTACTGTGAAGTGCCATCCAATCAACGTCACTGCATTTGGCTGAATCTGGGCTGACAGTAAATCTCTAAACACTGCAGAATCCACCCAGCTGCTTCTGTCTTCTGTCACATCATCCATAAACACCAATGACCCAGTGCCACTGGAAGCCATGTATGCCCATGCCATCACACTGCCTCCACCATGTTTTAGAGATGATGTTGTGTGCTTTGGATCATGAGCTGTTCAAAGCCTTCTCCACACTTTTTTCTTCCCATCATTCTGGTACAGATTAATCTTAGTTTCATATGTCCAAAGAATGCTTTTCCAGAACTGGTCTGGCTTTTGCAGGTGTTTTTTGGCAAAGTCTAATCTGGCTTTTCTATTCTTCAGGCTTAAAAATGGTTTGCACCTTATGGTGAACCCTCTGTATTTGCTCTCATTAAGTCTTCTCTTCATTGTGACTGATACGCCCACCTCCTGGAGAGTGTCCTTTACTTGTCTGGATGTTGTAAATGGGTTTTTCTTTACCATTGTTGTCTTTTGTCGAAGTCCAGACCTTTCTATGTTGCTGAGCTCCCCAGTGCTCTCTTCTTTCCTCAGAATGTACCAAACTGTTGATCTGGCCACTCCTAATGTTGCTGCTATCTCTCTGATGGATTTGTTTAGTTTTTGAAGCCTTGTATGGATTTGCATTTTACTTGCATTGACAGCTCCTTTGAACGCATGATGTAGGTTCACTGCAGCAAATTCCAAATGCAAATACCACACTAAGAATTAACTCCAGACTTTTTACCTGCTTAATTGATGAAGAAATAAGGAAGGAGTAGCCCACACCTGGTCATGAAACAGCTTTTGATTCAATTGTCCAATTATTGGTCCCTTAAAAAAAGGGGGGGTAGCTACTCTTAAGAGCTGAAAATTCCCAAACCCTTCCTCTGATTTGGATGAACATACCCTCAAATTAAACGTGAGAGTGTGCACATTCAGCCCATATCTGTTATATAACTATAGCTTTAAAAATTTTGGTAAATATATGAAAATACTAAAATGGTGCCTGTGTTCAAATATACAGTATATGGACCTAACTGTATATGTTGTGCTGTAGAACTTTGTCACTTGATGTGTGTACCCTTAAACCCCCTTTTTTATGTGTATAATTTCATGTGTGCTCTTTTTTTCCCTTTTTTTAGTGTGTTTTCTGTTCTATATTAATAAAGATTATATTAAAAAAAGAAAATGCAGAAAAAAAAGCAACAGGTGACCGATGAGTCAAAATTTAAAATATATGGATGTAGCAAAAGCAGTTTGTTTGCGAAGGGCTGGAGAATGGTACATCATTGCGTGTCTGCAGGCAACAGTGAAACATGGTGGAGTTTCCCTGAACATTTGGGGCTGCATTTCTGCAAACAGAGATGGAGATTTGGTCAGGATCAATGGTGTCCTCAATGCTGAGAGATACATTCAGATAATCAGATACTTATCCATCATGCTATACCATCAGAGAGGCACGTGATTGGCCCCAAATTTATTCTGCAGCAGGACAACAACCCCGACAGCCAATGTCATTAAGAACTATCTTCCGTGTAAAGATGGACAAGGAGTCTTTGAAATGATGGTTTGGCCCCCACAGAGCCCTGATCTCAACACCTTCAAGTCTGTCTAGGATTACATGAACAGACAGAAGGATTTAGGGCAGTCTACATCCACAGAAGATCTATGATTAGTTCTCCAAGATGTCTGGACCTACCTACCTGCCTGCTGGGTTCCTTCAAAAACTCTACGCATGTGTACAGTACCTAGAAGAATTGAAGAATTGATGATGTTTTGTAGGCAAAGGGTGGTCTCAACAAATATTGATTTGATTTGGATTTCTCTTCTGATAATTTGCTTTCCATTTAGTTAATTAGTAAAAATAAACTATTAAAGTATAACTAAAGGCAAACCTTTTTCTTTTTTCTTTTTTTTAGTTTTAGATATTAGAGGGCTTAGAACTCCTCTTTTTACTGCTGTTTGTGCGGAGATTCACCCTTTCTATTTGTCCTGTTTACCATTATCATTGAAAAGTAAAAGTAAAAGAAAATCCAAAATTTTGATTCGTCCCCAGAAAAGTAATAGAGAAGAAATCTTCCAATAGGGACACTAGTTCTAGTGACCTGGGGGTCCCCAAGGAATTCCCCTACTTTGCAGGGATTTCCTCTCCCTTCCTGTTTGGCTTTGGGACAGGAAACTCTCTATAATGGGACACAGATGACGAAAAAAAAACCCTCCCTTACTCTGTCCAAAATGAAAAAATAAAAAAACATCTGCCTAAAACTTTTGCACAGTAATATATATATATATTTAAATAGGGAGAAGGTAAATCTCACCGGGTTGAGGTGAGCAATTCAGAGACATTAAAAAGATATACATTTATTAGATTTAAAATCATTCAAGACAAAAAACATTACAGCGTTAAGTAGATAGAACCAGAGATAATTTGAACATGGATACAACTGATCATATCATTTACGCAGTCATGGAGTTCGACGCGTTTCGCCAAATACAACTTGGCTTCTTCAGGAACCGATATGATCAGACCATATGGCCTCTAGTTCATAAACATGGTTGACTTGTTAGGACCCATGATGCCACGTCAGCCTCAGAGACATAGATGGGAACCCTTCCAGATGATCCCAACTTAGGGGTCATATACGCCTCAAATGAGGCTTGGTGGATCGGACCTTCTCCATAGCTTCCCCAGTGTGTAGTGACCATACCCGGATAGTTGACAATTAAGAACTATAGCCGGTTAATTTAATGGGGGTCTCAACGAAAAAAAAGAGGAGGCAGCGGCATATTGTGCCGTAGGACCGGCGTCCGGACCTCGATGTGAGCTCATCCAACAAGGAAGAGTTCTTTTGGGATTTGCTCATTGGCTCCTTCCAATTGCCATCTTTTATATGTTTGCTCCTCTTTTTTTTCGTTGAGGACCCCCATTAAATTAACCGGCTATAGTTCTTAATTGTCAACTATCCGGGTATGGTCACTACACACTGGGGAAGCTATGGAGAAGGTCCGATCCACCAAGCCTCATTTGAGGCGTATATGACCCCTGTTGGGATCCTCTGGAAGGGTTCCCATCTATGTATCTGAGGCTGACATGGCATCATGGGTCCTAACAAGTCAACCATGTTTATGAACTAGAGGCCATATGGTCTGATCATATCGGTTCCTGAAGAAGCCAAGTTGTATTTGGTGAAACGCATCGAACTCCATGACTGCGTAAATGATATGATCAGTTGTATCCATGTTCAAATTATCTCTGGCTCTATCTACTTAACGCTGCAATGTTTTTTGTCTTGAATGATTTTAAATCTAATACATTTATATCTTTTTAATGTCTCTGAATTGCTCACCTGATGCTTTACCGGTCCTTTAAAGTCCTTTCAAACATGGTAATCCACGTGGCGTTTATCCCACAACCCGGTGAGATTTACCTTCTCCCTATTTAAATACTGTACTAATATGGATGTGGACATGGTCTAGCAGTTCTTTGATTGGCTGCAGCCTTATTGTTGATTTATTATATATATATATATATATATATATATATATATATATATACTGCCTTACAGTAATTTTATATTTCATATAGACAGGTTTCAGTGTTCACAAATATTCATAAAGGTGTAAATAGCTGTTTTTATAAATTTTACTTGCCACTGTAGAAATTTTACAACCTATGTTATAGATTTACGAGTAACACTGAAATGTCACATACAGTTTCATATATAAAATTCTCACTAGCATTTTATACACAGGAAAATGGCAAATAATTTTATAGCTGACATTTTTTACTAAATTCTGTGTAGGAAAGGAGATCAGGCTGCCATATTCACAGCCATATCTTTCATGATATACGATAGCTCAGCTTTAAAGTGACATTTCATGGTTATGCTATCAAACTTAGAACTGGTCTTACAAAAGTACAACAAACTCAATTACACAAGAGGGACCCGGTTGTTATTTTTATCTGCAGTATTCAAAATGGCCTGGTCAGCTATCTGTAGGGAGATATCTATCCCAGATGTTTTAGATCTTTTTCTTGGTGGCAGCATAGGATTGCTGTAACGCTATGTAAATCATAGTCACCTAAAAACAGTAATCATCTGTGAGAGTTCAGACCATTAGCTAGGAGATGTATGTATTGTAGTGTACAGTCATTTGAAGAAGGTCTCCAAAAGGGTATAATCAGAGGGGACAAACCCTAGACTGTTTCCACTGTCAAAGGAAACACAAAAGGAGGGGGTTTGGACAACACGAAAACCCAAAGCCTTATGCAAATTATACCTTCTGAAGAAATTCAAGGGGAATTCGATAAATCTATAGGCAAAATGTAAAAAAAATAAAATAAAAAAAATGAAAAAACTTAAAAAAAAATGATTGCCTTTTTACAAAGGAATTGAAGAAAAATATTTTTAAAGTCTCCTATATGCAGTATGAAATCCCTTTTGTAGCATAATCATTGCTTAATGCACTAGCCTGTGGCTCAGTAAGTCATTTTTTTGAAGGAAATTACATTGGATTGTCTTTAAAGAAATAGAACTGTTATCTGCCAAAAAAGAAACATCAATAAAAGAGGTTAACTGGAAAGAAAAGCAGAAGTTATTGCTGTTTTATGTAATGTAGTTATCTTTATGTTGCTCCTTCACTTATGGGCTCATAATACATAATACATAAAATCTGAAAGACCCTAACATCCTCTCCTAACAGGCTTTTCCAATTACTTTTTTTGTTCTACAAATAATTTAATAACAATCAGAAAAGATATTAATACTGAATGTGTATTTTTTTAAATTCCCTCTTGCCAGAAAAATTAACAGACATGTCCTCAGATAAAGCATGTCCCAAATACTGTAACTGAGGATAAGATATGGGTTCCCTTTGAAATTTACAGCAAGAACAAGGAATATCACAAGAGACCTAGCAGCACACATAACTTAATTTTGAGAATAAAGGATTTTTTGCCCATTGTTCTGAGCATTATTAATTAAAAAAAGAACATGGTGAGAAATAAAAGTAGTAACAACAGAAATATAACTTTGGGAATTACAAATTACTAAGTCACAATTTGAAACCTTTTGTAAAATATGTTAAGATTTTGGGCCGGATTTTCTGAAGTGAGTTACACTTTCATCAGGAATGAGCAGTATTTGCTCTCCCTGTCCATCAAAGTGCTGCCCATTTGTTCATTTATCTGTTCACATATAAGCTGGAGATCGACTAATTATCGGCAAAGCCGATATATCAAGGGCCGATTTGGATTTTCCCCGATATATCAGAATCGGCTTTTTATTTACCGATATTTCAAGGAAAGTGCTTGTACTGGGGTGATGCCTGCAGCTAGAGGCATCACCCCGGTACCGGTGTCCATAGCCAAAGGTCGGCTGTCTTGTAATGTCAACTGATGCGGCTGAGAAGCCGCTCGGCTGTCATTCCAAGGAGGCTCTCCTCCCCCTCCCACCGCCATCCGCGGCTCGCCCAGGTCTCCCATCCCACCGGGAGACCCGGGAATCCTACCTTCACCGCCGCCATCTGAACCGGGTCTCCATTTCTTTTCATTTGGCGCCGCTGCGTACCCGGAAGTTATGTCATGACATGACATCACTTTCAGGTACTGGCGGCGCCGAATTAAAAAAACTTACAGCATTCAAAACAACAAACTTGGCATTTTGAATGCTTAAGTACAGAGGAGGGGTTTGGGGTCTTTTAAACCACCAGATCCCTCCACCACAGTACCTGTAGACATTAAAAAAAAAAAAAAATTTAATGTCTGAAAATATCGGCAGATATTGCCCGATACCGATACCCAATGACCAAAATACCGGTATGGGCGGTAAAAAAAACGATATCGGTCTATCACTAATATAAACATTCTTTGGGACATGCTAAGATGTACTTCAAGTGGCTGAATGATTAACAAATAAGTAAGTGAAGAAGAGGTTATTCTTAAAATTTTCAGAACAATTATTTAATTAAAAGGTCAGTGTACCGAAATGTTGAAAGCAGTTGCAGAATATTGAATAAATAAATACCTAAATTTGTGGAATAAAGTATATCTCAATCCTAAACTTTTTTTTTCTCATTTTGTATGAAGTATTGTATGATTAGAACTTCTGCTAGTTTTTTTTCTTACTGGGGAGATGTGTTATAATAACAAAACTGGAAGTGAAAGTATTTTTTTCCAAGTCAGGGAAAGCCCCTCTTAAGCTGGCCATACACAGTAAGTTTTCTTTTTGCTAACTGATTCCTCCATCTACACAAACAAATTGGATGGAGGAATCCACTACCAGAACACACTGATACTGAAAACATTTTCAGTATGTTCCTTCATTAGAAGTTGATCAAATGGACAAATTCTGTCGAGCAAGGATGGCCACACGTTGATTGACGTTTGGCCAGTCCCTGCTGAACCAGAGTTTCAGTCTGTGTATGGTTGACTTTAGATAGTTATCACCAAAATGTGTCTCCATTGGAAGATGTCCAGTTATTCTTGTGACATTTGGTATTTCCAGTGCCTGTGATGATGGACACCAGGAAAAATATAGAGGATAAATCTTTCCAGTGGGGACAAGGGTTCTACTTGCTCACCACTCTACCCAAGACAAAAGAAAAAGAGAGTTTGGGCTTTAGATACAATCCAAGAAAAATATTTCCATTTTCCGTATTTTATAGCAAAAATATTATTATAATCAAATATAGTACCATGAAATAGTAAATATTTTTTTTAAAATTCATTTTTTACTTTGACTGTTAGAGGAGCAGAGAGTTTTTAAAACTGCTCACATCCTTTGAATGCTGTGAAGCATTGCTTGGCTCCTATATCTTTATTAATAGTTATGGGGGGGATTATTTATGAACTCATCTGTGTATATATGAAGAGATGTCACATCATAAATAATAATGTGTGGGACATTTATATTATGCTATAATTAATCTCAACGTCGGTCAAAACACTGTTATTTTTAATGGAAAGAATGTGGAAGGGTTAAAAGGGTGTGAACTTTTTTCTGCTGACTTTGTCTCTATGAAAGTTCCCTCACTTTGTAATTTTTGTTTTTTTTCCAAAAAGCTTTAGTAATTTTTAAAGCTATCAGACAGCTTTCATCTAAAATAATGCCTGGTGGATCCTGCCATTAATACCCTTATTAAGGCACTTCCTGATATACAGCAGTGAGACAACACAAGTAGCTGAGAAGGTGGGTAGTTTAGGTCAGTAGGACTGTTTTTAAAAATTATTATATATGAGCAATGATTCAACTAGACCCATCCTCCAGATTCTGATAGGATCAGATTCTCAACCCATAGATATGCATTATTCCCATCCCACCCACAATCTGTATATTAATGTTCCCAGGCAAGATGTCATGTACTGAGCATAAGTTAACCACTTGCCGACTGCCGCACGACTATTTACGTCGGCAGTCAGCCCCTCACAGGCAGAGCGACGTAGGGATACGTCGCTAGCCTGTAAGGGGCTAGGGAGCGAGCGCGCGCCGCCGGAGGCGCGTTCCCGCGCGGTCAAGTACCCCCCCGCGCGTGTGACTGCCGGTCACTCGGGATCGTCGGGTGGAGAGGGAGAAAGGCAGGCGGCTGATGTAAACAAGCCGCCTGTCATTCTCCCCCGTGTATGAATGGCGATCATACGGTTCTACTATGTAGGACCGTTGATCACTATTCATACACCTCAAGCCACAGCCAATCACAGCTAGAATCACGCCCCTAGGGACACACATAACCCCTCCCTCTCAAAAAAAGTTAACCCCTTCACTACCAGTGTCATTTTACAGTAACAGTGCATATGTATAGCATTGATTACTGCAGTAATGTCACTGGTACCCCCAAAAGTGTCAAAAATGTCAGTCAAGGGTCCGATCTGTCTGCTGCAATGTCGCAGTACCGCAAAAAGAATCTCAGATCGCCGCCATTACGCGTTAAAAAAAAAAACAACAAAAATGACAAAAATCTTTCCCTTAGTTAGTAAACGCAATAACTTTTGCGCAAACCAATCAAAATACACTTTATGCAATTTTTTTTTTTTTACCAAACATATGTAGCAGAAAACAAATTGGCCTAAAATGTTCAAAAATTTTGATTTTTAAATTTTTTGGGGGGGAATTTCATATAAAAAAATGTGAAAAATATTGTTATTTTTGGAAAGTTGACGCTCTTTTTTTGTTTATAGCGCAAAAAGTAAAAATCGCACAGGTGATCAAATACCACCAAAAGAAAGCTCTGTTTGTGGGGAAAAAAAGGACGTCAAATTAGTTTAGGTACAGTGTCGCATGACCGCACAATTGTCCGTTAAAGTCACGTAGTGCCGAATCGCAAAATAGGCCCTGGTCAGGAAGGGGGTAAAATCTTCCGGGGCTTAAGTGGTTAATAAACAGCAATCATGCAAAAGACAGCAGGTGACTTACATGGCAGCCACAGCTTCTGTTCACAAAACCAGAGGCCCTTTTGTCTTAAGCCCCGTACACACGTACCGATCGTCCGCCGACAGAACGTCCTACAAATGTTCGCGGCTGGCGTGTTTGTTGTTTGTCTGTTGAAAAGTGCTCAAAACTTGCCCAGGACCTTTGTATGCCGACAGAAAATGACGTCACTACGTTCCACGCACGTTCGCCGCTACAAAAGAGGAAGTGAGTGTTTGGCCGTGACCCTTCTGGGCATCTCGCGCTGATTTCGGTAGCATTTGTTTGGTTGACGACATTTCGCTATTTTCCGAGACATCGTTCGAGAATTTATTATGGCGACCGTGAATTCGTCCGTTGCTGTCGTTAGTGTTGGAGTTTTGGCTCTGAGACGACGTACGAGCAATAGGAAGAAGAAGCGGACCTCCTGGACGAAAAATTGGTTGCTTAACCGTGATCAATTTTCTCATATGTCCTTGCTGAGGGAGCTCCAGGAAAATAATCCTGATGACTTCAGGAATTATTTGAGGATGACGGATCCCATCTTTCACCGTCTTCTTGCCCTGGTGTCCCCCTATATTCTGAAGCAGGATACTTGTATGCGGCTTGCAATTACTCCTGAGCAAAGGTTAATTGCGACGTTGAGGTATCTTGCAACAGGGAGAAGCCTGCAGGATCTGAAGTTCACCACAGGCATCTCCCCCCAAGCACTTGGAGTCATCATCCCTGAGACCTGCTCTGCCATCATCAAGGTCTTGCAGAAGGACTATATCAAGGTATGTTTGATTTTTTACATTACATGTATTAGTAGTTTCACCCGAATTATGATGTTTTTGGATGTACAGCAATTGACACAGGCCATTATTTGTAAACTACCCTCTGTCCGCATGCACATAGTAGTAAAGATGTAGATTATCTTTAACCATTTGTAAAATTACCAACTAACCACCCCACCATTCTCTCCTATGTGTCCCTAAACGCATTGCCTGTTAACAGTATGTCGAATTTTTCAAATTTTATTGCTTTCCCTCAAACAATTATTCCTTGGCCAATGTTTTAGTACCTAGTTTATGATTTATCTAAAATACATCAGTCCATCCATTCCCACCTATGATTCTGTATGTTTATATAATGATGTTAAAACCTTCACTGACCACAAGCCCTTATTGATGTATAAATGCCCAGTTTTACTTACCCATCCCCCACCCACATGCTAAATCTCAAAGTCAGCATATACCAAAGCTCAAGCTCAGAGGTCTTCAAACTATGGCCCTCCAGTTGTTCACGAACTACAATTTCCATCATGCCTAGTCATGTCTGTGAATGTCAGAGAATTACAAGGCCTCATGGGATGTGTAGTTCTGCAACAGCTGGAGGGCCGTAGTTTGTAAATCTCAGCTCTAGCTGGTGAGTATAATGGGCCATACACACTAGAATATTGTCAGAACAATTTATCCTTCCGATTTACCAAAACCAAATAATATGAGGTCCAGCAAACACTTTCAAATCCTATGCAATCTGGTAGGCCCTTGCACTACATAGAAAAGGTAAATCTGCACAAAAAAGTCTTCAGAGAATCTTATAGTGTATATGGCCCTTTACAATATAAGAACAATAGGAGGTTGAAAATAAATGTATGTAGATGTTACATCCCCAAATCCAAACCTTTGCCTTCCTGTTGTTTATTTTTTTAACAAGTTGCGTAAGCATTTAACAGACAACTGTGTGTGTAATTAATAATGTGATGTGCTCAAGCACTAATTATTTTATTTTTATTTTTTCCCCACAGTTTCCTTCAAACGCAGAGCAATGGCTGGAGATTTCTGATCAATTTCTGGAGAAGTGGAATTTTCCCAATTGTGGGGGTGCTATTGATGGGAAGCACGTCCGCATTGTCCCCCCTCCGAATTCCGGCACATTTTATTATAATTATAAAGGTTTTTTTAGTATAGTCATGCTAGCCATAGTTAATGCAAACTATGAGTTTCTTTTTTTGGATATTGGCAAAAATGGCCGCAATTCGGATGGGGGAGTTATTGAGCAGACGGAGTTCGCTCGTCGTCTAAAGAACGGCACTCTGAACCTGCCATCCAGGGAGCAAACTGTTGAGGGTATGAGCTTTGTGTTTATCGCAGATGAGGCTTTTGCGCTTGGGGAGCATCTCATGAAGCCCTACCCTCAGAGGAACCTCACCCCAGACCAAAGGATTTACAACTACCGTTTGTCCAGAGCTCGCAGAGTTGTGGAGAATGCCTTCGGGATAATGGCCAACCGGTTCCGGATATTCCTGACGTCCATAAACCTGGCACTGTACAAAGTGGATAATGTGGTCTTGTGTTGCTGCATTTTGCACAACTTCCTATGCAGGAATGTACACAATTATGTTTTGCAGCAACTGGATATTGACCCTGCTATGCCAGGTACAAGTGGAGAGGCCCAACCTTCTAACCAAGTGGAGTCCATGACGTCAATGGAAGTTGGACGGTCAGCATTGGCATCACACAGGGCCCGTCAGATCCGCCAGGAATATCTGGACTATTTCGTGGGGAGAGGAGCTGTGTCCTGGCAGCAATCACTGTCACACACACATTAATCTTGTTAAAGATTTGACACACAAGATAAATGTCAGAGATATCTTATTTTTCAACACATTAAACCAAAATTGCAATGATTCTGTATTGTGGATTCTAATCATTTGGGCACATATGCCAAACATAATTATTTGGGTTAATCATGTGTTATATATGTGTGACTTTGGAAAGGTTAATACATTCATCAGTGTGTTTCTTTACTGTAGTCTCTCACCAGCTGATCCAAAGCCATGTGTTATTTTTGAGCCAGTGGTGTAAATACAAGGGCCTTCTGCACCCCACAAAATTTACACAAACCCTGTCACATTGAGAACTAGGTCACACCCAAGGTTCATCTAATGTCACCTTACATTGGTGGTTCTTGTCCAGAAGTTGCCCATACTATATATTTAATATAATACATTAGGGTATTAACAACGTACCTACACCTGTTATGTTGTGTTCATTTATGACATCCTTCTCACTGCCCACCAATGTTAGGATATGTCAGTGTTATGTGAAACTTGATCATTGTTCATCTCAAAGTGTTATATATAGGTAATGGAAAGTGAACTAGAGCAACGAACAAGCAATACACTATAGATTACACTGATCTCCCTACACTGATTTCTACTGCCAATATCAATGCCATATTGAATCCTAGGACTGCTAGCACCTTGAGTGTTGAGTCACACTTATGCGATGCGGGAAGTCTGCGACTTTGCATCCTTCCTGCATCGCGTAAGGGTGACCCGCCACTTACTTTTTCCACAGGATTGTATTACACAAGTCTGAAGAACTGTGCCATCCAATCCTGATACATCAGAAATAAAGGGTCATGTGCTACTTGTGTGCGTGTTCAGTGTGAATGTAGCCATGCAAAGTGTATGTCTCAATTCGCACTGCACTCGCACAAAAGTCGCACATGATGCATTTATTCAGCTGCATCAGGATAGGATTGCACAGTCGTTCCCACTTGTATGATCCGATCCTGTATGAAATGTCAGATTGCACTGTGATATGCGTATAAACGGTTGGGATCTTTAACATTTCGTTGACACCTCCAGCAACTCGCATATGGCAGTGTCCAAAATGCTTTCATTAACATGTAAATATGGGAATAGGACAGCTATCATACATGTAATGCTTCTTTACACAGCTTTAGATCTCGACCCCCCAACGAAAGTCAAATAAAGAATGGAACACACATTGTTGAATGTACAAATTTTTTTTAAGAAACATTCACAGGGTTAGGGTTAGGGTTAGGGTTAGGGTGTTTTCAAGTGTTTTTCCCAAACGTGGGTACACTCTTAACAACTTAATGCCATCAAGATATCATAAAAGATTACAAAACATTTGTAATAAAAGGAACCAATAAAAACATAAAAAATGTATTTAAAATTTTTTAAAATTTGGCAATCATGTCGACAAAATCGCGCATTTTTGATTGCAATGCCGTTGCTGTTTCCTTGATTTGCTCGAGGTCTGAGCAACATTGGAATGCCTCACGTGTTAATTTTGCTAAAGTGCAAGTAGGTAAATCATGATCTGTAAAAAAATATACAACTGAGTCAATGTGAATCACCTACATGAGGTCATAATAAAGAAACATTTGGTGTCCAGGTTATTTTTAATTACTCTCGAGTTAATACCTACCCTGTTCTTATGCTCTTTTGCCCTAGGCTCTTCTTCTTCCTCCTGTCCTCCTCTGATCCTGTTGCTGATGATTCTGCCAGTCTCCTGAGCTTACTATATATTCATTAGGGGTGTGAACGCATGATGACGTCATTGTGAGGGCATGGTCGTAATGTATATATATTAAGCTACAGAGAACAGAGACGGGCAAAATGCACGGCAACAGCATTGGAGGAGGACAGGAGGAAGAAGAAGAGCCTAGGGCAAAAGAGCAGACAACATAAGAGCAGAAGATTGGACAGCAGAAGAGTGGAGAGGAGCAGATCCAAAGAGCAGAGTGGAGAAGACCGGATGAAGATATGTAAGAACATTTCATAAACGTCTCCTGTCGTTATTCACATACACTTCCATTTATGTGGTTAATGTGTAGGGGTACTATGTACCCCATACCCATTCACACAGTGATTGGTGTCCGGGATCTGGGGGCCACCCTTTGTTGAAGGTTGCTTCCAAAGTCCTAGGAACCCCCTGGCCGCATGACCCCCCAAAACCACCAGACAGGGTTGTGGGGATGAGGCCCTTGTCCTCCTCTACATGGGAGCAAGGTGCTTTTGGGTGTGCGGTGCAGAGGCCCCCTGGCCCAAAGCAACAAAACCCCCCCATGTTGAGGGCATGTGTCCTGCTGTGGTCCAGGGGGTGTTTGGTCCGCTTGCTCGTTCTCTTTCCTGGCCTGACAAGCTGCATGCTTGTATAATGGTCTGGTAGGGGTTTTGGGGGTAACCCACGCTGTCTTTTTGTTGTGGGCATACCCTCAAACTCAATACCACACACAAAAGGCCTGGTTGTGAACTTGGGGGGACACCCACGGTGGGTTATTCAATTTTTTGGTGTAGTTCCCCCTCAAAAATCTTCACAACGCAAGTGGCCCCGCAAGTCAGAGCATCCTGATCCGACTTACGGTGCGACTTCCATTCAAATAAAGAGGCTCCCATAGGGAACTAGTGTTGACAATTGGAGGCTAAAAATAACACTGATAAAAATCATTATGAAAAAACCTACGTGGGCACACAACTGGCTCTCTGACACTTGGTCCGGGATCCTCAACATTTTGGGAAGTGGCTTCCACGCTGCTTGGCAAGTTGCCAGGAGATCTGGGTTCTGAGCTGGCTGGGGATGCCACATCCTGGCATGATGCAACATCTGCAATGTAAATTTGTAAGGGAATACAAGAATATAAGGTTAAACAATCATTGCAAATACACATATTTCTATGATCACACTACACAAAAATCTGTGCCTACCAACCTTCTTGTTGCTCTGGTGTCTCATCACTTGTTGGCTCCACCAGAATAAGTTCAGGAATAATGTCTTCATCTATATAATACAAAACATTGGCCATATCATAAAAGTCACAAGAGGTACATTTGTTAGGACATGGTGCCCTGCTTGATAGCTCTTTTAGTAACAAATATGAAGACATGTACATGGTTATCTACGAAAAATATGGTACATTAATGTTTGACAGTGCATAGGAACCAATTACCTTTAGTCGAATCTGTGCCACCATCTGGGCCCATGTCCTCATCTTCTTCCGCAACTGCAGATGGAGCTGCCAAACCTCTCCTCCTCCTTTCCCATTGTTTGGCACGGAGTTTACGTTTTTCTCCTATTTAAAGGTTTGAATAATAATCTGTGATTAATAGGAATGTTTGCTGAGAAGATTCGTGCAGGAAAGAACGTTCGTTGCAACACAATACATATATTTTTAACTATGGCTTCCTGACTTTTAATGTCATATACTAAAACATCAACAATAGATCGATCTAATCACGACATGACAACTAAAATGAGTAATCTAACTTTTTACATAGACATTATAATCTAGACATGTTAATACAACATACACCAAATTATAAAAAACATATTGCATGATTAAAAAAATAAATAAAAAATAAAACTTACTTTTTTTCAAAATCTGATGGATTTGGGAAAGCTGATCCTGCTCACGGTGTTTCAGGTCGGACCACCGTTTACGAATCTGATTTTTCGATCGCTCCACACCGAATTTTTTTTGCAAACAGGCCACCACCTTATCCATGATGCCATCTTTCCTGGTATTGGGCCGATCGTAATTTGCCAACTTTCCATCATAGTTCATTTTTTCTAAAATGGAGACCATCTCCACCATTTCTGGCTATGTCATGGGTGTAGCCCTTGATTTTCGGGTGGCCCAATCACTTCTGCCCACACTAATTGAGCCTGATCTTCAGCACGTACACACCCCTGCACAAGCCCGCCACTGGAGGAGGAGTTGACGCCTGCGCTGTATTTAAAGGACGCCAGATCGTTCGGCCGACGATTCGCTAGCGGACATATCGAGGGTTGGAGCACGATCGAGCGGCGAATCACGACTTTTCCCCACAAACAAAGGTACGACTATTTTAATAGAAAGTGTGTGTTTTGGGCCCTATACAGCTTTTATTAGGAATATCTTTATTATGTGCCTAAATACATGCTATTTTAATATGTTTTGTGTTGTGTTGTGTCTTGCAGGCATATACTGTCCTGCAATATGGTGGACAATTACACCAGCCACAACTTTCTCATCAGTTTCATTGATGAGTACAGGCAACTGCCGTGTTTGTGGCAAGTGAAGTCGGCGGATTATAAAAATAAAAAACTAAAAAAACAGGCCATGGAACATTTGGTGGCCTTCTACAAGCCCGTCTGTCCTGGGGAAAATTTTGAGTATGTAAGGCGAAAAATAAACAGCATTCGCACTGCCTACAGGCGGGAGGTAAAAAAAATTGAAAAGTCCACCCGGTCTGGAGCAGGTGCACAGAAGATACATGTACCACGGCTGTGGTACTATGATAACCTGCGATTCCTGTCTGACACCTTGGAATCCAGGCCATCCATATCAACACTGCCTTCTACTTCGGCAGAGGGCTCAGTGTCGGTTGATCCAAGCCAGGATGAGGATTTCCTGGAGGAGAGTTTTACTCAGGTATGGCATTTCACAATATATTGTCTGCTAAAATTTAATCATGTAACAAAATTATAAGGTAAACCATAATTGACCCTTTATGTAAACGGGCATAGCAAGGGGTTGGCATGACAGGCAACCGCCAGGGGCGCAGGCCAAGGGGGGTGGGTCACAAAAACATTGGCATTGGTTTATTGTTTTTTTGAACAATCCACTCAGCCTGCACACCCCAGAACCCCCAGTTTGCAGGCGGATTCATGCAGGTGTAAAACATTGAGAGCTGCTTCATGCAGGTGTAAAACATTGAGAGCAGCTGAGCCAAAAAAACAGGAGACTGAGACTGCCTCTCACTGCATCCCCAGCACACCTCCGGTCTTACAAACAGTGCTGCATCCCCAGCACACCTCTGGTCCTAACAAACACTGCTGTAGCCTCAGCATTCCTCTGGCTCAACCTTTTTTAATACAAAACTAACAGCTCCTGCAAATGATACATCCATCCTTGCTTCCATGTCTCTGGTCTCTCACTCTGGGTCAGCAAGGCAGGTGGCTCCCTTATTCCTGTTTACCTGCACCGCTTCACCCTCAATGCCCTACATCAAGCACTCTGCAAGTTCAGGCCCCTCTCTCTCTCTGCAACCCCCCTCCTCTCTCTCTCACACCCCCTCTTTCTCTCCCTCTCTCTAGCTCTCAACCCTCTCTTTCTTGTTTTTCACACCTGAGACAATGATTGCCCACTAGAGAGCTCTACACTGGGCAAACAAGGGGCAAATGAGAAACTTTTAATGCCCTTTAATTTTTTTTGGGGGGGTGGGTTACATTTTTACATTGATCTTGGGGGGGGGGGTTGTTGCCAAATACAGCTCCTCAACAAGGGCACTGGAGACCCTAGATACGCCACTGTATGTAAAGTCTGCTATTTGTTCACAATAATATAACAAACATGCATTTTTATATACACTATAACATTCTAATCAATTGTTCATTTCATCAACAGGGAAGTGTCACTGAGGAGGAGCCAGGTTGCAGCCAGGAGCCTGGGGAGCCTGCGGAGCCTGCGGAGCCTGAGGAGCCTGAGGAGCCTGTGGAACTCTTTCCACCACCACCTCCTCCTGCCAAACGGAGGCAAAAGAGGAAACACATCGACGACATCACCGAAGAATTTATACAGGAGGCCACCATAGCCCTACGTAGGAAACCGGAGGCCAATGAGTCCTTCGGCAACATGACTGCCAAAATTTTAGATAAGGTGGACCTCAGGCAGTGTCAGTATGCCAGAAAAATTATTCTGGATGTGCTGCAAAACGCTGAAAACGGGATCCATAATGAGCACAGCCATGCATGCCAGGAGCACCCGTGCCCTCCACCTCCACCTCCACAACACCCACCACCTCGCCAAATGCCACATGGCCAGTGGCAATATGGCCAGCAGGATCCAAACCTGCCCTCATGGCAACCTGATTTCAGTTACCAGCAACTTTAATTTTTGTAACCCCCTATTATTTATTTTACCCCTGTTTGCCAGTTTCTATTTTAATTTTGTCCAAATGGACCTTTTTTATGTTTAGTTTATTATACGGAGAGTATTAATGTTTTCATGTTTTTTTTTCTGAGATACAAAAAATAAAGAAAATTGAAAGTAAAAAATGGCCTATCTGAATTTGTTAACATGTTTAATATTGTGCATAACCTGAAAAATATGTTTTAGACATTAATTCATACAAGAATAAAGTGTCATATCAATAGTTAGATCTTTGCTGTTAAAAAAATAATAATGGTGAAGAGTTCAAATTATTTAATTATAAAATTTGATAGAAAAGATAGAATAGACAAACATTATCTTCATCATAACAGAACACATGCCTTTTTATTAGAAAAGTATGGCATTATGAGCAGCATCTTCCTTCTTCTCACATTTATCAAGATGAGCATGTGCTCCGCATTTCACCTATTTCTTGGACTGCCGCGAGCCGAAAGTTCTTTCTGAATAAAATGTTGAGTTTACTAGAGAAAATTCTTCCGGGAACTCATTTGGTTTGATCATGCGTGTTGGGATTTGTAGCTGTGTGTCGGCAGAATTCTGTACTGACTGGCGAACAATCGTCCGTTCTGGTGTCGGCATACAAAAATTTTCATATTTGCAAGAAAGACTCTTGTCCGCAGAATGTGCGCAGACAGCTGTCGGAGGCACCATACTAACAAGCGTACAATCGGCAGATCTTTCGTCCGGCGACGTTTGTATGACGACGGTACGTGTGTACGGGGCTTTTACATGTACACCATTGCAAGGTGGGTCAGACAACCTATTTTCCATGGGCCTACACCCTTAAGTCAAAGGTTCCTGCTTTCCCTATCAGAGCTCATTCCATCAGGTTTATTGGGATCTCTTGGGCTTTCTAACATCAAGTATCAGTATCCCAAGTTCTTTGTGGACATGTTGGCAGTAATGTTTGTTGTTTCCCACCCCTCAGTTTTTTGCTTTGGTACATGCCATTGTCTATAAATTCAAGCTCTGTGTCCTCTACTCTCTACTGTACCATTAAGAAAATAGACATTTTGACTTACCTGTAAATTCTTTATCTTGGAGTACATTGTAGTACACAGGCTCCTCCGCTCTTCTGTGGTCACTCCTCATTGCTTGCAAAAAAAAAGTTGGGGGGTCACGGAGCGGGTGGAGTTGTATGAATGTGCGTTAGCAGTGGCCCAACAAGTTTTTTGCTAGTGTCCAATCACCTGAAGGTAGCCTGCTTATAAGCCATGGTTTATGAATACAAGCCCTTTGTCCTGTACTATACTCCAAAATAAGACATTTACAGGTCAGTAACATTCCTATTCCTATTCCCAAAACATGTAAACCCCCCCTTAATGACTTGTGTCTATAGGTAAGCCTATAATAAGGCTTACCTATAGGTACTGTAAATATCTCCTTAATTTAGGAGATATTTACATTGCATGCAGCCGATGACATCATCAGCACATGGGCTCTGAAGCAACGGCCACCTGTGCCATTTCTTCGGAGCCCTGTGCCGTGAATGGTGGCTCCCGCGCACAAAATCCTGTGCGACATTCTAGAAACTTGGCAAATTAAATTCTTTAGAGAAGTGTTTTGTTAACCTTTTTTCAGCCATGGCACCCTTTAAATGTATTTTCAGTCTCAAGGCACCTCAGTGTAAAAAGCAGTCCTGCTAGCTTAAAAAAAACCTTCATACAGAGTGCAGGAGTCAGAGGTGTAGGGGTGAGGAATAAGGCATTTTTCATACAGGCGTACCTAAAGTGATTGTAAGCCCTCACCTTGTAAAATTATCCACGTGTGTTTTGATATAAAAACACTTTGTAAATATCTTTTTTTTCCCCGTTTTTAAAAGTGATCACATACCCTCTGTTCTCAGCTGCATAAGAGCTGGGGGATAGGGGAAGCAGCGGCACAATCAGCTTCCGCATGCAGGGGGTGTGTATCAGGACAAGTCTGATCATTGGAGGAGCGAAGGCTGAGTTCCCAGCACAGCTAGAGAACTGACCAGGTGTGTTCTCCTGCTTAGTGTGGTCAGTTTTTAATAAAAAACCAGAGGGGCTGGCATATTTCACACAAAGGAAGCAAAACAAAGAGAACATGATACTTTTAAAACAAGTACATTACATTGTACAGCAGGCACATATCAGGAATATGAAATGTTGGGTTTACATACATACACTTTAAGTGTACGCCCAAGCGTGCCTGGCAGAGATGAAAGAGAAGTCAGAAAGAGGGACACCACATCAGCAGAAGTAAGCCCACAGGTGGCGACCAGCACTGGGGAGGCAGTACACCAGAAGACAGTCCTGTAAACAGCCGGCGATATTACCAAAGTGATAATCAATAAATTATCAGCGCAACCAACTAGTGAAAAAAACAAAAATGGTATAAACAATTGAAACAGCAAATTAATACTGGTGCAAATAAGTATACAAATATCAGTGCAATAATCCGGCTGCAAACACAAATTGTGTAACACCTCACAAATAATATGCAAATACCTATAAAAGTGCTGCGTCAGAAATACTTAATCAATATATAAACAGGTGATATTGATGGTGTAATAAATATCAAAAGAGTCTAGAATAAAGTCCATAAGTGTCCAAATAAAGGTGAAAAGAAGAAACTTCCAACAAGGTAGTAAAAAAAACAAAGTGGTAAGAAAATCATAAAAATTTCTTCACAAACACCGCTGTGCATATATCCCACCACCGGCTAGATTGGTCTCTCACCTCAGCCACAGACCCATAAAGGGTTAAAAATCGCATATATCAGCTGTAGCAGCCTGGGGATTATCCTCTCCTAGCTCTCTCGGACAGCCCAACATAGATCACTCAGGTGGGGATGGATGAACTCCAATCAAACTCAGAAATCGGTGTATATATAAAACAAAGGGGACATATATAGTGCTCTCCGTCTGAATACCAATGTCTTTATTAGATATAGTAAAAGGTACTCACTTTTAGCGGTATTCAGCGGTGCACGCAATGCAGACAGATACACATGCAGCTGGGACAATAAACTGTGACTTCTGTACTTTTAATCTTCAGTCAAGTTTTGTCCTTGGTCGGGGGGAGCGCTTTTTTTTCCCATTTTTGTTGTTCACATCCTGAAAAATGTCCACACAAATATTAATAAAATTTCCACAACATGGGGAACAGTATCCAGGAAGTGTATCTTATGAAGTTATTCTCTACTATGTGTAAAGAAGAGAAAATTCAGTTCAAGAGTGGAGTGTTATCCAAACCTTGTCAGACACAGATCGAGGGGTGGTTAGAGGCACAGAGTCATCCTCCTTGAGGTGCAGTATACCTGAGAGAACTGCACGTGCAGAAAAAAGAGCAAAGGCTTGGGTTCTGGAGGGAAAATGTACCACCAACCCCATCAACTAATTTTTCTTCAGCTTAATTAGCAAATGGACATAGCTAGGATTTTTTTATGACTATTTTCCCCAAAAACGGTTACCCCTATCTTGAATTTGTGTTTCTCTGTCGCTCATTGACAGACGCAGTCCTCTTGATTAATATCAAATCGGGTTATACTGCCCTCTACCGGAGTAGGACACTAGGCAGAAGGAAAACGTTCTGGCCACACCTTAGGGGCAGTCCCAGAGGGTATATCCTCTTTCTCCCTGCTACAGGATGTCAGTTTTTTTCTGTCTAGTTAGGAGTAAGGACCTAAGTTCCTTGCTGGGATCTTTGGTCCTGACAAGATTTTTTTTTAGAAAAATTTTTTTAAGGCAGCTTTTTTCTCCAGTTGTTCCTGTGAGATCTTCAAGCAAGTATGCTGAAACTCGGCGATGGGCTGGATGTTGAGATCCAGTGGTCACCCCAGTCAGCCTACGAGCGCGTGCAGGCCCTAGCTCCGCGCTGGGTCGGCCGCGACATAGTCCCACTGGACGGGGACTGACCCTGCGAGTTAAACGTCTCGCCTGGACGCCGACGACCAGTTGGAAACTGAGTCACGGTGTCCGTATTGGTCCACAGCCCCCCCACCTCGGTGGAGAGGGGTTCTGTCAGGAGTTGGGGCCCGCCTTTTCCGGTATGGTGAGTAAAATGTTCCCCCTCTCCCCCTGTCGGGTTTGTGGGTGGACGCGGGCCCTCCCTGGGATGACTGGACCTTTATAATCCTGGATCCCCCCTCTATCCTATAAATAGGTGTCACAGATCCCCCTCTTGAGGGTGATTTAGTGAATAGGAACCAGAAGGCTTGGTTTGGGAGCTGACAATTGGAAGTCACTGTATGAGGGGCACTGTAAGGGACCATGACTGAAGTCAGTGGCTGGCATTACTATCAGGATGGCCATGTAAGAGAATGATAGCATCTTACCTGATACATAAGGTGCAATACAGGCCGATGCCTGTGCCTGGACTACCGCCATCCGCAGGCCGCCATCCTCCCACAGGCCGTACACCTCCCGCAGGCCGCACAGGCCGATGACTACCTCCCGCAGGCCGCTGCTATCTTGCCACAAGCCGCTGCCATCCTCCACAGGCCGCCGCCATTTTCCCGCAGGTCGCGCGGGGCCGCCATCTTGGCGTAGCCTCATGTCTCCAGCATGGGGGCGGCCATGTTTGAAATGACCAAACACCTCGAGGAGTAATTGGGAGGCGCCGGAAGGCGTGTAAAGGGGCGGAGAAAGCAAGCCAAAGACTTCCTGTCTGTAACAGACAGTGCTGGGAGCAGGTTGATAGAAACTTCTGTGCATCAGGTGGTGAGCCTTGGGGTCTCTCTCTCTCTCTCTCTGTGGGGTCCAAGCAGGTAACACTGAGGGGTGCTGTTGCGCTGGGGGACTAAGAAAAAAAAAAGTTTTTTTCTTTGAAATTATTTTTTTTGTTTGCTGGCAAGTGTCTTGTATAATCATGGACCCTGCCACACATGTATCCCCACCTGATCCCCTCGAGGTGGCCGCAGGACCCTCCAGTACCCCACTTGTGATTGATGCATTATCAGCAGTTTTGGAGTCTTTGGTATCCCGGGTGGAGGTAGCCTGTCAGGGGCGGGGGTCAAGGAAGCGACCCCCGCCTACCCCTATTTCATCTGATACTTCAGATACGGATTCTGAGCTGGTCACTGCAGCTGCAGGTCCCTCTGCTGGGGCTGCTGTCTCGGGTACGGTCTCCTCAGACAGTGAGGAGGACGTTTCTGCCTCCGCCATAGCGCAAGAAGAAGCGTTAGTGAACGCACTAGTCATGTCTGTCCGGGAAACCTTAAGTCTTGAGGTTACACCGGCAGAGGTAGATGACACTGAAATTCCCTTTGGTACCAGCAAGCCTACCAAAATGGCAAAGGTTTTTCCCTTGCCCAAGTGTTTTGGTAACCTAATTAAGGAAGAATGGGATCATCCAAAACGAACCCCTGCTATTTCCAAACGCATTGCTAGGCGCTATCCGTTTGAGGAATCCCTCCTTAAGAAATGGACGGTACCACCAGTGGTGGACCCACCAATTTCCAGACTAAATAAAGCCACTGTTATCCCGTTGGAGGACGCTCCGTCCTTTAGGGATCCGGTGGATCGAAAAGTGGAAGCCGAATCCCGCTCCATTTTTTCCCTGATAGGGTCAACATTTAGGCCAGTGATTGCCATTGGTTTAGTTTCACAAACATTGACAGAATGGACCAAATTGTTACGCCGTGACATAAAGGGGAGAAGTATCCCCCCGGCAGTATCAGATTTGCTGGAGCAGATTATACAAGGGCTACAGTTCATCTGTGACGCCGCCCTGGACGCCACTCCCTTGCTAGGGCATGCATCTGTTTCAGCAGTGGTCCTCAGACGCATGTTATGGTTAAAGTGCTGGTCGGCTGATCAAGGTTCCAAAAAGACTTTGGCTAATCTTCCCTTTCAGGGGGATCGCCTGTTTGGGGCCACCTTGGATGAGATTATAAAGGATCTCACTGGGGGTAAGAGCACTTTTTTACCACAGACAGCTAAAGGTAAAGGACCTCGTAACAGGCGAGGACCTTCCTTTTCCGCTCATAAAAAGTTTGTTCGCTCCGCTGGGGCGGGCGATAAGGGGAAGTCCTCCAAAGCCCTTTCAGGGGGTTTCAGAGGGCGCTGGTCGGGAAAACAAAAGCCCGACTCAGCCAAACCTGAAGATAAGACAGCCTGAAGGTGCGCCCCCACCCATCTCTGGGGTGGGGGGACGTCTTCACCGGTTTCCGGATCCATGGCTTTCCAGAATCCCGGACAAGGGGGTTTGCGAGGTCATGCGGTCGGGATACAAAATCAAGTTTCGATCACTTCTACCGGTGCAATTCTTCCCTTCCAACATTCGACTATCCCCGGATCGCTTAAAAGCTTTGCGGGGAGCAGTAATAGAATTGATGCAACAGGGAGCGACAGTTCCCGCTCCTTGAGCAGAACGTTTTCTTCTTTTTTGCAAAAGATCACAAAAGGAGATTCTTTTCAGATGGAATCGGAATCCCGATTCTCTGGACAATCGGATCCGGTTGAGCGAGCGGACCAGAGAGTCTCTGGTCTGGTAGCTTCGGTCTCCGATGCTCAGCCAGGAGAAGTCATTTCTTCCGACAGAATCCAGGTTACCGATAAATGTATTGGAACTGAGAGTGATCAGACTTTGTCTGATTTTCTGGACCGAGTAGCTTCAGGGCAACCCGGTTTGGATTCAGTTGGACAAGGCCACGGCCGTGGCTTATGTCAATCACCAAGGGGGCACCAAGAGTGCCCTGGCGGCCATAGAGGTGGCCAGCATTCTTCATTGGGCGGAACGGTTTGTTCCGGCTCTCCCCGCAGTATGCACTCCGGGCGGGGGTGGAAAATCGGCAGACAGATTATGTCAGCCGTTGGATTCTGGATCAAGGCATATGGCCTTTTCATCCAGAGATATTTCACCAGCGGTGCCTTCATTGGGGCACCCTGGAGGTGGATCTGTTGGCAGCTCGGCTCAACAGGAAGGCGCGGAGTTTTGTAACCAGCTCCCGAGATCCGCGAACGAACACAGCAGACGCGCTGGTCGCCCCGTGGGGGCAGTATCAGCTACTGTATGTCTTCCCTCCTCTCAAGTTGCTGCTGAAGCTTCTTCGCAGGATAGAGGTGGAAGGAATTCCAGTTATCCTGGTAGTTCCGGACTGACCTCGTCAACCCGAGTTCGCCGACTTCGTCAGGCTGGTCGCGGACGCTCCCTAGAGACTTCCTCTCAGGGAGGATCTGCGGTCTCAGGGACCGATCTTCCATCCTGCTTTACAATCGCTGGCTTTAACGGCCTGGCTATTGAGACTCAGGTGCTGAAGGACAAGGGATTGTCAACTTCAGTTATTCCTACTTTAATTAAAGCAAGGAAAGCGACTTCTAGAAAAGTCTATCATCGCACATGGAGGTCTTATATTGCGTGGTGTGAATCCTTTGGATTTCCTCCACGGGCCTATTCGGTGACCCGAATCTTGGCTTTTCTGCAACAAGGAGTTGAGCAGAAGCTGGCCTTGAGTACTATCAAGGGTCAGGTTTCAGCGTTAGCAATCTTCTTTCAGAAACCATTGGCTACTCATTCCTTGGTGCGGAATTTCCCTGGGATCTTAATTTAGTGTCGTCGGTTCTTCAGAAACCTCCCTTTGAAAATATCAGGGAGATTCCCTTGCTTACTTTATCCCAGAAGGTGGCCTTCTTGGTGGCCATTACTTCTGCAAGGAGGGTGTCAGAACTGGCCGCATTATCTTGTCGTTCCCCATATCTGGTGGTTCATAGGGATAAGGTGGTTCTTCGTCCGAATCCATCCTTCCTTCCTAAAGTGGTTTCAGAGTTTCATCTGAATGAGGACATTGTATTGCCTTCCCTATGTCCTAAGCCCAGTCATCCTCGGGAGTGTGCGTTACATTCCTTGGATGTGGTTCGGGCAATCAGGGTATACCTGAAAACTACGGACTCGTTTCGTAAAACGGATTCACTTTTTGTGATCACGGATGGCCCCAAAAAGGGGTTGCCTGCATCTGCCGCGACTCTCCAAATGGATCAGACAGACGGTGGTACAGGCTTATTCTATTAAGGGTCGGAATCCTCCGTTCCCTGTTAAGGCGCACTCCACTCGGGCGCTTAGTGCTTCCTGGGCATCAGGCGTCAGTGGTCCAGGTTTGCAAGGCGGCTACCTGGTCGTCGGTTCATACCTTTACAAAATTTTATAAAGTTGATGTGATGGCATCGGCGGATGCCTCTTTTGGCCGCAAGGTTCTGCAGGCCGCAATTTTAGGAGACCGTTGGTCTACCTCGAGGGTTTTTTTCTGTTGGATTTTCAGTTGAGTCTCATCCTTTGGTTTGATGAGCCTTTAAGACTTCTAGTCGGCACCGGTTGGGCCTTCTGGATTTAAATTTTGATTTCTGTTATCCGACCCCTCATTTGTGGCACTGCTTTGGGACGTCCCGATTTGATATTAATCAAGAGGACTGCGTCTGTCAATGAGCGACAGAGAAAAATTGATTTTTGTAAAATCTTACCGTAAAATCCTTTTCTCTTAAGCTCATTGACAGACGCAGTACCCGCCCCTCTACTTTTGAGTTGGGTTGGGTTAAATTCTCTGACACTGCTTTGTGACATAACTGACATCCTGTAGCAGGGAGAGAGAGGATATACCCTCTGGGACTGCCCCTAAGGTGTGGCCAGAACGTTTTCCTTCTTCCTAGTGTCCTACTCCTGTAGAGGGCAGTATAACCCGATTTGATATTAATCAAGAGGACTGCGTCTGTCAATAAGAGAAAAGGATTTTACGGTAAGATTTTACAAAAATCAATTTTTTTGGAGGATTGACAGTAACTTTGAGGAGCAAGCTGGGGAATCAGCTGGAATAGTAGCAAGCTGTGGAAGGAGTTAGGGAAGAAAGGCATTGAGTCACCAATGTTACATGAGGGCACCTAAGCGACCCTTTAAGAGATGGCTGCATCAACCTCTGCACCATCACAGCCAACCCTGAACAGGTCCATGGAAAGGTGGCTTTCCATGCACCCATCTGCACAAAGGTGCTGAAAGACCACCTGCAGATGATCTGGTGAAGGCACTTACATTTTCCATGAAGGAGAGAAGGGTAAAAAGGGGCTGCAACTATTACCTGGCCAGGGGCACAGGAGGCTGTAGAGACCAGTCTTACAGCATTTAGGTTAACATTGGATCATTCAGAGATCCTCACTGAACTTCTGGAGAGAGTTTGCTGCACTGAAAGTAAAGGGGCTGAATAATTTTGCATGCCCAATTTTTCAGTTTTTTATTATCCAATAAATTTCGTTCCACTTCATAATTGTGTCCCACTTGTTGATTCTTCACAAAAAATTACAGTTTTATATCTTTATGTTTGAAGTCTGAAATGTGGCAAAAGGTCGCAAAGTTCAAGGTGGCCGAATACTTTATTCCATTTGAACAATTTGTGAATTTTGATTGAAACTTGGGTGAATTAAAGGGGATGTAATACTTACCTTACATCCCCATTTTACAAAGGAAAATCTATAATTGGGGTACTAGATGCCCTCAGTCTTGCTGATAGAAAAACTTCCAGTGTCATTCCACTAGCAAGACCAGGGACATGCTATAACTGACAGTTGTCTGGAAGAGAACAGGATTGTTCTGCCTCCAGCAGGATAATCATTAAAAGAGAAGTACAAGTTTGATTTTTTTTCCCCATTTAAACTTACCTAGGTGGATACAGCATCGGTCCGATGCTGCATCTCTCCCTCAGTGCCTCTACACTGATTACCGAGCGATTGAACACCGCAGATCACTCGGTTCTGACAGCTCCAATAGCAGAGAGCTTCTGTCAGTCAGCAGCTCTCTGCTCTGACCCCTCCTCGCTCACTGGAGTGCTGGGCTGTGGAGGGACGGGGAGCAGCCGGCTCAGCCTCACGGCGGTTTGGCGAAAGGCTGAGCTGGGTGTTGGTCCAGGCACCTGGTGGATCCCGATTCCATGGTTGTGATGACGTGGTGCCTGGACCAACTTCTGCAACGTCAGCAGAGAGCGGACTTCAGTCCGCTCTCTGCTGAAAATGGGTCACAGGAGTGCAGAACAAACTGCACTCTTGTGATCCATAGGAGATGTACAGCCAAACGAGCTTTGGCTGTACATCTCCTTTAAGTTGTTTGCCTGCAATCTCAGATCTGACCCCATGTTTGAGCCGGTGGTAAATTTACTGTTTTTGCAACAACTAGGAACTGTTCAGCTTTAACAAAAGTTCCCAGCATTCTTCAGCCTAAGGTAGAAAAAAAGGTGCATCCTGGGAACTCAGACTCCATCTTAGAGACTGAAAGAAGGAACCAACTATCAGAGCACATGTTGGACTAAAACTTTCATCCACTCACATCCCCTGAATGCAGCATCGCTGGTGAGAATTACTTATCATCATCTACAGCCTAGCTTATTTATTGTATTTCGGTATACTTAGCATACTTATTATATGTATCTGTATTTTTCTCAATAGTTTCACCCCACCCTGTTTTGTTAATAAAGCTTCAAAATGACACTCAGTCTCGCTTACTGCAGAATAGGAGAGTTTAGCTGCATGTCAAGCAAAACACAGGAAAACGTTTAGCGGATGGTAAAAGTTTGTATACCATGCCACACATGACTTGAGTGCAATTAACTTATCAGAGAGAGCTGGTTCACATTTGTGAAGACAGCTGCATTTTTCTTCATAAGGTAAATGCAGCTCTCCATAAGGGAACCCAGAAAACAAAGGTTTTCTAATGGTCAGGTTCACACATTACAGCAGGTATCAGCTGTGGGGCAGAGCAGTGCGGAAAAATGCAACATGGCTTATATTTTACACACTGCTCCGCATGTCGCTGTGTGATCTTATATTTGTATGCATGGTTGCATGGTTGCATGGTTTCTCCCTCTTTCTTTGGATAATTTAAGTTATGAGTTGATAACCTAAGGGCTCTTTCACACGTTGTGTCCGTCAAACGGACTCCGCTTTTCTCAGCAGAAGGATGACAGCTGTGTCTCCGCGCTGTGTGCGGAGACACAGCTGTCAGTTCCTCATGCATCTCTATGGGGGAAATCGGATGGGAACGGACCGTCCGTCCATTCTCATCCAATCCGATCCAATCCGCTGGACGGATAGAAAATAGGGTTTTCATCCGTCCAGATTTGACGGATCGGATCGGATGTCAGCGGACATGTCTCCGCTGACATCCGATGCCCCATAGAGATGCATGGGGGGGCCGTTCAGATCCGCCAAAAAAACAGACAGGCGAATCTGAATGGTCCGCATGTGTATAAGAGGCCTAAGGTTCATGGTATAAATATAGGTTGATCAGTTGGCTGCACACCGTTTCACATTTGGTTATGGCACTAGAGCATGCATGATAATGTGAGTGAGAGGACACTTTGTGCACAATTTATCATTTAAAGCAATATCACAATTTGTTTTATATATTTTTCATCCTTTGGAGGTTTTATCCGTCTTTCTGAATGTATGAGCAATGAATCCTCAGCAGAGAGAATTAATTGAAGGCGCATTATTGATCTTATATTTGGCAAGGTATATATAGTGAAAGATGAAGTAATGTTTGCTTAGCGGAGTCAACACTGGACTTAAAGGAATACGCACATATATAAATGCACTCTTGTGAGTAATATGGTTTTTGATTTATGGTGATTAAATAATGTAGCAGTATTACACTATGTGATTCTTCTTCATTTTTTGGAGCTTCCAACTCTAATTTGGAGAGAGGGGAAGATGAATTATTCTGGAGGGAAGATAAAGACACAGTAAAACAGCCACATTGGAGTATTATGGAAGGTCCTGTTTGAGAATTATGAGGGTAAGGGTATAGTTATAAGAACATATTTTGGATTCAATAGAAATCATTTCATGATTTTGATGTAAGCACAATAAAAACACAGTTTAAATACACCAATTGGATTAGACATACTACACTATATGGTATTTTGTTTTTGGAGTCACCTTCTTGAATGAAGCACTACAAGGGAGCTGTTTTGTCTACATTGAACTTGGAAAAGATTGAGAAACCTTTTGGAAGGACATTTTATAGATTAGGACTCTAAAAACGTTTAGGCTGGGTTCACACTAATGCAAATTTCTCTGCATCCAATTCGCATGACAGGAGATTGTGACCAGCTGTCAATGGAGCCTGTTCACAGTTTTCTGGAGCTGCTGTGGAGTGAATTGCACAAGGGCTCCTGTGTGTCTTTGGCTCAGTTTCAGGTCCGAATTTGGGCCTGATTCATTCCTGAAACAGAGAACAGGGACTCACCGGGCCCCTGCTGTCAGCCGCATCCACTCACAGTGTGAACCCAGCCTCAAGATTGCTAATAGTGGGACTTTTTATATTTAGGATTGCTGAAAGTGAGTGCTGACATTATATGCATATTATCTCCCTACTGGGATTGTGGGCTTCTCTTAGCTTCTTCCACTATTGGGATAGATATTGGAGTAGCCCCTGGTGTGCTAATTTGTGCAATAGATAACCTAAGGTTGATAAAGGTGGTAATTGAAAGCAAAATATTATATCATACGATGTGTGAATTGTGTTTTTCAAGTAAATCTGTGAGAGATTGTGTACATTTCTATTTTTTGCTCATGAAAATTCAATAAATGTAGAAAAATATAATAATAATTTAAAAAATGGTCTGGCCCCTTAAGTGAAAAATAGAAGGCTGGCCCTGGCAGTGAAAAGCTTAAAACTACTTTAACCACTTGCAGACCGCCCACTCACAATGCACTACGTCACTGCCTGCTTTTGGGTTAAGGGCGCGCACATATGCGCATCCCCCTGATAGCTCCTGTTGTGATTGTACACAGTGGGAGTCTGTCAACAAGTCCCAGCTAATGATTCATGACCGGGACCTGCTGCAATTACAGCCCAGAGCCCTGTGTTGACAATCAACACAGGGCTTTGTACAGAAGAAACAATCTCTCTGTTTCTTATTCCTGCAAAACAGGGACAAGAGATCTGCAGTAAAAAGCAGCACACATTACACATGGTTAGGCTCCCATTTAACCCCTTGATCGCCCAGAGGTTAACCACTTCCCAGCCAGTGTCATTAGTACAGTTACAGTGTATAGTATTAGCACTGATCACTGTATTATTGTCACTGGTGATGATGGCAGTGGCAGTTAGTCAGTTCCCCCCCCCCCCAGCGTCAGTTAGTTTTAGATTGCCTGCTGCACTACAGCAGTCCCATTATAAATCGCTGCTCACCGCCATTAGTAATATAAGAATAATTCCAGTATACAGCCGTGACCAAAAGTTTTAAGAATGACACAAATATTACTTTTCACAAAGTCTGCTGCTTCAGTGTTTTTAGTTACTTTGGTATACTGAAGTATAATTACAAGCATTTCATAAATGTCAAAGGCTTTTATTGACAATTACATTAAGTTTATGCAAAGAGAATATTTGCAGTGTTGACCCTTTTTTTTAAGACCTCTTAAAGTCACCCTGGCATGCTGCCAATCAATTTCTGGGCCATATCCTCACTATGCAAGAATGGGCTGCCATCAATCAATGCTTGGAATTTGTCAGAATTTGTGAGGGGTTTTTTTGTTCACCCGCCTTTTGAGAATTCGCCACAAGTTCTTAATAGGATTAAGGTCTGGGGAGTTTCCTGACCATGGACCCATAATTTCGAAGTTATGTTCCCCAAGCCACATAGTTATCACTTTTGCCTTATGGCAAGGTGCTCCAAACTGTTCTTGGATAGTTGGGAGAAGTTGCTCTCAGAAGATTATTTGTACCATATTGTACATGTTTATTGTACCATTCTTTATTCCTGTCTGTGTTCTTAGGCAAAATTGTGAGTGAGCCCACACATAAATGGTCTCAGGATGTTTTACTGTTGGCATGACACAGGGCTGATGGTAGCTCTCACCTTTTCTTCACCGAACGAGGTTCATTCCGAAAGCCCCAAACAATCAAAAAGGGGATTCATCAGAGAAAATTACTTTACCCTAGTCCTCAGAAGTCCAATCCCTGTACCTTTTTCAGAATATTAGTCTGTTCCTGATGTTTTTCCTGGAGATAAGTGGCTTCTTTGCTGCCCTTCCTGACACCAGGCTATCCTGCAAAAGTCTTCACCTCACTGTCCGTGCAGATGCACTCACCCCTGCCTGCTGCCATTCCTGAGCAAGCTCTGCACGAATGGTGCCCCGATCCAGCAGCTGAATCATCTGTAGGAGATGATCCTGGCGAGTTTCTTGGGCTCCCTGAAGCCTTATTCCCAAATCCAGTAGAAATGTTTTTTATATTTTTCATTTTCATGGCAAAGAGGGACTTTGCAATTAATTGCAGTTCATCTGATCACTCTTCATAACATCATTGTGTGTATGAAAGCTGGCAACATAAAAACTGAGGCAGCAGACTTTGTGAAAATTAATATTTGTGTCATTCTCAAAACTTTTGGCCACAGCTGTGTATACCATAGTTTGTGGGTGCTATAGCTTTCATGCAAACCAATCAATATACACATATTGGGGTTTTTTTTAGCAAAGACCTGTAACAAAATACATTTTGGCCATAATTTATGAAGAAAATATATATATTTTTTCTTCTTCCAAGTTTTCAGTGTATTTTGGTTTATATTGCAAAAAATAAAAAAACCCAGTGGTTATGATAATAAATACCACCAAAAGAAAGATCTATTTGTGTGGGAAAAAAACAAAATATATTTTGTTTGGGTACACCGTTGCATTATTGCGCGATTACCAGTTAAAATAGTGCAGTGGTAAAAAGCAAAAAATTGCCTGGTCATTAAGGGGGGTAAAGTCTTCCAGAGCTCAATTGGTTATTAGAGAACAGTCTATAACCAATGTGTAAATGTGTCTGGGCATTCTCCTGTTGCTGAAAAGTTTGAAAGAACGCTTTAGAGGACCCAATTGGGTGCTTCTCCAGACCAACACATCCGTTAAGCTTAAAGGTGTTCTATCGGGTTGAGGTCAGTACTCTGTGCAGGCCAGTCAAGTTCCTCCACTCCAAACTTTCTCATCTATGTCTTTATGGACCTTGCTGTGTGAACTGGTCCAAATAATTTGGTGGAGGGCAGATTATGGTGTGGGGTTGTTTTTCAGGGGTTGGGCTTGGCCCCTTAGTTCCAGTGAAGGGAACTCTTAGGCGTCAGCATACCAAGACATTTTGGACAATTGTGTGCTCCCAACTTTGTGGGAACAGTTTGGGGTTGCCCTCTTTCTGTTCCAACATGACTGCACACCAATTCACAAAGCAGGGTCTATAAAGGCATGGATGAGTGAGTTTAGGGTGGAGGAACTTGACTGACCTCAAGCCGATCGAACACCTTTGGGATGAATTAGACGAAGACTGCAAGCCAGGCCTTCTGGTTTAACATCAGTGCCTGACCTCACAAATGCGCTTCTGGAAGAATGATCAAACATCCCCATTGACACACTTCTAAACCTTGTGGACAGCCTTCCCAGAAGAGCTGAAGCTCTTATAGCTGCAAAGGGTGGGCCAAGTCAATATTGAACCCTACAGACTAAGACTGGGATGCCATTAAAGTTAATGTGCATGTAAAGTCAGGTGTCTAGGAGCTAGGAGGTACATATCCAGGAAAGATTTAGACACTAGCAACCTTACACCATAAGGACTGCACCTACAGGGTTTTTTCCACATTTGGGACTCTCCTGCTAAGGTACACCTGAGCAACACAGAATAAATAGGGTTCTGAGAACATGTTTGATGTGACTGTCTTATTTGAACTACAAGGGCTGCAGTAGAGTGCTTAAAGCTAAACTTCAACTTTCTTTTCACTAGACCTGAATGGAATAATCAGTCCCATCATAGATCATACCTCTGTAACATGTTACTATGTTGATGTTGACTGCAGATCTGATATTCTGTGTTTTTAGTTGTGGCTTTGTATCATGTGACACTCTGTATAGTGTAATGTAGACTGAGAGCCTTCCAACCACTTCCTGCTTCATCTCTAGCCTAGAACACACTCTGTAGTCTGCAAATCATGTAACTTCCTTCAGAGCTCTGATGGTGGGGGGATGGAATACATCCTAATTAGCATTTAATCCCACCCAGTCACAACTACAGGAAGAGTCCAAACCTTCCAAGTCCTGCCTCATAGATCACAGATATTCAACATCATATAGGAAACTGAATAATTTTTTGCATAGGGCTATAGCATTTAGTATTAGAAAAAGGGCACCTACGTCCGAAATAACGTAAAAGGAAACAAAAAAGAGAATTCTACAGGGCAATCCTGGGAAACCATCAACATGCCAAATGGAGAATGGCGCATGAAAAACTCCTTAGCAAGTTAGGCTCACACAGGTGCTTTGCTGAATCTTCAAACATGGCTCAATTGGGACTTTATTGGTGCCATAGGACTATATATATCCAAATAGGAGAAAAGGTATAGACACATTAAAACAAAATTTTATTACAAAAAGACAAACAATTTATTAAAAAAAACAATTTCCATACATTGTATGTCCATGACATGTAAGCATGTACAACATCCACCAATTACAGTATCAATAATAACACATGGGCTACAGAATGGTAAGTATAGTACTCAAAAAGAGCTGCCTCGCTGGATTAGTTTGCAGCTATAAAGGTGCGGGGTTCACGCCCATCTGTTACAACTTGACATGTTTTGCGGAAATAACCCGCTTCTTCAGAAGTTTATGTGTTTATACTGTACACTGTAGTGGATAGAATATAAAATATAAATTATCTGAACAAGCATTTTTAACAATTCTATGCCAGTAATTATCAAAATTTCCCAGCTGTGATCTTCCCATGCAGTGCTACCACCACCAGATGGAAAATAAAGAGGGAGAAGGTCTAGGCCACATAAAATTCCCCCCAGGCAGATGTGGTGTCACCTGAGAAGACCATCACCCAAACCAAAGGTAGAATGAACCAAAAAAGATTAGAAAAACAGATAAGAAGACATCAAAAGTATATATTCACACCTGTAACATTGATGTCTGTAACAGACACATAAATGGAATAAAGCTCTTAACCAGGTTAATAAATATAACCATGATAAGAACTAAAAGCTATGGGGGGCGTGGCTTGGACTCCATAGGAGATGACTGCTTGATTATTGTGCTCTGCCACCCAGTTCTCCTTATACAAGATCCAGGCTTCTCAGGGCCATCTTACCAAATGGGCACGCTGGGCAGTTGCCCAGGGGCCCCACTTGCCCGGGGGGCCCCACCTGCCCAGCGACTTAGCCCCAGCCAAGCATTAGTCCCGATTCTCATGTGCATCCCACCGCCGACCTTAGCAGGTGGCAAGGGCCTGTCGGCCCTGCGCTGCTGTCAGGCCATTTGGGCCATGGAGGGGGAGCCCACAACTGCAGGAATGCCTGTCCACCTCCACGGGAACAGGCACACACAGGACAGTCGAGTCTGACTCCCATCTGTGTGTGTGTTCACCGGACCCAGCCGCCGAACTTGGAAGCTGTCATTAGCCCTACACTGCTATACCAATAGAAATAGCCTTATTGATCATTTGCATTTTTATTCTCGTGGGTGATTGTGTAGGCAGGGCCCCAGTGCACTGCATTGCCTGGGGCCCTTTAATGGTCTTAAGATGGCACTGCAAAAGATCACCAAAGATGGGAAAATCTGAGCGCGCTAAGTCTGCCAGCAGATCCCGATCACCCAGAGACCCCGACCCGCCGATGGAGAAGCAGATCCCTGAAATCTTCAGACAGCACCATAGAGAAGCACCGGCGATGATGCAGGCCTCAGGTACAAGCAAGCACAATAGCAAAATCCCACAGAGACAGCCAGAGCCCTCACCCCCTCAATCCACAGCCATCCACCCTCCTAGAGCATTATGCCTTGATGATCTAAAAGCTGTGGCAGATGATATTAAATCATCATGTAATGCTGCAAACCTAGAGCTCCGCCGTGACATGCAGAATGTCACAAACAGGCTTGAAGAAGTTGAAGAGCTCACAGACCACCATGACTCTGACATATATGATGCTCAAAAAGCACTTAATTCTCACTCTGCACAGCTAAGAGATATGGGCAGGCATCTGGAGGATCTAGAAAACAGGGGCAGAAGGCACAACATAAGAATTAGAGGGCTCCCTGAATCTGTTGAATCTGCTAATCTCACCAGATCAGTGCTGTCAATCTTTAATGATTTGCTTGAGAGGCCACATGATTCAAACATAGAAATGGAGCGACTACATCGGGCCCTAAGGCCCAGAGGCAGAGAAGGAGACCCCCCATGAGATATTATTGGATGTATTGTGAACTTCCAGCTAAAGGAGGAAATTTTAAAAAGGGCCAGACTTAGAGGAAGGATCACATTTCAAGGAGCTGAAATTAAGCTGTTTCAGGGCTTGTCACAGATAACCCTGCAAAAGAGGAAATCCCTCCATCCCCTCTTGGATATCCTCAGAGAGAGGGAAATCCCTTATAAGTGGAAATTGCCCTTCTGCCTTTCGGCAGGCACCAGAGGTCATACAGCCCAACTGCTGTGATACCCAGAAGACATGATCGCTTTCTGTGACACACTGAACATTCCACAGGTCCCCATCCCAGATTGGAATGTGTTCCCCTTTCAGCAGAGATCCAGGAGAGATGAGGCTATGGAAATCCCCCAACAGGGCTCTCCGGGCGCATTTAGAAGAAGAAGGATCTCCCCTCATGACTCACCTCCTCCTGCAAATCGCAGATCTCCAGGGAGCAATAGTGTTCCACCGTCATCTGCTCACAGAAGGCCAAGAACAGAATGACACTGTCGTGATTTATACCTGGTCTTACCTCAGGCTAATCTGAATTTACCATATACTTCCCTCTTCAGCTAATTTTAGGGGTTAATCAATTTCCTATGTTCCACATATTCTATCCATGGAACGAGATAGGTGACTATACACTTACAGATCATCTCATCAAAATAGGAGTCTGTAATCATATAGTAACTTTCTCCTTTTTCTGATAAGAAAGTATTTTGTGTCATAATAACCTACTTGAAATTGTATTTCACAAGGATGCATGGATACTTGTCTTAATTCCTAAAGTAAAATCAGAGTTATAAGGTATTAATCATTCTGTTTCCAAAATCAGCTTGAAACCTGAAATACATTCCCTATTATAAGTCAATATGCATTATACCCAAATGACACCAAATCTGATATATATCTCAAACCTTTTATGCTCTCTCACTCCCATCTTTTCCCTACTAAACCTTTTTGTCCCTTCAGATGCCTTATGCTCTCTATGACCTCTCTCTAGGCCTCTAATCCAATCAACATTGTTAAACTCTTTTCTACCATTGATCCCTGAACAACCACTATCTTATTGCATTCCCTTTCTCTGAAAAGTTTGTTCCTTACGCTAGGGTCACCAGTACAGTATTTGTATATTGATATCATATCCCCTCTCAAGCGTCTCTTCTCCAGAGAGAATAAGTTCAATGCTTGCAGTCTTTCCTCATAGCTTAGATCCTCCATTTCCCCAATTATTTTTGTTGCCCTTCTTTGGACTCTCTCCAGTACCAGCACATCCTTTCTGAGGACCAGTGCCCAGAACTGGACAGCATACTCCAGATGTGGCCAGACCAGAGTCTTGTAGAGTGGGAGAATAATCTCTTTATTTCTGGAGTGAATCCCCTTTTTATACATGCCAGTATTCTGTTGGCTTTGCTTGCAGCGGCTTGGCATTGCATGCCACTGCCAAGCCTGTTGTCCACTAGGACATCCGGGTCCTTTTCCATCTTAGATTCATCCAGAGGTTCCACCCCTAGTGAGTAGCTTGTGTTCGTGTTTCTGACGCCCAAGTGCATTACCTTACATTTTTCAACATTAAACCTCATCTGCTATGTAGTTGCCCACCCTATTATGTTGTTCAGGTCTGCTTATAAGGTTTCCACATCCTGTATATAAGTTATTTCCCTGCTTAGTTTAGTATCATCTGTAAATACTGAGATTGTGCTAGATATCCCCTCCTCAAGATCATTTATGAATAAATTAAACAGGATTGGTCCCAGGACAGATCCTTGGGGGACCCCACCTTCCACACCCGCCCAATCCGAGTACTCCCCATTTATCACCACCTTCCGGACTCTCCTCTGGAGCCAGTTTTCTATCTATGTACCTTAGTTTGTACAGTGAGCGTTTGTGGGGAACTGTGTCAAATGCCTTTGCAAAGTCCAGATACACCACATCCCCAGGCCTTCCTTTATCTAGATAGCAACTCACTTTATCGTAGAAGGTTAATAGATTGGTCTGGCAAAAACTAGTCATACCCATACTCTAAGGCCACCTTCCGCTGTATCCATCTTTGCATCCTGGAGAATCTGGGGAGGGTTTTACGATTACCTCTCCCAGATGGGGAATATAGGGTCTCCTTTCTTGTGATGACGTCGGCATAGGCCTCATTTTGATCCCGAGCCCAGGCATAGTTTGGAGGTAGGGATAGATCTGTGACCCGATTAGCATAGGTCTCACAGAACCCCAGATTCCTGGCGCACTGTCCTCGCACCACGGAATCCCTAGTCTCCTAATCAGGAACACTTGGACTGGCTGCACTGCTCAGGTCATCCGACCCCTAGTCCCATTCTGTCTCTTCCTCTGATTTCCAAAAATCCAGTCCTTCCTCCAAGGATCCACACCGATGCAGGAAACTGGGAGACCCCCACATCGATGACCCCGGCCTCTTCCTCGCTGCTCACACTCACAGCCTTGGTCACCGCAGGCCATCTATTCCCCTGTGCCTTGATTGGAGCAGACTTTCTTTCTGCCACTGCAGCTTTCTGTACATCAGGTGGCCGCTCCCCAGGCCCGCACTACCTGCATGCACACAGACTCGGAAGTTTGGGTTTCCCTCACTTTACACACTATATCACCGGCAGATTGCATAGAGCCTAGTTCCCCTAGCACTCTTAAGGACTCCTCTTTCTCTGCCCACAAAGGGTCCTGCTCCCGCAGCCGACAGGGCATGAGTGACCCCGGTCTCCCATATCACACTCAATCTTCTGGGCTGACCTTCACTCTTCTCTGCCTGCAGCAGCAGATTGCTGCAGTGCCCGCACTGGCCCCAAACTTGCATCCGCATGGTAACACTCAGATACTGGCTACATACCAGGTCCAAGTGCTCCACGCCTCCTTCGGTGCACAACACCAGTCTTCCGTCGGGCACTAATCGCACCCTGTATCCCACAGGGTCAATGTCGGCTCTCCAGTTTGCTCTGCAGGATCTCTGCCAACACGTGGGATAGCCTCTGCACTCCGGCTCACTCTGGTACTCGCCATCTTGCTCCTCCACACACGTGTCTCCCACTCAGCCCCAAGCAAAAGCAGAAGTCATTTATCTGCCATTTTCTTCGTCCACACTTGCATCATCTACTGTTAAAGTGGATTGTAAACCCACTTTGTTGACATTTACCTATAGATAAGCCTATATTAAGGCTTACCTATAAGTGCTATAAATATCTCCTGAACATGAACCGTTTAGGAGATATATACAGTGCATGCAGCCGATGACGTCATCGGCGCATGCGCTCTGAAGGAACGGCCACCCGTGCCTTTCCTTCATGGCCGGAGGACGCGAACAAGGAGGCAGGGTGGCCGGACATGTAGGCTGCCCTGTCGCTGAGCGGGCGGCACTGCAAGGGCTTAGTTTTAAGGTAAGTATTTAATATTGAGCTAATATTATTATTATTATTATATAGTATTTACATAGCGCCGACAGTTTACGCAGCGCTTTACAACTTGAGGGTAGACAGTACAAATACAATACACTTTAATACAGTAGGAATCAGAGGACCCTGCTCATTAGAGCTTACAATCTAAGAGGGACAGTCAAGAGATACAAAAGGTGGTAACTGTAGGGGATGGGCTGATAGAGAAAATAAGAGTACAGTTGTAAGGTGGTTGCCAGATAGGTTTCTCTGAAGAGATTTGTTTTCAGGGATCGTCTGAAAGTAGACAAAGTTGGAGCTAGTCGGACAGATGGGAGTAGAGCATTCCAGAGGATGGGAGAAGCTCGGGAGAAGTCCTGGAGGCGAGCATGGGAAGTGGTTACAAGGGAGCTAGAGAGCAGGAGGTCCTGGGAGGAACGAAGAGACTGAGTTGGATGGTATTTTGAGACCAGATTAGTGATGTAGCTGGGCGCCAAGTTATGGATGGCTTTGTAGGTTATGGTTAGTAACTTGAATTTCATTTGTTGGTTGAGTGGCAGCCAATGGAGGGGTTGGCAAAGAGGGGTAGCAGACACAGAGCGGTTTGCAAGGTGGATGAGCCTGGCAGCAGCGTTCATGATGGACTGAAGGGGGGATAGTCTTTTTAAAGGTAAGCCAATGAGAATGGAGTTGCAGTAATCGAGACGAGAGATGACCAGGGAATGGATTAGAAGCTTTGTGGCATCATTGGTTAGGAAGGGATGTATCTTGGAGATGTTGCGGAGGTTGAGGCGGCAAGCTTTGGACAGTGACTGGATGTGTGGCTGATAGGATAGTTCAGAGTCCAGGATTATACCTAGGACCTTGGCATGGGTGGCCGGGTTGATAGTTGTGCCGTTGATTTTGACAGAGAAATCAGGGGAAGAGGACTGTGGGGGAGGAAATACCATGAGCTCAGTTTTGGATAGGTTGAGTTTGAGGAAGTGATGTGACATCCAGGCTGATATTTCTGTTAGTAAGCTGGTGATGCGTGAGGAGACTGAAGGAGTGAGCTGAGGAGAGAGATAGATTTGGGTGTCATCAGCGTAGAGATGATATTGAAAGCCATGGGAGGCAATCAGCTGACCCAGGGAGGAGGTGTAGATTGAGAAAAGGAGTGGTCCAAGGACAGAACCATGGGGGACCCGACAGAGAAAGGAAGAGGAGAGGAGGTAGTAGAGTTATAAGTAGCACTGAAGGTGCGTTGGGATAGGTAGGATGAGAACCAGTGAAGAGTACGGTCACGGAGGCCAAAGGAGTGGAGTTTTTTGAGGAGGAGGGGGTGGTCTACTGTGTCAAAGGCAGCAGAGAGGTCCAGGAGAAGTACAGAATAGTGTCCATTGGTGTTAGCTGTTAGTAGGTCGTTTATGAGTCTAAGGAGAGCAGTTTCAGTGGAATGTTGAGGGCGAAATACAGACTGAAGGGGTCAAGAAGATTGTTCTTAGTCAGATGGTCACTCAGTTGGTTGTAGACCAATCATTCAAGGAGTTTGGAGGAGAAGGGGAGTAAGGAGATGGGGTGTAGATTGTGAAGGTTGGTGGGGTCCAGTGAGGGCTTTTTAAGGATGGGATTGACTAGCGCATGTTTTAGAGAATTAGGGAAGATGCCAGAAGAGAGGGAGAGGTTGAAGATGTGAGTCAGAGAGCGCAGAATAGAGTCAGAGGGTGAGCGTAGCATGTGCGAGGGAGCAGGATCCAGAGGGCAGGTGGTTAGATGGGCGTTAGATAAAAGTACAGCAACCTCGTTAATACTAGTAAGGTGGAACAAGGGAAGTAATGATTGTACCTGTGAATGTGGGTTGGTAAGTGGGGGAGGTTTCTGCACATTGGAGATCTCCTCGCGAATTGTATCTATCTTATTTTTTAAGTGATTGGCGATCTCCTGGGCAGTGAGCGAGTTAGAGGGTGGAGTTGGTGGAGGACAGAGTAGAGAGTAAAGGCCCGTACACACGTACCGATTGTCGGCCGTAAATATTCGGCCAACGTCCGATCGGCCGATTGTCGGCTTGTTAGTATGATGCTTCCGACAACCGACTGCAACTTTTCGGCCTAACAAAATCTGGTATGCAGGCTATAAAATTTTTGTTGGCCAACAAAGAACGGCCGATTGTTCGTCAGTCAGTACAGATTTCGACCGACAAAAATGTGATGATCAAGACTGGGCATGCTCAGTGAAGAAAAAAACACACGAAAAGTAGACCAGAACATGACATCACTTCTGCAGTTGGTTGTTGTTGGCCGACAAAATTCGTGTGCAGTCTTGAGCACTTTTCAACCAACAAAACAGCACCGGACAAAAGAAGGCCGATCGTTCGGCCGACAATCGGTACGTGTGTACGGGGCTTCAAAGAGATGACGGGGACTCAAAGAGAATGTTTGGATGAGCGTGGTAAAATAGGTTTGCTTGGCAGTGAGGAGGCAGGAATAATATTTTAGAAGGGCAGATTTATATTTGTTGAAGTCATCCAGGGACTAATGCCTCGTACACACGCAACGATTGTTGGCCGTGAAATTTCGGCCAACGTACGATCGGCCGATTGTCGGCTTGTTAGTATGATGCGTCCGACAACCGACTCTGACTTTTCGGGCGAACAAAATCTGGTGTGCATGCTATAAAATTTTTGTTGGCCGTCAACAGAACGGCCGATTGTTCGTCAGTCAGTACAGATTTCGGCAGACAAAAATCTACTAATCGGAACACGCATGATCGGAACCAAATAACGACCTGGAAGAATATTCTCAAACCATTTTATCAAGAAAGAACTTTCGTCTCGCGGCAGTCCAAAAAATATTTGAAATGCGGAGCATATGCTCATCTTGGTAAATGTGAGACGAAGGAAGATGCTGCTCATAATTCTATACTTTACAATTAAAAAGGCATGTGTTCTGTTATGATGATGATAATGATTTGGCTATTCTATATGGTGCATCTAATTTTAAAATTAAATAGTTTAAACTCTTCACCATTCTCTTTGTATTTTGACTGCAAAGATCTAACTATTGATATGTCCCTTTATTTATTTTTGAATTAATGTATAAAACCTATATTGCTGCTTACTCCTAATATTCTACATTTAAAAAAATAAAGATAGGCAAGTAGTTTTTTAACATTACATTTATTTTAGAAAAGAAGAAAATCCAACATAAATATATAAATACTCTCCGTATTTTAAATATTAAAATAAAAAAGGAAATTTCCGCCTCAAATAAATTATAAATAAATAAAAAGGGGTAACACAAATAACAGGGTAAAAATTAGGGGCAATTATAATTGGGCATACCGGTAATCATGGGGCCATGAGGGGATGTTGGGATCATGAGGGCCATATTGCCACTGACTGACACGTGGCAGTTGTTGTTGTGGTGGAGGTGGTGGCTGGGGTTGCTGTGGTGGAGGTGGAGTGCATGGGTGGGAATTGGAGAGGTGGGTGTGCTCCTCTAGTTGCTCCAATTCTGCTCTATGCAGCACCTGCATAATGAGCAGCTCAGCCCTTTGGCGCTGCAGAACCGATACTTTTCTTAGCTCATTAGCCGTCAGATGGCCAACGGATTTTTGCTCGTCCGGCTTCCTCTACAGGGCTATGGAGGCCTGGCTGAGGAACTCTGTTGTTACTTGGTCAATATGTTTGACCTTCTGGCGCCGTTTTGCCAGAGGTTGGGCGGATACAGACGCCTCCTGGTTGACACCTGCCTCCTCCTCGGTGACACTTTCCTGTTGATGAAATGAACAATTTATTAGAATGTTATAGTGTATATAAAAAGTCATGTTTGTTGTATTTTTTTAAACAAATAGCAGACTTTACATACAGTAGCATACCTAGGGTCTCCAGCGCCCTTGGCGAGGAGCTGTATTGGCGCTCCCCCGTGAAAAAGTCAAAAATGTAACTAAAAAAATATATAAAAGGGAATTGAAAGTTTCTGATGTGTCCCTTGTTTGCCCAGTGTAGAGGTAGAGCTCTCTAGTGGGCAATCATTGTCAGGTGTGAACAACAAGAAAGAGAGGGGTGAGAGATAGAGAGAGGGAGAGAAAGAGGGGGTGTGAGAGAGAGAGGAGGGGGGTTGAAGAGAGAGAGGGGGGTAACAGAGAGAGAGGGGCCTGTACTTGCAGAGGGCTTTATGTAGGGCACTGAGGGGGAATCGGTGCAGGGAAAGAGGAATAGGGGAGCCACCTGCCTTGCTGACCCGGAGTGAGAGACCAGAGACATGGAAGCAAGGATGTTCGTTTGTTACAGGGGAAAAAAAATGGTAGAGCCGGAGGAATGCTGAGGCTACAGCAGTGTGTGTAAGACCGGAGGTGTGCTGGGGATGCAGTGAGAGGCAGTCTCAGTCTCCTGGTCTGCTGGCTCAGCTGCTCTCAATATTTTAGACCTGGGTGGAGCCACATGCTGCCTGGGAGCGCAAGCTGAGCGGAGGGCGCAAAAATCACTAACACTGCCAATGATTTTTGCGCCCCCCCCTTGGCCTGCGCCCCTGGCGGGCGCCGGTCTCGCCAACCCCTTGCTACGCCCCTGTTTACATAAAGGGTCAATTATTGTCTTGCTAATTATTTTGTTCCATCATTATGTTTATTGCAGAAAATATATTGTGAAATGCCATACCTGTGTCAAATTGGCCTCCAGGATATCTTCCTCCTGGCTGGCATCAAATGAGGCCTCTGCTGATGTGGAAGGGAGCGTGGAGAGGGATGGCCTTGATTCCTCCTGTTCCGTCAGGAACCTCCGGCTTTCAAAATACCAGAGACAGGGTACATAGACCTCCTCCGTAGGGATAATCGAACTTTTGAAAAGTTTGGTTCGACCAGAACACCCGAATTTCCCGAAAGTTTGGTTCGGATTCCAGAACCCCATTGAAATCAATGGGACCCGAACTTAGGTAATCAAAAAACACAATTTTGAAGCCCTAAAACCCAATAAATGCCCCTAAAAAGTGCATAGAGTTCTGGGTCATGCCCCAGGGACTATTAATCACACAAAAAAAGTTCTTAAAAATTGTAGTTTTTGATAGAGAGACAATTATTTAAAAAATTAAAAAAAAAAAAAAAAATTTGGATTTAGTGTCTGGAGGGTCTAAAAGGTGTACCTGTGAAGTTTCAGCTCTGTAGCATGTCCAGAACCAGAATTATAGCATGCCAAACCTTCAAAAATTACTTTTTTGCTTAACCGCGCCTTTCTTTTGCTCCAAATCAACTGCACAGCCAATGTGTATGATGGGGACATAATGCAGTGCACTGGGAACAAGATTAGAGTTTTTTTTTTTAAAAAGGTGCTGTCTCTTTAAATGTGCATATACAGTAATTAACGGGTGTATTTTCACAATGGGGCTATTATTACCAAATGTTTTCAAGAAGTCAAAAGATGTATGTAGATGCACTTTATTTCATGTAAAATGGTGTTTGGTGCACTTTAACTTGAATTCTCACAAGAAACAGACATATATGCACGGATACATTGAGGGTTAGGGTTAGGGGCCACAATGTAGTGCAGAGTGAACAAGATTAGAGATGTTTTGGATGAATACTGTTGTCTCTTGACTTTGAATAGAAGTAAAGGATGCTTAAAAATTGGGCGTTTGGTGGTGCCGATCTGTGTGACAGGTGCGCAAAAATTGTTGTTTGGGTGTTGGCGGAGCCATACCACTGTAAGCCCAAAGAGCTGGTGTTGAAGAAGGCGTAAAAATTATGAAGGTGTGCACCTGTGGAACAGGTGCGCAAACATGGTATTTTTTGTTTAGCGTAGCCTCCCCACCGTAACCCCAAAGAGCTGGTGTTGACGGAGGCCCAAAAATTATAAAGTTGTGCACCCGTGGAACAGGTGCGCAAACATGGTATTTTTGGTGTTGGCGGAGCCTTCCTACCGTAACCCCAAAGAGCTGGTGTTGAAGGAGGCCAAAAAATTATAAAGGTGTGCACCTGTGGAACAGGTGCGCAAACATGGTATTTTTTGTTTAGCGTAGCCTCCCCACCGTAACCCCAAAGAGCTGGTGTTGAAGGAGGCCAAAAAATTATAAAGGTGTGCACCCGTGGAACAGGTGCGCAAACATGGTATTTTTTTTTTTTTAGCGTAGCCTCCCTACCGTAAGCCCAAAGAGCTGGTGTTGAAGGAGGCCCAAAAATTATAAAGGTGTGCACCTGTGGAAAAGGTGTGCAGACATGGTATTTTTTTTTAGCATAGCCTCCCCACCGTAACCCCAAAGAGCTGGTGTTGAAGGAGGCCCAAAAATTATAAAGGTGTGCACCTGTGGAACAGGTGCGCAGACATGGTATTTTTTTTAGCGTAGCCTCCCCACCGTAACCCCAAAGAGCTGGTGTTGAAGGAGGCCAAAAAATTATAAAGGTGTGCACCTGTGGAACAGGTGCGCAAACATGGTATTTTTGTTATAACTAAAATGAGGTTCTGTGAACCTAAACAGAATGAGAGGAGGGTTTGAGGGTGGCACCATGGTCCAGGCTTATACTGAGGCTCAGCAGCCACATCGCAACGATAGTCTAGTCTACAAGGTCTGCATCAGGTGCATCAAAGCTTGATATCCACGACTGATTCATTTTAATGAATGTCAAGCGGTCGACTGAGTCGGTGGAGAGTCTCGTTCGATGGTCTGTGACGAATCCTCCTGCTGCGCTGAATGCCCGTTCCGATAGGACACTGGAAGCAGGCCAACAACTCCATGGCATACTGGGCCAGTTCTGGCCAGTGGTCTAATCTTAAGACCCAGTATGCCAGTGGATCGGCTTCATCACATGAAAAGCCCTCTGTGTCACTTTGTGCCCTGACGTAATCGTCCACCATGTGATGCAGACGCTGTCGATGCGATGTGGCAGCTGAGAGGCCTGGGCGGTGAGGACTAAAAAAAGACCGAAAGGCATCCGTCAACCGCACGCCTTCTCCAACGCTCCTCTCGTGACCAGCAGTAGAGTCCATGGTAGGTTGTCCCCGCCCCTGCACCCTACGGGAGTCTGAGAACGTGTTCACCAGAATCCTCTTGAGACTGTCCTCAAGGGATTTGATCCTGTGGACTCTCTGGGTGGATGGGAAAAGCTCCGAGACTTTTGACTTGTACCGGTGGTCAAGTAGGGTGGCTAACCAATAGTGGTCAGTCTGTTTAATGGCCTTGATTCTGGGGGTCCTTTCGCAGGCTCTGAAGCATGATGTTTGCCATGCGTCGCAAATTAGCAAAGGCCTCAGAAGCTGACTCCTCGGGGTCACTCAAAACGACATTATCTTGAACGGGCTCCTCCTCCTCCCAGCCACGCACTACTCCAAAGTGTCCCGAGGGAGTTAAACTAGGCCTTGCCGATTGCCGCATGTCTTCCTCCTCCTCCTCCTCAAAGCCTGCAAAAGATCCTGAAGAATCGTCCTCCTCCTCTTCCACCCCTGGATCCTGCTCGGGCCTCTGGGAGCTAGGCATAATGGGGTCAGGATTCTCAGGATAAAGGGGGCCTTGAGAGGCAAGGAAGTCCTCCTCTTCCTCCTGCTGCTCTGCCTCCAGTGCCCTGTCCATAATGCCACGCAGAGTGTGCTCCAACAAAAACAGTACCGGTAGGGTGTCACTGATGCATGCGCTGTCCTGGCTGACCATCCTTGTGGCCTCCTCAAATGGCGAGAGGACAGCGCATCCTTAATCAAAAGCCACTGCCGCGGTGAAAAGAAGCCCAGGCGTGCAGAGCCAGTGCTGGTGCCGTACTCGCAGAGATATTCATTGAGGGCCCTCTGCTGCATGTACAGGCGCTGCAGCATAGCCAAGGTGGAGTTCCAGCGTGTGGGCATGTCACAGACGAGGCAGTGTACCGGCAGGTGAAACTCGCGCTGCACTTCGGCCAAACGTGCAGTGGCACTGTACGAAGGCCTGAAGTGACTGCACACCCTTCTTGCCATCCTTAGCACATCCTGCATTCCTGGGTACGAGTTCAAAAACCGCTGTACCACGAGATTCAGGACATGCGCCAGGCATGGCACATGGGTCAACTTTCCTTGACGAAGGGCGGCCAGGGGGTTTGACCCATTATCGGTAACCACCATCCCTGGCTGCAGCTGGCGTGGTGTCAACCACCTCTGGGCCTGTGCCTGCAGAGCCCCAAGAATCTCAAGGGCAGTGTGCTGCCTGTCCCCTAGACACACAAGCTGCAGCACTGCATGACACCTTTTGGCCTGAGACATAGAATAGCCCTTTGAACGCTTACATGGTACCTCATCATATTCAAAGGACCATTCTGCAGAGGAGGGCATGGAGGAGGTAGAGGAGGAGGAGCAGGAGGGGGTAGAAGTGATCGATCTACGCGGATCAGCGACACCACCAGCTGTTTGCTGACGTGGGGGCAACACTGGCTGCAGCACCGAGCTCTGGCTACAATCCCTTCCGCTGGCAAGCAGTGTCACCCAATGAGCAGTGACAGAAATGTACCGTCCCTGCCCATGTTTGCCTGACCAAGTGTCAGCCATCAGGTGTATCTTACGGCTGACTGACTTGGCCAGGGACGACACTACATTGCCTTCCACATGTTGGTATAGGGATGGCAGGGCCTTACGGGCAAAGTAATGCCGACTTTGGCACCTGCCACCGTGGAACTGCATATTATATATATAAAGTCACGGAAGGGAGCAGACTCTACCAGGTTAAATGGTAACAGTTGCAGAGCCAGTAGTTTTGCCAAACTACTGTTTAGACGCTGGGCATGTGGGTGGCGGGGAGTATACATTTTTTTTCGTTCCAGCATGTGTGGAATCGAAATTTGGCGTCTAGATGTTACAGCTGGTGGTGTGCTGGAGGTAGATGCGACACTGCCTGCTATATCATCATCCCTGTCAGTGGAGGCTGCCAACAGGTGACGAGTGACTATAGCAGGGCCAGGAACAGACTGATGTGCAGGTGGAGCATGAGGAGGAGCGCGAGGAGGACTAGGAGGCCGATTGACCGATCTTTGGCCCTTTTGTGGGTTCTTCAAATGTTCCTGCCAACGGGCCAAGTGGTGGGTTGTCAAATGCCTGTTTAGGCAGCTTGTACCCAGGTGGTTGACATTTTTGCCACGTTTTATACCCTTCTGACAAATCTTGCAGATCGCAACTGTTCGGTCTGCATGGGATGTCTCAAAAAAGGCCCAGCAAGAAGAGGTGTGTATAGTGGCCCGGGAGACAACAGGTGCGGCCTTAGATGGAGCGGGCCGTCTGCTCTCCCCTCTTGCTTGCTCTGCCTCCTCCTCAACCTCAGACCCAACATCTGACTCCATAAAGGACTGAGCATCAGACGTGGCCCAGGAGACAACAGGTGCGGCCTTAGATGGAGCGGGCCGTCTGCTCTCCCCTCTTGCTTGCTCTGCCTCCTCCTCAACCTCAGACTCCATAAAGGACTGAGCATCAGGCTGGAGTAGATGGCCGACACTGTGGTCAAACAGCTGAGCTGACTCCTCTGCCATGTCTGAAGTTGGGTCTAAGGGAGGACGTGAGGTGGACATGGACTCATTTGTATTAGTTCTGCCAACTGCAGAAGACTGACCACTTTTATCTGCCTAGGTCACTGTAGTTGCAGATGATGCCGATGATGAGGGTTTGGTCATATAGTCCACCACCTCCTGTACGTACTGTGGACATATAGCTTGGCCACTGCCGGAGAACAATCCAAATGGTGGCCTGGCTGAGGACTGACCACCACGTCCACCCCTGCCTCTAGACACCCTAGAAGCTGTGCCCCTTTCTGCAGCAGGGCCACGTATGCCTTTTCTTGGTCTACCTGGCATATTTGTCACTGAGGCGTTGGCAATTCTGTGCGGTGAAAAACGCACACTGCTATGCGACCCACAGTTGTCGCTGAATACAGCACAGCAGATGCGTGTCACGCACAGTAGCAAAGCCTTTTGCACAGTGGACCTAACGCTTTGAAGAACAGGCGTTAAGTTGTCACTGAGGCGATGGCAACTCTGTGCGGTGAAAAACACACACTGCTATGCGACCCACAGTTGTCACTGAATACAGCACAGCAGATGCGTGTTACGCACAGTTGCAAAGCCTTTTGCACAGTGGACCTAACGCTTTCAAGAACAGGCGTTAAGTTGTCACTGAGGCAATGTATTTTGCTGACTAGCAAGCACGTATACCTGCTGTAGATATATCAGCACTGTGCAACGTGCTCACTACACAGAACCCTCACACTTTCACTTTCCCTACAGAAACTTGATTATTACATCTAACTACTGTGGTACAAAGTTCCCTAACTACACTAGATATCCCTTTCCTCACACTAAAAGAACAGCTCCATACAGCAGAAGACTGACACTGTCCCTTTAAATTTTTTTTTTTCTAACTCAAAAAACCAGCACAATCGCTGTATTTCTAACTACACTGACTGGCTGTAAGCTGAATGCAATTCTGCTATATGGAGCTTTAGAACCACTCATCTATGCAGAAAATGTAGTGTAGCAAAGCAGGAGTAAGAGAAATGCTTCAACTCTCTTCAACAGACTCTGTATCACTGTGCTAGGGTTTAAGCGGGGCTATCTTATATACTGTGGGGCATATTCACTCCTGATTGGCTTCTGGTCCCCGTAGTCACTCCAATCACGTTCCTATGAGACTCCTGCCCCCTCATTGGCTTTTGCTGACGTTTCTGGGCCAATCACGGGCTTTTAAAGCCCAGTTCCTGTCGCAGTGCATTTTCGGCGGTTTTGGTGGGCGAATTCCGAACTTTTACCGCAAAAAATTCGGAATTCGGCCAAATTTCGAACACCCAATGTTCGGGTCGAACCGATGGTCGACCCGAACCGTTCGATCATCCCTACTCCTCCGCAGCAGCTCCAGACCTCTCAGTAGATTTAATTTTATTGAGCTCCCTTTTATAAGCTGTGCGTATGCTGCCTATTTTGTTTTTCACGTAGATGATGTCAGCCTTGGGATTCACTGTTTTGTACAGCTCAACTAGTTTCAAATAGGCCTCTTGTTTTAGTTGTCTATTTGAATACTCTTTTGTTTTAACTTGCCACAGACAGGGCAGTTTCCTGTATTCATCAATAAAAAGTTGCAAAAACTCTGACGTGGTGAATTTATCCACCACGATGAAGTACAGTATATGCCTGCAAAACACAACACAAAACATAGTAAAAGAGCATGTATTTTGTCACATAATAAAGATATTCCCAATATAAGCTGTATAGGGCCAAAAACACCAGCTTTTGAATCAAAAGTCGTACCTTTGTTTGTGGTGAAGAATCGTGGTTCGTCGATCGATCGTGCTCCTCCAAACGATTTGTCCGATAACAAATCGTCGACCGAAAGATCTGGCATCCTTTAAAGACAGCGCATGCGTCAACTCCGCCGACAGTGGCGGGCAGACGCAGGGGCGTGTACGTCCCCAAGATTAGGCTACATGCGACACACACACACGTGAGTCGGCGGAAGATTCTTTGCGAAGCGAAGATGTCACAATCTCATAGTTCCACAAGTGAAGGCCGAAGTGGTTGGGCCACAAAAAAAACTAAAGCAACACCTATGAGCAAGGGTGAAATGGTGGAGATGGTTGGCATACTGGAGAAACAGGACTATGATGGCAGGTTGGATAACTATGAAAGGCCCAACTCAAGAAAAGACCGGATTCTGGACAAGGTGGTTGCATGTTTACATAAAAAGTATGGTGTTGAGCGATCAAAAGACCAAATCCGAAAAAGATGGTCTGATTTGAAGCATCGGGAGCAAGAACAGCTTGGTCACATACATCATATTCTTAAAAAAAGTAAGTTTATTTATTTTATCAAGCAATATGTTTTGGGTCGAATTGGTGTATGTTGTATTAAAATGTATAGATTATAATGTATATGAAAACTTTCCAATTATTTATTTTATTGGTCGTGTCTTGATTAGATCGATCTATTGACGATTTATTTGTATATTACATTAAAAGACAGGAATCCACAGTAAACTATATATGCATTTGATTGCAACGCATTTTCTTTATTGCAACAAATTTTCTATGCAAAAATTCATATTATTCCCATATTCTTTTTGTAACCTTTAAATAGGGCAAAAACGCAAATTAAAACAAAAAGAATGGGAAAAGAGGAGGAGAGGTGCATCGACTGTGTCAGCTCCATCCACATTGGATGAAGGAGCAGAGGACATAGGCCCAGATGCTGTCACACATTCCCAAAAAGTTAATTGTTTCCTATGCTGAGTCAAACATTATTGTCCCAACTTTTTAGGAGATAACAATGTACATGTCTGAATATTTTATAAGAAAATAGCTGTCAAGCAGTGCACCATGTCCTATCAAATTTACCTCCTGTGAATTTTATTACATGCCACATTTTAATTATTATGTAGATAAAGACAGTAGTCCAGAGTGCAGCATGGTGGAGCCAACAAGTGTGCAGCCACCACAGCAACAGGAAGGTTGGTAGGCCCAGATTTTTTTGTAGTGGGATACTAAAAATATGTGTATTTGCGATGATTGTTTAACCTTATATTGTTGTATTTCATAAAAAATATACATTGCAGAGGTTCCCTCATTTGATGTATGGGATGTGTCACCTCCAGTTGGTTCTGATGTAGAAAATTCAGAAGCAAGATCTCGTGCCAGCATTCCAACCAGACTTGCAAGCTCTTCTGCAAATGATCCCGATCAGGAAACAAGTGTTGGGGAGCCAGTTTTGTGCCCAAGTAAGTTTTTTTTAATGTGTTTTCAAGTGTATTTCTCATTTGCTGTATTTGATGTAATGCTTCAAAGGAACTACCTGTTTGTTAAATAATATGAATCAGGTGCGCCCCTAATGGATATATATTAAGCTGCAGAGACCGGCATAATCATCGGCGACATCGGAGGAAGAAGAAGAGCCTAGGGCAAAAGAGCAGGGTAGGTATTAACTCTTCATTCGTTTAAGATGAACTTGACCCCAAATGTTTAGATATTATGACCTCATCTAGTTGCTTGGCATTTACTTAATATATGATTTTTTATTAACAGGTCATGTTATTCCTAGTTGCACTATAGCCAGGATGACAGTTGAGGCTCTACAATGCTGATCTGAGCTTGAGAAAATGAAGGAGACTGCAACAGCCTTACAAAATAAAATGCGTGACTTTGTTGACATGCTCACCAAATTTTAAGCTTATTTTTAAAGGTTTTTTATTGGGATGTTGTTGTTTTTCCCGATGTTCGTTTTAAATTTTATGGCATATTTTTTGCACAATACATGCATCGTCATCTGTAAAAGGTGTACCCAAGTTTGTTACAGTTTTAGACAGGGCTCCTATGCATATGAAGCACTTTACAACACCCTAAGCGTGTGAATGTATTTTAATAAAAAAAAAAAATTTACATTCAACAATGTGTGTTCGATTCTTTCTTTGACTTTCGGTGGGGGGCAGGTCTAAAGCTGGGTAAAGTAGCACAAAATGTATGATGGCTGTCCTATTCACATATCTGCATGTTAATGAAAGCAGTTTTGATTGTGTGTATAATTATCAGCCGGACAAAATGTTTGTCCCTTCAGGACCAGTGGACATCTAACAAGTGATATTCACTAGTACACTGAATGCACAATGATATCTGTGAACTGAGTGGCATTCAGTCTACTAAAATACAGGCCCTATTTAGTGCCGGTTCACACTATAGCGTGTGCGGCGATCGCATGTAATATCGGAGCTCACTGCTCCTTCATTACATGCGATCAGATGTGCAGTGCAAATTCAGCCATACACTTTGTATGGCTAAATTCACACTGCACCCGCCCAAAAGTCGCACATGACCCTTTTTTTCAGCAGCATCAGGATCTGATCGCACAGTGGTTCACACTTGTGCGATCACATCCTGTGCGAACTGTCAGATCGCAGTGCAATATGCGATCAAACTGGGGGTGTCGTTAACATTTCATTGACACCCCCTGCATATCGCATATGGCAGTGTAACCTGCCAGATGTGCGTTTGCCATGCGGGAACAGGCTGCAAATTCACAGCCTTCCCGCATCACACAAGTGTGACCCAGCACTCAAAGTACTAGCACTCCTAGGATTCTATATGGCATTGTGATGGGCAGTAGCAATCAGTGTAGGGAGAGCAGTGTAATATATAGTGTATTGCTGGTTCGTTTGTCTATTCCACTTTACATTACCTATATATAGCACTTCGATCTCAACACTGAGCAAGTTTCACATAACACTGACATCTCCTTACATTGGTGGGCAGTGAGAAGGATGTCATAAATGAACACAACATAACAGGTGGAGGTAAGTTGTTAATACACTAATGTATTAGAATAAATATATAGTATGGTCACCTTCTGGCCAATCACCACCAATGTAAGGTGACATTGGATGAACCTTGGGTGTGACCTACTTCTCAATGTGAGTGGGTTTGTATAAATTAAAAGGGGTGCAGAAGGCCCTTGTATTTACACCACTGGTAAAAAAATAACACATGGCCATAATCGCATTAGAACAGCTGGGGAGAGACAACAGTAGAGAAACACACTGATGAATGTATTAACCCTTCTAAAGTCACACATATATAACACATGATGAACCCAAAAAATGTTGTTTTGGATATGTGCCCAAATTATTAGAATACACAATACAGAATCATTGCAATTTTTTTTAATTTCAGAAATATTAGTAGATCTCTCACAATTATCTTGTGTCTGGCAGATCTCACAAAATTATCTAGTGTCTGGCAGTAATTCCTGCCAGGAAACAGCTCCTCTCCCCACAAAATATTCAAGATATTCCTGTCGGATCTCACGGGCTCTATGTGATGCCAATCCTGAACGTCCAACTTCCGTAGAGGTCATGGACTCCACTTGTTCACGGGGTTGTGCCTCTCTACTTGGCCCTGGCATAGCAGGGTCAGTATCCAGTTGCTGCATTAGATAGTTCTCAGCATTCCTGCTTAAAAGTTATGTACAATGCAGCAACAGAGGACCACGTGATCTATTTTGTAGAGTGCCAGGTGTATGGAAGTCAGGAATATCCTGAACCGGTTGGCCATTATCCCGAAGGCATTCTCCACCACTCTGCGAGCTCTGGACAACCGGTAGTTGAAGATCCTTTGCCTGGGGGTGAGGTTCCTCTGAGGGAAGGGCTTCATAAGATGCTCCCCAAGCGCAAAAGCATCATCTGCCACAAATACAAAGCTCAGCCCCTCAATGGTTTGCTCCCTGGATGGCAAGTTCAGAGTGCCGTTATGAAGGCGACGAGCGAACTCCGTCTGCTCAATAACTCCCCCATCCGAATTGTGGCCATTTTTGCCAATATCCAAAAAGAGGAACTCCTAGTTTGCATTAACTATGGCTAGCATGACAATACTAAAAAAAACCTTTATAATTATAAAAAAATAAGCCGGAATTCGGAGGGGGGACAATGCGGACGTGCTTCCCATCTATAGCACCCCCACAATTGGGAAAATTCCACTTTTCCTGAAATTGAGCAGCAATCTCCAGCCATTGCTCTGCGTTTGAAGGAAACTGTGGGGAAAAAAAGAAAATACAATTAGTGCTTGAGCACATCACATTATTACACACACAGTTGTCTGTTAAATGCTTATGCAACTTTAAGATAAAAACATCAGGAAGACAATCGTTTGCATTTTGGGATCTAACATCTACATACATTTATTTTACACCTCCTAATGTGATTATATTATAATTCACCAGCTAGAGCTTTGGTATATGCTGACTTTTACATTTAGCATGGGTGGGTGGGGGGGATGGGTAAGTAAAACTATGCATTTATACATCAATAAGGGCTTGTGGCCACTGAACGTTTTTACATCATTACATAAACATACACAATCCTAGGTTGGAATGGATGGACTGATGTCTTTAAGATAAATCATAAACTAGGTACTAAAACATTTGCAAAGGAAGAATTGGTTCAGGGAAAGTCAGAAAATGACACAGATTCAATATACTGTTAACAGGCAATGCGTTTAGGGACACATAGGAGAGAATGCTGGGGTGGTTACTGGGTAATTTTACAAATGGTTAAGATAATATAAAGCTTTACTACTATGTGTATGCGGACAGAGGGTAGTTACAAAATAAGGACATCTGTAAATTGATGTACATCCAAAAACAGCATAATTCGGGTGAGATGATAATACATGTAATGTAATGTAAAACATACCTTGATATAGTCCTTCTGCAAGACTTTGATGATAGCAGAGCAGGTCTCAGGGATGATGACACCAAGAGCTTGGGGGGAGATGCCTGTGGTGAACTTGAGATCCTGTAGGCTTCTCCCTGTTTCAAGATATCTCAAAGTCGCAATTAACCTTTGCTCAGGAGTAATTGCAACCCGCACACATGTATCCTGCTTGATAATATAGGGGGACACCAAGGCAAGAAGACAGTGAAAGATGGGATCAGTCATCCTCAAATAATTCCTGAAGTCATCAGGATTATTTTCCTGGAGCTCCCTCAGCAAGGACATGTGGGAAAATTGATCACAGTTAAGCAACCAATTTTTCATCCAGGAGGTCCGCTTCTTCTTCCTCTTGCTCATAACTCGCCTCAGAGCCAGAACTCCAAGCCCAAGTACAGCAAGAGTCGAATCCTCGGTCTCCGTAATAAATCCTCGAACGATGTCTCGGAAAATAGCGAAATTTCGTCAACCAAACAAATGCTACCGAAATCAGGGCGAGATGCCCAGAAGGGTCACGGCCAAACACTCACTTCCTCTTTTGTAGCGGTGGACGTGCGTCGAACGTAGTGACGTCATTTTGTCGACCAACAAAAGTCAAGTGCAAGTCTAGAGCACATTTCAACCAACACAACAACACTGGACAAAAGACGGCCGATCGGTCGGCCAACAATCGGTGCGTGTGAACGAGGCATTAGTCTTACGCCACAGGCGCTCAAGAGCGTGGCTACATTTTCTAATATGCGATGCATACTAGCTCATTATGCCTTTGTCTTTACGGGTTTTTCTTTTCTCCTTTCTTTTTTTTTTTTTTTAGGGTTTTAATTCCTCTTTAAGCAGGCACAGTCCATTTTTAAAGCAAGATGCAACTCTCCCGCTCTCCAGCACATTACTTGAGCAGACAATTTACAGTCCCAACAAAGGTTCTTCCATTGCCATTGGCAACCATCACTGTGAATTTGATTCTTCATCCCACTCTCCCTATCTCCTGTAGAACGGGCCTGACACTTCTCTTGAGCATTAGAACACAGTTCTTGAGAGGAAAAATTAATTTTCGGAATGTTTCTTTGGCCGTTGCCTTTAGCAACCATTCGAGGAACCCAGGGCGATATCCTGGAAGAGCCCCCAAATGTAGCACTGCCCCCTAGAGGACTGCTGAGCATTACGCTTTCTGGATTCCCCTGGGTTACCCTTAGCAACTGACAGCAGATATACAGCAATGAAAGTTCTTGGCTCAGTCAATAATCAATCCAGGGGTTGTTGGGTTTCATTGAGAACTGGTATACGAGAAGGGATGAGTGGGATACTCCAACTGAAAACTATTCACAATGGTGAGGACAATTCACTTTAGAATGCGGCAAGGCCGCTGCTTCACCCTGCCACTGAAGTGAAGATAAAGTGTTCCTGCTTGAATTACTCTTCAGGGTTCTAACTTGGCACCCCCTTTCTCACTTGCTGTGTGTGCTGACACCCGTCCACTGACTCTCCACTGGAGTGGTCCCCTTCCTGGGCAGGCCCATCGGCAAGCTTCCCAGTACTCACGGACAGTGTTTTTCCCCAAGGTTGCTCTGCCTCCAACTCCACCAATCAGCTTTCATGGAACTCCTAGCTCAGATCCACACTCCTGGTTCACTAGGCCAACTGCCTGTGACCACCATCCATTGCAGCAGAAGGAGAGACAGCCGTACCCTCCTTCTGGGACTTGGCTTCCCGTCCGAAGACCCCCTGCCACATGTGCCCTTGGCTTTTATAGTCTATGCCAGGATGCACCACTCTTTGTGCCAACCCACTGGGATAGCTACAAAAGCCAGTGTGTCACTGGCTGGGTTTCCTCCACTGTCCAACAGGCCTCCCTATTGGACACAGTGGGGACACTCCCTCAGACCAGATGAATCACACATGAACACATGCAACAGGCATAACTAATAATCAGGATCCCCTAATAAGCAGACAGAGCAAACTATATTTCACCTGCCTAGCACCTATCTAGAAGGGTGCTACATCTATATTGTGGGGGATCTTTTAACCTAAAATAACAAAAAAAAAGTGAAAAAAAAAATCAAGAATGGGCTGGCTTGGCCACCGGAGGTGAAAAAAAAGGAGCCTGGGCCTGGCATTGAAAAGGTAAATTCTAAGTTAATGGAGAACAGTAGTATTTTACTATGTACCTCTCCTTTGCACACAAGCCCCCCTGTTCCCCTTTGAACCCAAATTTGTAACTCCCCCTTTTCTGTATACCTCTGCACTCCCCTTTTTTGCTCATATGTAACGCCAAATGGTAACCCCCCCCCCTGTATACCTCTATACCCCCTTTTTTGCACATGATTGAACCCCAAATGGTAACCACCCCTCTCTGTATACCTTTGCACCCTATGTTATAGGAACTCTTCCCTGTGCTCACCCCATGGCAGTGCTGCAGCACCCTTCAAGTCCTGTAGCTGCAGATATGCTCAATGGCAGGTCCGACTCCCAAGCCTGTTTGTTATTGTTTACATTCCTCACCTGCAGAACTTTCTTTGGAGGTGATGGTGGGTGGAATGTCTAGGGGGACAGGATTTGCATACGAATTAGCCATGTCCTTATCAGTTGGCTGTGTGCATTGAACACCGCAAAACGGCAGGGCCAGGCAGAGGTAGTGACAGGCTCAGCAAGCTGTGATCCCAGGACATAGCGGGACACTTGCTTCAAGGGACAGGTAAACAAAAATTAGGACTGTCCTGGCAAATCAGGGACAGTTGGCAAGTAAGTGGTCTTGGCAATGGCAAAAATCCCACATTTCAAGTTATCCCCATAATAACAGGAATACAGGGGACATCTTCCATCAAACACACCGGTTCTATCTACAGCTGAGGGAGATGTGCCTCACTTAGGAGAGATTTTCTCCCACATCTTGTTGTGTCTTCAGGACAGGAAGTCAGCAAAATATCTTAAATATGACAGAAATGTCTTTAGGTTTATTGTAATCACACCTGTCAATAAAGATTATTATACTCACTTTGTTTTATTTTCTGTAATGTGGTCAGCAAAAGTAAATGTATTTTATGAACACCAATGCAGCACTCAGAGCTGGTAATGAGGTGAAGATAAAAGACACCACAATAAACCTAAGATCCCCAGAGGTCAATGTCACCTGAACCCCCATTTGTTTCCCCTGACAAGTGCCCTCCTTAGGCTGAGCTCTCTAATCATTATAGAGGCTTCTCTGGATTGAGCTGTGCTGCCTGAACCCACATGGGTGACACCAGAGGGCCCCTCTCTTGCCAGCTCAGGCCCCATCCCTCGCGTTCCTCTCCCGCCGCCAGACGCGCTCTTCAGCCACACCCCTGTCTGCTCCCTCACCTCCATGGCAACCCCAACCCCTCCCTGACGTCAGCTCACAAGCCTTCGCCAAATACATAGAAATGTATAACGGCGTCAAGTGCAGCTGTTGATTGGCCACTTTTCCGCCGAGTCCGTGCACTATTGGCTCTCGGCTTTGTCAGTCGCCCGGGACGTCACAGTCGGAGCAACGCAAGCAGGTTAGGTTGCGCCTGCTGTATGTGTGAATGGGCGTGATCGAAGCCGCGGCCTCCGTCACGTGATCGCGGTTTAATGTTTACATTCGAGACGGGTGAGGGGGGAATCCTGTGCCAGGCGGGGGCCCGTTTCGCTTTCATTTCCCGGGAGGAGGTGGAGGAGGGGACGGCCGGCGGGCCTCATGCTGCGCTCAAGCCGCTGACGAGGGAGACAGAGGCCTGCAGAGACCGCCTTAGCCGCTGCCATCGTGCCGAGCAACATGGAGGAGCTGGTGGTGGAAGTGCGGGGCTCCAATGGAGCCTTCTACAAGGTGAGGCCTTATGCGTCCACCTCGGCCCAACATAGAGCTGTAGGTAAGCCACAGCAGCGCTGGGGGTACTACAAGTGCCAGCGTGCTCTGCATGGGTATGTGTAGGAAGCCTTGCTGGTGTTTGTAGTTCCCCAGCGGCCGGAGAGTACCAGGTCCCTCTAACCTAGACAGGTGAATGAGAGTGAGGCCGGGCCTACATCTATACATAATGACTTGCAAACTTCCCCTCCCTCCATTCATACTTCATTCCTCCCCTGTCTGCACTCAGCATCAGTACCATCTTCTTCACATGCCGTGCCTGGCATGGAGACCCATCTGGGTATCCTCATCTTTAAACCTCATCCTTACCGGTCCCCATCATCTCTGATCCCCATCCTCATTATCTCTGATTCCCACCCCCATCCTCATATCTGATCCCCTACACCCATCCTTATCTCTGATCCCCCTCCTCATCTCTGATCCCCCCCATCCTCCTCATCTCTGATCCCCCCCATCCTCCTCATCTCTGATCCCCCCCATCCTCCTCATCTCTGATCCCCCCCCATCCTCCTCATCTCTGATCCCCCCCATCCTCCTCATCTCTGATCCCCCCCATCCTCCTCATCTCTGATCCCCCCCATCCTCCTCATCTCTGATCTCCCCCCCCATCCTCCTCATCTCTGATCCCCCCCCCCCATCCTCCTCATCTCTGATCCCCCCCCCCATCCTCCTCATCTCTGATCCCCCCCCCCCCCATCCTCCTCATCTCTGATCCCCCCCCCCATCCTCCTCATCTCTGATCCCCCCCCCCATCCTCCTCATCTCTGATCCCCCCCCCCATCCTCCTCATCTCTGATCCCCCCCCCCCCATCCTCCTCATCTCTGATCCCCCCCCCCATCCTCCTCATCTCTGATCCCCCCCCCATCCTCCTCATCTCTGATCCCCCCCCCATCCTCCTCATCTCTGACCCCCCCCCCATCCTCCTCATCTCTGACCCCCCCCCCCCATCCTCCTCATCTCTGACCCCCCCCCCCCCCCCCCATCCTCCTCATCTCTGACCCCCCCCCCCATCCTCCTCATCTCTGACCCCCCCCCCCATCCTCCTCATCTCTGATCCCCCCCCCATCCTCCTCATCTCTGATCCCCCCCCCATCCTCCTCATCTCTGATCCCCCCCCCATCCTCCTCATCTCTGATCCCCCCCCCCATCCTCCTCATCTCTGATCCCCCCCCCATCCTCCTCATCTCTGATCCCCCCCCCATCCTCCTCATCTCTGATCCCCCCCCCCATCCTCCTCATCTCTGATCCCCCCCCCCATCCTCCTCATCTCTGATCCCCCCCCCCCCATCCTCCTCATCTCTGATCCCCCCCCCCCCATCCTCCTCATCTCTGATCCCCCCCCCCATCCTCCTCATCCCTGATCCCCTACACCCATCCTCCTCATCTCTGATTTCCCCCCCCCCCATCCTCCTCATCTCTGATTTCCCCCCCCCCATCCTCCTCATCTCTGATCCCCCCCCCATCCTCCTCATCTCTGATCCCCCCCCCATCCTCCTCATCTCTGATCCCCCCCCCATCCTCCTCATCTCTGATCCCCCCCCCATCCTCCTCATCTCTGATCCCCCCCCCATCCTCATCTCTGATCCCCTACACCCATCCTCCTCATCTCTGATTTCCCCCCCCCCCATCCTCCTCATCTCTGATTCCCCCCCCCCCCATCCTCCTCATCTCTGATTCCCCCCCCCCCATCCTCCTCATCTCTGATTCCCCCCCCCATCCTCCTCATCTCTGATTCCCCCCCCCATCCTCCTCATCTCTGATTCCCCCCCCCCATCCTCCTCATTTCTGATTCCCCCCAGCCTCCTCATCTCTGTTTCTCGCCCGCCTCTGATCCTCCTCCTCCTCCCGCCTCTGATCCTCCTCCTCCTCCTCCCGCCTCTGATCCTCCTCCTCCTCCTCCCGCCTCTGATCCTCCTCCTCCTCCTCTCGCCTCTGATCCTCCTCCTCCTCCTCCCGCCTCTGATCCTCCTCCTCCTCCTCCCGCCTCTGATCCTCCTCCTCCTCCTCTCGCCTCTGATCCTCCTCCTCCTCCTCTCGCCTCTGATCCTCCTCCTCCTCCTCTCGCCTCTGATCCTCCTCCTCCTCCTCTCGCCTCTGATCCTCCTCCTCCTCCTCCCGCCTCTGATCCTCCTCCTCCTCCTCTCGCCTCTGATCCTCCTCCTCCTCCTCCTCTCGCCTCTGATCCTCCTCCTCCTCCTCCTCTCGCCTCTGATCCTCCTCCTCCTCCTCTCGCCTCTGATCCTCCTCCTCCTCTCGCCTCTGATCCTCCTCCTCCTCCTCCTCTCGCCTCTGATCCTCCTCCTCCTCCTCCTCTCGCCTCTGATCCTCCTCCTCCTCCTCCTCTCGCCTCTGATCCTCCTCCTCCTCCTCCTCCTCTCGCCTCTGATCCTCCTCCTCCTCCTCCTCTCGCCTCTGATCCTCCTCCTCCTCCTCCTCTCGCCTCTGATCCTCCTCCTCCTCCTCCTCTCGCCTCTGATCCTCCTCCTCCTCCTCCTCTCGCCTCTGATCCTCCTCCTCCTCCTCCTCTCGCCTCTGATCCTCCTCCTCCTCTCGCCTCTGATCCTCCTCCTCCCTCTCGCCTCTGATCCTCCTCCTCCCTCTCGCCTCTGATCCTCCTCCTCCTCCTCCTCCCTCTCGCCTCTGATCCTCCTCCTCCTCCTCCTCCCTCTCGCCTCTGATCCTCCTCCTCCTCCCTCTCGCCTCTGATCCTCCTCCTCCTCCTCCTCCCTCTCGCCTCTGATCCTCCTCCTCCTCCTCCTCCTCCCTCTCGCCTCTGATCCTCCTCCTCCTCCTCCTCCTCCCTCTCGCCTCTGATCCTCCTCCTCCTCCTCCTCCTCCCTCTCGCCTCTGATCCTCCTCCTCCTCCTCCTCCTCCCTCTCGCCTCTGATCCTCCTCCTCCTCCTCCTCCTCCCTCTCGCCTCTGATCCTCCTCCTCCTCCTCCTCCTCCTCCCTCTCGCCTCTGATCCTCCTCCTCCTCCTCCTCCCTCTCGCCTCTGATCCTCCTCCTCCTCCTCCTCCCTCTCGCCTCTGATCCTCCTCCTCCTCCTCCTCCCTCTCGCCTCTGATCCTCCTCCTCCTCCTCCTCCTCCCTCTCGCCTCTGATCCTCCTCCTCCTCCTCCTCCTCCCTCTCGCCTCTGATCCTCCTCCTCCTCCTCCCTCTCGCCTCTGATCCTCCTCCTCCTCCTCCTCCCTCTCGCCTCTGATCCTCCTCCTCCTCCTCCTCCCTCTCGCCTCTGATCCTCCTCCTCCTCCTCCTCCCTCTCGCCTCTGATCCTCCTCCTCCTCCTCCTCCCTCTCGCCTCTGATCCTCCTCCTCCTCCTCCTCCCTCTCGCCTCTGATCCTCCTCCTCCTCCTCCTCCCTCTCGCCTCTGATCCTCCTCCTCCTCCTCCTCCCTCTCGCCTCTGATCCTCCTCCTCCTCCTCCCTCTCGCCTCTGATCCTCCTCCTCCTCCTCCTCCTCCTCCTCCTCCTCCTCCTCCCTCTCGCCTCTGATCCTCCTCCTCCTCCTCCCTCTCGCCTCTCATCCTTCTCCTCCTCCTCCTCCTCCTCCCTCTCGCCTCTCATCCTCCTCCTCCTCCTCCTCCCTCTCGCCTCTGATCCTCCTCCTCCTCCTCCTCCCTCTCGCCTCTGATCCTCCTCCTCATCCTCCTTCTTCTCTCGCCTCTGATCCTCATCCTCCTTCTTCTCTCGCCTCTGATCCTCCTCTGATCCTCATCCTCCTTCTTCTCTCGCCTCTGATCCTCCTGCTCTCTCCTCTGATCCTCCTCCTCCTCTCGCGTCTTCTCACCTCTGATCCTCCTCTCGCGTCTTCTCACCTCTGATCCTCCTCCTTTCTCTCACCTCTGATCCTCCTCCTTTCTCTCACCTCTGATCCTCCTCCTTTCTCTCACCTCTGATCCTCCTCTCACCTCTGATCCTCCTGCTCTCTCCTCTTATCCTCCTCCTCCTCCTCTCGCGTCTTCTCACCTCTTATCCTCCTCCTCCTCTCGCGTCTTCTCACCTCTGATCCTCCTCCTCTCATCCTCCTCCTCCTGTCCCCGCTGATCCTCCTCCTCCTCTCACCGCTAATCCTCATCCACCCCATCCCCTGTTCCTCATCAGGGATGGGCTCTGGCATGTTGGGATCCTAGTCCCAACCCACTTGAGCAATTCCGTTAGGAATCGGTCACTACACACCGCTAATCATGAGCAGCGTGTGTATGTGCAGCTGTGGGCAAGGAAATGCCTCACTGCCTATGATTGGCAATGTGCAGTGACGGCTTCCTGGCAGGATTCCTCCTCATCTCTGATCCCCTACACCCATCCTCCTCATCTCTGATCCCCTACACCCATCCTCCTCATCTCTGATCCCCTACACCCATCCTCCTCATCTCTGATCCCCTACACCCATCCTCCTCATCTCTGATTTCCCCCCCCCCCCATCCTCCTCATCTCTGATTTCCCCCCCCCCATCCTCCTCATCTCTGATTCCCCCCCCCCATCCTCCTCATCTCTGATTTCCCCCCCCCCCATCCTCCTCATCTCTGATTTTCCCCCCCCCCATCCTCCTCATCTCTGATTCCCCCCCCCCATCCTCCTCATCTCTGATTCCCCCCCCCATCCTCCTCATCTCTGATTCCCCCCCCCCATCCTCCTCATCTCTGATTCCCCCCCCCATCCTCCTCATCTCTGATTCCCCCCCCCATCCTCCTCATCTCTGATTCCCCCCCCCATCCTCCTCATTTCTGATTCCCCCCAGCCTCCTCATCTCTGTTTCTCGCCCGCCTCTGATCCTCCTCCTCCTCCCGCCTCTGATCCTCCTCCTCCTCCCGCCTCTGATCCTCCTCCTCCTCCCGCCTCTGATCCTCCTCCTCCTCCCGCCTCTGATCCTCCTCCTCCTCCCGCCTCTGATCCTCCTCCTCCTCCTCTCGCCTCTGATCCTCCTCCTCCTCCTCTCGCCTCTGATCCTCCTCCTCCTCCTCTCGCCTCTGATCCTCCTCCTCCTCCTCTCGCCTCTGATCCTCCTCCTCCTCCTCTCGCCTCTGATCCTCCTCCTCCTCCTCCTCTCGCCTCTGATCCTCCTCCTCCTCCTCTCGCCTCTGATCCTCCTCCTCCTCTCGCCTCTGATCCTCCTCCTCTCATCCTCCTCCTCCTGTCCCCGCTGATCCTCCTCCTCCTCTCACCGCTAATCCTCATCCACCCCATCCCCTGTTCCTCATCAGGGATGGGCTCTGGCATGTTGGGATCCTAGTCCCAACCCACTTGAGCAATTCCGTTAGGAATCGGTCACTACACACCGCTAATCATGAGCAGCGTGTGTATGTGCAGCTGTGGGCAAGGAAATGCCTCACTGCCTATGATTGGCAATGTGCAGTGACGGCTTCCTGGCAGGATTGCTCAGGTGGGTTGGGACTAGGATCCAAACACGCCTGAGCCCATCTCCGGTCCTCATCCTCCTCACCCTGCGACCCTCACCCTGCGACCCTCCTCGTCCTCTTCTCACCCTCCTCGTCCTCTTCTCACCCTCCTCGTCCTCTTCTCACCCTCCTCGTCCTCTTCTCACCTCCTATCCCCATCCCCAATCCTCATCAGGGATGAGCTCAAGCGTGTTGGGATCCTAGTCCCAACCCACCTAAGCAATCCTGTCAGGAAGTGGTCACTGCACACTGCCAATCATGAGCAGCATGTGTGTATGTGCAGCTGTGGGCCAGGAAATGCCTCCCTGCCTATGATTGGCGGTGTGGAGTGACTGCTTCCTGACGGGATTGCTCAGGTGGATTGGGACTAATGCCCCATACACACGTGCAGATTATCTGCAGACTTTTGTCTGCAGACTTACCAAAACCATATAATATGAGGTCAAACCTAAACACTTTCAATTTGTATGCAATCCGGCAGGCCCTTGCACTACATAGAAAAGGTAAGTCTGCAGACAAAAGTCTGCAGATAATCTGCACGTGTGTACGGGGCATAAGATCCAAACATGCCTGAGCTCATCTCCGAACCTCGCCCTCCTCTCACCACGGATCCTCACCCTCCCCACTGCCGATCCTCATCCTTCTGATCCTCCCCATCTGATCCTCATCCTGCTGATCCTTCTCATCCTTTTCATCTGATCCCCATCTCTTCATTCTCCTCATCCTCCCCATCCTTCTGCTTCTCTCCATCTCTGATACTCCCCATTTCCGATTCCCATCGCAGGTCCACACCCCCCTCATCACTGGGGTCCTCCCCATCTCTGATTCCTCATCCTGAACCCCTCTGATTACTCATCTTGCCCATATCTGATCCTCACTATCTCCCCTCAGCAGCAGCAATGCTACCTTCACCTGTCCTGCTTGAGAGGGAGAGACAGCTGGGCATTTCTGTGATCTCCATCCTTCCCCCCCCCCCCCCCCTCTTGAGCATCAGTGCCTATTTTACCTGTCCTGCCAGGCAGAGAGAGTCTTGGGCATCCTCCTCATTTCTAATCTTTTTGTCTCCTCGCCTATTATCCCCACCATGTAAAGCAGTATTAAACCCAAAAGCAAACATTTATTATATTGCAGCTTACCAATTCTTAGATGTGATGGCTAAATTAGAAGAAAGAAAGCCTAAAAAAGAAAACCTATTTTCATCTGGTGATTCAGCCAGAAAGTCTGTGTTTCAAAAGCAAAAACTTTCCAGCAGAATACATTAGTTTACATGCATTTACCACTGCAGGGGTGATTAAAATGATCAGATTTTATTTATTCATTAAAAACATTTATCCCAAAAGGAAATAAAAACTGTTGGCTGTAACTGATCATAAAGTGTGAGCTGGAGTTTGGCTTCTGTTTATTGTATTTAAATCTGCCAGTACAGAGTCCCCCCCCCCCCCCAGGACTGACTGACAGTAATGCTGTCTGCTGTGCCTCCTATGTCATTCATCCAGAGTTCTTACTCACCAATACAGGAGGTGTGTTACTGACAAGATCACCAGGTAATAACAGAGGGGAAAAGCCAAAGAAAAGAAAACCGATGCAGCCACCACATCTAACGAGTGGTAAACTGCAATATCATACATTTTTAGTTTGGGGGTTAATACCACTTAAATCCCCATCCTCTTCCTCATTAGCATCTTCATCTCTCTTGTCTGGTAGGGAGACCAACCTGGCATTGCCATTTTGCTCATCTCTAATCCCCATTCTCCTTAGCAGCGGTACCATCTTCCACCTATTATCCCCATCCTCCTCAGCAGCATTAGTGCTATCTTACACCTGTCCTGCCAACTAGCAAGACAGACCTGGGCAATGTGGGCATCATCACCATTTCTGTCCCCATTCACATTAGCAGTAGGCATGCAATCTTCCTCCTTACCTGCCTGACAGGTAGATGAACCTGGACATCATTTTAATGTCTTTTCCTTACCCTTTTAACATCCACCTTCCAGAAGTCCTGCCAACCACTGATACAAACCTGGGAATCCTCTCCTGTTTGCAGCAGAAGGGTCATCATCCAATCCCTGTTAACAATAGCAGTGCCAATATCTACCTGTTCTGCCTGGCAGAGAGACGCCTGAGCTTAATTCCCATTTTCCTAAGCAGTGCTGTCTTTCCCTGTTCTGTCTGCCAGGGAGACAGACCTGGGCATTCTCCCCATCTCTAATCCCCTTGCTTGTGGCCCTGATGTGTCTAGTTTCGCTATCTCAATCCCCTAATATGAACACTCCCTTTTTTAGGATGGACACAAATTATGTCATCTCCATATAGAGCAGGGCATGATTGCCTTGGGTTATGTACACACTGAATATGCATTTCTGCATTACCTTTGGAGAACCAATGAGTATCAGAATATATATTTGCATTTCATGTAAAGATACAAGGTAAATCTGATGAAATTATAAAATCTAATTTGTTCCTAAATATCTCAAATACACAGTGGGAACAAAATATCTGTGCTTGTATGTATGATACTCATACTTTATATACATTTTGTAATGCATAAGGTAGGCATTCATAAGATAATAAATTGCACTTTGTAAATACCCTTTTGGAGAGTAACATGCAGGCTTTTACAGTAAAGTATGCTAGAGTAATAATATGCAAAGTGTACTCTCCCATAGCAGGCAATCGGATTTCATCCTGCTGTATTATAAGCATTAAAAAATAATAATTCTGGTTTAGTTAGTACTATGTTTTTTTTTGTGCTTTGCACGCCTGGGGTCGCGTTTAAAGTAGAACTATTGACAAAACATTTTTTTCTTAATTTTGGATAGAGGAAGGGAGGGTTATAACCTGTCAGATTGTTTGTTTGTTTTCTCTATCTGTAATCCACACCCAAACAGGAAGTGAGAGGAAATTCCTGAAAATTAAGGGAATTCCTTGGTGGTCACCAGAACTAGTGTCCCCATTGGAAGATTTTCCCTTTTATTACTTTTCTGGGGACAACCCAAAATTTGGGATTTTCTTCTACTTACACTTTCAGTGATGATGGTAAACCTAATGAATAGAAGGTGAATCTCCGTAACGGGGGCACAGACCGCAATAAAAACTGACAAGCTTCAGGCATGTCCTTTAATGGGGTGACTACATGTTGAGCTTGTTCTTTTCCCTCGATCGCTTCCCTGCATCATCACCCAGTTGACCAAAGACTAAAATCAGTTGTGCTGCCATTTATTGCAGAGGCATGTTTCATTATTAACCACGTGCAAAAAAAAAGGGGGGGGGGACCCCTCCAAATGGGGGACTTAAATAACAAAGCCAATGGTGTTAAAGTGCAGTGCTATACCCATACAAAACCCCTTAGTAACAAAGGATTAAATAGGTAGATGAACACCTCTATATATAAAGTGCAGTGGCTATGGTATAAATTGGAATAAAAAATAAATTATTATATGTACATAAATAAACAAATAAAATCGCCGCTAAGTGCCGGGTCACACTTGTGCGATGCGGGAAGGCTGCGAATTCGCAGCCTGTTCCCGCATAGCAAACGCACATCTGGCAGTTCACACTGCCATATGCGATACGCTGGGGGTGTCAATGAAATGTTAACGACACCCCCAGTTTGATCGCATATCGCAGTGCGATCTGACAGTTCGCATAGGATCGGATTGCACAAGTGTGAACCACTGTGCGATCTGATCCTGATGCGGCTGAAAAAAATGCCTCATGTGCGACTTTTGTGCGGGTGCAGTTCGAATGTAGCCATACAAAGTGTATGGCTGAATTCGCACTGCACATCCGATCGCATGTAATGAAGGAGCAGTGCGCTCCGATATTACATGCGATCGCCGCACACGCGGAAGTGTGAACCGGCACTAAAGGCTAATATTAAGCTGCAATGACAGATAATCACATCCAGGTGGTGAATAAATAAAAAATCAGTGATAAACAAGAAAAGTCCAAAAGCAAGAAATTGTCCAGATCTAAGTTGTATAGTAGAATAAAAGGAGTGGCTTTGGTCCCAGAAGGAGTGGCAAGCGCTATACCATGCAGAAGATGGACGCCAGGGCCACCTCAGGTGCTTGGGGATATAAGAAAAGCTCACCAGATTAAGTGGATCCTCTCTTGCCTTACGGCAGGGGGATCACAAAGGTTCAGGTGGTCTCCGTGACTAATGTGGCAATGGCACCTGGAGCCGTTCTCCCTCTGCTCCTTTCTCTCGTGTCCCGGACGGATCAGTGTGTTTAGATATGGATATAAAAAGGAAGTGGCGTCCACATGGTGAATTCTGTAAGGAAAGTGCTTTATTCTAAAAAAGCTTTGGTACAAGCAATAAAATAATAAATGTATCTCCTAAACAAATAAATGGCACTACGTCCGAGTGCGAAAAAACTGACCCGCAGACTATAAAACAATGTCATGGGGGCATAGGATCGCAGCGTGAACAACCAGTGTGCGTTTCTTCTGCTACTTCCGCCTCGCGACCTTATGATCAATGTGCGTTCCAAATTGACGCGTTTCCTCACAGGGTGTGACGTCTTTAGAAAAATCCAATTTCTGAAGACGTCACACCCTGTGATGAAACGCATTTTTTCGCACTCCGACCTAGTGCCATTTATTTGTTCAGGAGATGCATTTATTATTTTATTGCTTGTACCAAAGTTATTTAAAAAAAAAAAAAAAAAAAAAACACTTTGCTTACGGAATTCACTATGTGCACTCCGCTTCCCTTTTTAAATCCATTTCTAAACACACTGATCCATCTGGGACGTGAGAGGAAGGAGCAGAGGAAGAACACATCCAGGTGTCATTGCCACATTGGTCACAGAGACCACCTGAGCCTTTGTGATCCCCCTGCTGTAAGGCAAGAGAGGATCCACTTTATCTGGTGAGTTTTTCTTATTTTCCCCCTAGCATCCGAGGTTGCCCTGGCTTCCATCTTCTGCATGATAAAGCATTCACTACTCCTGGGACCAACACCACTCCTATTATTCTACTATACAACTTAGATCTGGACTATTTCTTGCTTTTGGACTTTTTTCTTGTTTCTTTTTTTTTCTCCTGGCGTGGGTGATTTATTATTATTTTTTTGTTTCATTATTGGCTCCATCAGGAAGCTTGCAGTGACCTGTAGCTGGAGCTCCCTGTATATAGACAGGAGGGGGCTGAAACGAGGCTGGAGGAAATCAGCAACATTATAGTGCAACCAGTCAAGTTTTTCTGATCGGTTTATGAAAACTGTGGCTAAGGCCTCATGCAGGCTGTATGGTCTTGAAGTATTTTTCTCCTACAGGAGTTTTGCAGCAGCAAAAACCTGAGTTAGATTTACTGGTAACTCATTTTCTAGAAAGTCTTTCAGGACAGCCCCTGAGACCTAGGGCTCCTCCCTCCGGACAGGAAACGCGTACCCCATTCAAAATAACCACGACTGGACTGTGGACTGTAGGAAGGCACTCGAAGACAAAATGCAATCATTACAGCACGATAATACACACGCCAGAAAACGCATGGGGGGGAGGGGGGGGGTTTGGGGCAATCCCGGCTGTCCTGAAGGACTTCCTAGAAAATGAGTTGAGACTAACTCAGGTTTTCTCCACTCGTGTTCCGGGACAGCCTCTGAGATGATGCACAAGAACTTACCGCTTAGGGCGGGACCACCGCCTTGAGGACCTTATGGCCAAACGCCTGATCTTTGCTTGTAAGCAGATCAAGGCGATAATGCTTCGCATAGGTAAAGTAGCTAGACCATGTAGCAGCTTTGCATATATGCTCTGGCTGAGCGCCAGCTCTCTCTGCCTATGATGCCGACAAGGCTCTGATTGAGTGCACGTTAAAATGGAGGCGGGGTTCCCTGCCGGCTATAAAATTCAGCAATAGCTGATCTGATTCATCTAGCTATGGTGTACTTAGATGCTTTTTAACCTCTGTGTGCACCTGCAAAAACTATAAATAAAGAATCTGACTTTCTAAATTCTTTAGAATTATTGATATAGCACAAGAGACGACTTCTGACGTCTAACGACTAAACATTTCTCTATCGTCCATTGACAGACGCAGCCTCCATCTTCATTAGCTGAATGGGTTATGCTGCCCCCTGCAGGAGTAGTCTAAGCAGGAAAAATTTAAATGTACACGCCCACGGTGCCGTCCCCACAGGCACAACCCACACACCCTCTGCTCAGCAAACCAGTTTGTTTCTGCCTAGAGAAAAAGTAGGACCTAGGTTTCCTCCTGGGACTTCGGTCTCAGTTCTTTATTCTTTTCAGAATATTTTGTTTTATTTCTCTTTACTCATTTTGCTAGCTAGTGTTCAGGGGGATCCTCCTGGTGATCTGTAAGCAATTCCGGCTGGGGTTTTGAACTGGATAATCTAGATCCTTTTTGTCCCCCCAGCCTGGCCTAGGAGCATAAGCAGGTTATAGTCCCGCACTAGGCTTCGCCATGATTCTGCCCCTTCCCGGATGAGGACGAGCCTGCGAGTGGATGCCTTGCCGGGATGCGACGACCTGGAACACCCTGAGTTGCAGCGTATCCCTCAGGTGGCAGCATTCCCACTTTGGGTAGGAGGAGGTCTGCAAGGAGCAGAGCCCACCCGGTTCATGGTATGGTGAGTAAATGTGACCCCCCTTGCCCCTGGTGGCTTTGGGTGGGAGGTGGACCCTCTCCTGGGGATAATAGAACCTGTACTTCTTAAAAGATCCCCCTGGCCTGTCAGGTACCCGACCCTGTGCCCTGTCTCTCTTGTCTGCCCCCGCGGGGCCCTATGTCACTGGGCCACCTGGCGTCCTGAGGGGGGTGCCAATAGTACCTGGTTGCTTGCTGGGTCTTGTTGGAGATCCTTGAGGCCTTCATTGTGGGAGTCCCTGGCCGCATGGCACGCCGTGGGCACTGCTATCTTAAAGTGTGGGCAATGTGTATATTTTTCCCATTGACTTGTGTGGGGCATATCCCTGCACACTCTGCTGTTAGTGTATATTTAAGGGGGACTCTGAAGACCACTGCGATCGGCGGTTTGGAACCGTGATTGACAATTCTTAAAGTGACAGTACACAGTTTTTCTGTAACTTTGAATATGGAGTACCAGGCTGTGAATTCACCCTCAGACCCACTCTGTGCGACTCTTGGACAATCTGGATCGCAGTCACTGGCCGCGATTTCCGCAGCTCTGGAAAACCTGGCAATGAAAGTTGATTTTGTCATGATGATAAAGGTTAAAAGCCCAAAATGACCGCTGCCTTCTCCATCTTTGGTGGAGTCCTCTGATTCAGAGGCTGATGTGGTTGCCACAGACTCAACCCCCCCCCCCCCCACCTGAAGGGTCGCAGTCCTCGCAGTCAGATGGTGAAGAGGACTACAGCGCAGGAACGCGCTTTGGTGGAAGCCCTGATTGTTTCAGTGAGGGGAACTTTAAATTGGCTGATGAGCCCATGCCAGCAGGGAAACTGTTGGCCTTTGGCTCCCGTAAGACCCATAAGTCTGGCAAGGTTTTTCCCTGTCCCGAGACTATTCATGATATTGTGAATGACCAATGGCGGCGCGTTAAGCACGTGCTAGTTGTGCCAAAACGCTTTAAACGCCGGTATCCTTTTGCTGATACGGTCTCCAACCGTTGGACGGTACCACCTAAGGTGCACCACCTTGTTTACAGGTTGAACAAATCTACCATTGTGCCTGTGGAAGAATCCCGGGTTTTTCCAGATCCGGTGGACAGGCGGGTGGAATCCATTTCCCGCCATCTTCACGTGTTGACGGGTTCCATGTTGAAACCGGTCTTTGTGTCTGTTTTGGTATCGCAGACAGTTACGGAATGGATAAGGGTTCTGAAAGGGAACTTGGACCCTGATCTCGTTTCCCCAGAACTGATGGAACTTGTGGACCAGATGGCCCAGGCACTGTTGTTCCTGTGTGATGCGTCCCTGGCTGCGGCTCCCCTGGTGGCCAGAGTTTCGGCTGTGGGGATTGCCCTACGGCGCATGGTTTGGCTGAAGAGCTGGTCGGCTGACCAAGCTTCCAAGAAAGCCCTGACGGATCTCCCTTTTCTGGGAGAGCGTTTTGTTTGGTGACTCAGTGGATGAGTTAATCAAGGGTCTGACTGGCGGGAAGAGTACTTTTCTTCCTCAATCCTCTAAAGGTAAAACATCCTGTGCTAAGCGGGGTCCTTCCTTTACTGCTCATAGATGGTTTTTTCGTGCTCCTCGGGGCGCAAGGAAAAGGTAAGCCGTTCAGAGTTTCTGGAGGGTCTAAGAAGCACTGGGACAAGTCCAAGACCAGTCAGTCCGGTGCTGCGGACAAGTCCTCTTCAGCATGAAGGGGTGCCCTCACCTGTTTCTGGGGAAGGGGGACGTCTGCGCTTCTTTCAGGAACCCTGGACTTCCTTCATTCAAGACAAATGGGTTCGCAAACTGATTTGATACGGGTACAAAATCGAATTTTGGAGCCGGCTGGGGGACAGGTTTTTTTCAGTCAAGCCTTCACCTGTCTCCAGAGCGTTCTAAAGATCTTTGGGAAGCTGTGCAGGACCTCCTGGCTCAAGGGATGATCGTGCCAGTTCCTCCACAGGAACGCTCTCAAGGTTTCTATTCAAACCTGTTCAAAGTGCCAAGAAAGGAGGGCAAGGTGTGTCTAATCCTGGATCTCAAGGATTTGAACCACTTTGTGTGGGTGCAGAAGTTTAGAATGGAGTCCATTTGGTCAGTAGTGGCATCCTTGAATCAGGGGGATTTTCTGGCCTCCATCAATATCAAGGATGCGTTATCAAGGATGCGTATCTCCACGTCCCCCATATTCAAGGGACATCAGCGATTCCTCCGCTTTGCGGTGGCAGGGGAGTATTTTCTGTTTGTCGCGTTACCCTTTGGTCTCGCCTCTGTTCCCAGAGTTTTTACCAAGGTCCTGGCCCCTGTTCTGGCCTTGTTACGTCAGAGAGGAATCTCAATTTTGGGATATCTGGACGATCTCCTGTTGCGAGCAGACTCTCATTCAGATGTGTTGGACAATATCTATATTACAGTTCAAACCCTTCAAGAATTCAGGTGGAGATCAATTTCAAGAAATCTGCTCTATTGCCATCCATACGGGTTACTTATCAGGGGCTGACTCTCGACTCCGCTCTTGCGAGGGTCTTTCTCCCCTTAGACAAACTTCAGAAGTTGCAAAGGGCGATCAGGTTTCTGATGGAAGCTGATTAGTCCTCCCTGCGGGCCTGCATGAGGGCCCTGGGTCTGATGGTGTCGACCTTCGAAGCGGTCCTGTTTGCTCAGTCTCATTCCAGGCCTCTGCAGAAAGAGATTGTGGCAAAATGGAACGGGGACCCTCGGTCTTTGGACCAGAAGATTAATTTGAGTCCTCTTACAAAGTTGACTCTATCCTGGTGGATCCAGTCTCCTGCTTTGTGTCAGGGCAAGTCCTTCCTGCCGCTGTTCTGGACGGTGGTCACCACGGATGTCAGGCTGGGGTGGAGTGCTGGGGAAGCTCTGTGCCCAGGGGACTTGGGTGACAGAACAGTCGTCCTTGCCGATCAACATTCTGGAGCGCTGATCGATCAAGCTTTGCCTGTTCCACTGGACGCGCTGGCTACACGGTTCTCCGGTTCGGATACAGTCGGACGATGCCACGGCTGTGGCGTACATCAATCATCAAGGGGGCACCAAGGGTGTCCTGGCGGCCAAGGAGGTCATGACCCTTGATAACGTCAGTGACGTGCTGTCGAACGCATGGGACGTTTGATTTCATTACGTCTAGCCACGCAATTTCCGGCTCTGGAGTGGAACGCAAGCTGGAACGCGGAAGTGCGTTCATCTGGCGTTCTGGACTGGATTGTGTTTGATCTGCTCTAAGAAAGAAAACTGTTTAAGTTTTATTTCATTAATAAATATTTGTTCTACCGACTTGCTGCACCATAAAGTTCTCCTTTTTTCGTTTATGCACTTTAATATTGGAGCAACATATCTGGAGCAACATATGGTGACTGCTGTAAGATCTGGTCTGACGGATATAGTGGGAATTCACCAACCCTCTCTATACTTATGAGACAGGCCCTTATTGACCCCTTATAATTTAGGGGTCCATAATTTCTGGTAAGAAGCCTGACTCACTGGGTGACCTTGTGAATTTGGTGGTGTCTTTCTGCTGGAAGAAGCACTATTCAGGACTCTTCATTATTTTATGTTGGATGATTTGCAGGGATTCCTATAAACTTGTTTGTTTGGACTATTTAACACTACATTTTTTATATTCATGGATTATGGCTTTTTTCAACCCATATTCACTTGCTTATATGATTAATTGATTTACACTTATTTTTTGTGCACACAGATTCATTTATACTCGCTTGCATATATTGTTGCTCTTTATTGTTTGTGAACACCAACATATATCAGAGTATTGCAATAATTTGATATATATTTGATTGGTCTGAGTGCAGCTATTATATTTTACTATATAATTTTACCACTATTGCACGTTTTCACGTTTATGCTGGGGCTCCCTTTTTATATATTTCACATATATGTATTTTTTTATATTTTTACTTTGTATTGCACACATTTGTCTTTTGTTGAAATTTATCACAATTTTTTTCTCCATTGCGTGGGATTTTTGGTGCTTAACACCATTTCTTTCCAATCTTATACATTTAAGGAGATGATAGAGGACAATGGTAGGAGAGGAAGCTCTTTTGGCTGTGATGGGCCCGTTTCAGGCATGATCTGCTGTATCCCCTTCATAAAAGGCGTTTTTGTAATGCCTTCGCCTTAGTTTCAAAGACTTTCAGACTTTGAACAATTTCGCTTGAGGCGAAGGTACTGACTATATGAAATACTCGAGATAAGAGAACTTTTGGCATTTAGGATGGTATTACCGCGGATGGTTTTGGAACAAGGTAGATCTGATCATTCCAGCCTCATTGGTATAGATCTTAATGTCCAAAAAGTCTAAACCTTTTTGATGGTAAGTTGTTGTAAATTTCAAATTGAAACTATTTGAATTCAAGATGTTGAGGAACATCTGTAGTTGAGCCAATGATTTTGTTCATATGAGGAAAATGTCCTCAATAAATCTCCAAAGGAGGATCCCCGATAGAAGATCCATCAGGTCCTCCCTTGAGAAACTCTGTCTCCCACCCCTCCTAGGTACAGGTTTGCGTACGATGGGGTACACTTGGTCCCCATCGCAACTCCCTGTACCTGGAGGTAGTGGGAGCTTTTGAACAAAAATACGTTGTTTGTGAGAATGAAGTGTAAGAGAGCAACAATGAAAGCATTTCATTACCCTGCCAAACTTCCTCTCTGAGATGAAGCCCTCTACAACCTTCACCCCACTACTATGTGGCATCGAGTTGTAGAGGTCCTCAACGTCAATCGCAATGACAGAAAGCATAAATTGAATCTCTTTGAGGTATGCTTTTCCTCTATTCTAAGCATTATATGTTTTTTTCTGCATTGCTGTTATAAACTTTTTTAGAACCTTGTATAACTGTAACTTAATACACAATTCTTACATGTATCTCTCTCATTATATACAGAATATTACTTGTTGTTTAAGGGGTTCGTAAGTCTCCCGAAGAAGCTATGTTATCATGGTGAAACATGTAGAGCCGATACCACCACAAGTGTGTCTCTAAATTTCTTTTACATGTTTTTAAATTGTCATATTATTTCAATAAAAAGATTTATGGATTTTATATATAAAATATTCCGTTTTCTCCATCAATTGGTTCTATATTTTTTTCATGCACCTTTTTATTTATAAGTCCCAAAAAATCCCTATTGACACTTTCTAAGTTTAGCCTTGGAGTTTACGTTACTTTCTGGTTGCGTTCTTCCCACCCCTCATGCCTACACTGCTTTGGGACATCCCATTCAGCTAATGGAAGATGGAGGCTGCGTCTGTCAATGGACGATAGAGAAAACAAGATTTTTGTAAGATCTTACCTTAGTCTTTTTCTCAAGTCCATTGACAGACGCAGCACCCGCCCCTCTGATATGGGGATGTTTTTTTTCTTCACTGCTTACAACTAATCTGGTTTGTTGAGCAGAGGGTGTGTGGTTTATGCCTGTGGGGAAGGGCCCGTGGGCGTGTACATTTAATTTTTTCCTGCCTAGGCTACTCCTGCAGGGGGCAGCATAACCCATTCAGCTAATGAAACGCAGGATCTATTTTAAGAATTACCCTGTCCTTGAAAATAGAATGGGTCCCTACTGGAAAGAGCCTGTATCTCCCTGACCCTTCGTGCGGACGCGACTGTCACCAAGAAAACTGTTTTTAAGGTTAGCCAGTTAAGATGATTGCTCCATGGGCTCAAGCTCCAGAGAAAGATATCTTAGAAGCTGTTCCTCAGAAACCATGCCGACCATGTTAGTGTTACACCTGGGGGTGTAGAACTGGTTCCTGCGTGATCAAGTCCTCCCTCTCCGGGGGGAGGATGGGGGGAACTGCAGATAGGCTTTGCAGCCCTAGAGAACCATGGCCTTTTGGGCCAAAAAAGGGCCACCAAGATGAGGTTGATTCTTTTTCTAAGAGGTATTTCCGAAGAACTTGCGGAATTAACCTCATCGGGAGAAAGGCACATGCAAGGCTGAATCTCCAAGGATTGGCTAAGGCATCTATCCCTATCTCAAGGATTTAAGGAAAATCATTTTTCAACCTTGTTCTTCGGGGGATGCGAAGAGATTCATTTCTGGCATCCCCCATTCCTGAGTGATGACCGTAAAACCTTCCTGACTGAGCGACCATTTGTCGTGACGCTGCTGATGACTGAGTACATCCGCCAATGAATGTTGAGACCCTTTTCAAATGTATTGCTGAGATTGAAGCCAACTTCTGTTCGGCCCAAACAAAAATGTTGCTTGCAATTGCTTTCAGTCGCTGACTCCTTGTACCACCCTGCTTGTTGATGTATGCAACCGTGGTAATGTTGTCCCAGCGAATCATCTGAAGATGAGAATCCTCCAGATCCAAGAAAAAAAGCACTCTCAGCCCGCTGGACTGCTAACAATTTTCTCTGGTTGGAAGACATCTGGACTTCTCTTGGGGACCAAGTCCCCTGGGCTACTTTGCTGCCCCAGGTGTGCCCCCCCCAACCGAAATGATGGCATCGTGGTTAGAATCGTTGTCTGTGAAATAGTCAATTCTAGGCCTCTGCACAGGTTGTGCTGAGTCTCTTGATCTTCAAAGCAAGGGAAATTTGAAAGTCCCAAGGTATTTTTGCTTCCGTTCCAATGCCTTATTAGAAATGACTGCAATGGGCGTTGGTGGATTCTCGCCCAGGGAACTGCAGGAAAACAGGATGTCGTAAGGCCCACTACCTGAGAAATCTCCCTTAGGTCTCTTTCACATGGGCGTTCCGTATGTCCGTATATCACCCCATCCGCTTGCGGGTGATATACGGACATAATGCATGTCAATGGGATTGCGGATGTCAGCGGATGACTATCCGCTGACATCCGATTTGCGTCCTTTCAGTTCCAAAAAAGGGAACAGAACCCTATTTTTTCTTCCGTTTAAAAAACGGAAAGGGCACAAAATCGGATGTCAGCGGTGTCATCCGCTGACATCCGCAATCCCATAGACATACATTATGTCCATATATCATCCGCAAACCGATGGGATGATATGCTGACATACGGACCGGATGACGCAAGTGTCATCCGTGTCCGTAAAAAAAAAAGTGTCGGAGCAGATCGCAATACGGTCCGCTCCGTGTGAAAGAGGCCTTAGAGAGACCGATTGATTGCCCTGAAGCTTTGACACTAATCGGTCCATCTTTAGAAATTTTTACTTTTAGAAGAAAAAGCTTTCCCTCCACCAAGCTGATCTCTTACCCTAGGTATGAGAGTCTCTGGTATGGAATAAAGCCTCGTACACACGCACCGATTGTTGGCCGTGAATTTTCGGCCAACGTCCGATTGGCCGATTGTCGGCTTGTTAGTATGATGCTTCCGACAACCGACTGCGACTTTTCGGCCGAACAAAATCTGGTGTGCATGCTATAAAATTTTTGTTGGCCGTCACCAGAACGGCCGATTTGTTCTTCAGTCAGTACAGATTTCGGCAGACAAAAATGTGATGAGCAAGACTGGGCATGCTCAGAGAAGAAAAAACACACGAAAAGTTAACCAGCACATGACATCACTTCTGCAGTTGGTTGTGGCCGACAAAATTCGTGTGCAGTCTAGAGCACATTTCAACCAACACAACACTGGACAAAAGACGGCCGATCGGTCGACCAACAATCGGTGCGTGTGTACGAGGCTTAAGGCTAGATTTGTATCAGTTGATAAGCCAATCCAAAGCCTGGAAAAATCCTGGAACTTCTTTCAGCTTCGCTGCTAGCTGGTGATAGGATCCGGTTATCAAAATTAGATCGACCAAATAAGGAATGATTGTGATCACTCTCAAGCGTAAGGGAACCAAGGCTTCCGCCAGAATCTTTGTAAAAAGCTAGGCCAAACGGCAGTGCCTGACATTAAAAATTGGCAGATTTCTGAGCTCACTTTACTCTGGTTCAAAAGATTTCCTATCAGGAAACAAAGTATATCTGTCTTTTCCCAATCTTGTGGGGAAGCCAGGAGCCATTCTGGATTGAATGCAGAATGTACTTGTTGAAGGAAATTACTGTACATTGTTGGAGGAAGCTCCCTAGCCTTCCTCCCACAGGGAGTCATTGAGGTTTGGCCAGTTTCTGAGGAGGATTGAATAATATCCCTCCTACCTTTGCTCTTGTGCCTTGTCCAATGCTTTTTCAAACGGTTATCCCGGTCAGGTTTTGCTTGCTGCCTCTGGCCACGAAAGGGGACCTGCAGCTACTTGTTCTCCTTTTTAGATTCCGGGAATACCTTCTTTTTGTCCGCAGTGCGTTTTTAAGACCTCTAAGCCTTCTCCGAAAAGATGATTCCCTGAAAATAGGTTGGCTGCAAAGATGCAGCTTAGACGCAGAGTCCTCTGTCCATGTTTTTAGCCACAGGGCTCGTTGGAGTTCAGCAAGGCAGAACATCTGGCTTGACTGATTCTGCCGAGGCATCTGCCAAGTAACCTATTGCTTTAAAAAAGCAGGAGAAATTACTTTAAAATCTGTTGTCTTGAGGTCCTGGCCGAAAGGTGTGACTGAAGCTGAGAAGCCAACGCTCCAGATTTCTGGCAACGTAAGTTGCCGCTAAGGCTGGTTTTAGGCTGATCGAGGTAGAATCCCAAGCTCTGCGAAGTAGGACATCCCCTCTTGTCCATCAGGTCCCTTAGAGCCCCAATATCATCGAAGGCTAAGTCTTTTTTTTTATTGATTATATGGTGCACTCCACCAGGGTGGTTAGTGCCTTCCTGGGAGTTCCGACATTAGGCGTAAGTTTGCAAGGTGGTGACCTGGTCGTCTGTGCACATGTTTACTAATTTCTATAAAGTTGATGTATTGGCATCTTCTGATGCTAGTTTTGGCTGCAAAGTTTTGCAGGCGACTGTTGAATATTCCTGGGCACCTTTTGGGGTGGCATCTTGCCCTGCGGTTTTTCTCCATTAAAAGATTTGCCCCCTCATCAATATGGCATTGCTTGGGGACATCCCTGTTTGGTCATGGATAAAAAGGAAGCTGTGTCCATCAATGAATGGAAGAGAAAACTGGATTTTTTTTGTTTATTCTCCATTAAATCCCTTTCTCTGAGTTCATTGAGGGAAACACCACCCACCCCTCTATGGAGTTTTTCTCCTTGACACTGCTTGTGACTGACTGGAGGCCTACAGCAGAGAGAGGGTTCTATACCCAGAGAGGACTGCCCAAAGGAGGTGCCTAGTGTCCCACTCCTGTAGGTGGGGCTATAAAACACTGTTTGTTCATGAAGGAAGAGGAAGCAGCTGTGTCCATCCATGAACTCGGAGAATAGGATTTTACAGTGAAAAAATATATATTTTTTTTTTTTTATCCCCTTGCAAAATTATGTGCATTCATTTTTTTTTAAGGCAGACTTATCCTTTTAAACTAGTTTTAAACTCATACATATGCCCAGTGAAGTGACTATCCTCAGGTGAAACACACATAAATAAAACAAGATAACATTAATCCTCCTACGTAAATTTGTACTTGATGCAAAGATCAACACAAAATCAAGCAGCATCTTTCAGCAGCACAAAGCAGGAGGCAAGAATCTGAATTCACACACTGCACAGCTCAGGGAGAAGAAGTCTGAGCCTGATTGGAGGGAAGGGACTGCCCCCCCCTCACTTTACATGGAGAACAAGCACAGCTGTGACTTTACATGGGGAACAAGCACAGCTGTGACTATCAGTCACAGGCTGTGTACTTGAGCTCTCCTCCCCACTGTCCAGGAAAAGCTGTTAGAAGTGTCTAGTGCTGTTAACAGAGGAACTAAGCAGCAGAGAGATGTGACACTCTTTGGGGAAATAAAAGTACACAGTACAAAAGGATTTGTTTTGTTCATATTTTGTGTCTGGGGTTTACAACCACCTAAAGTAATTCTAAAGCCCCCTTTTTTTTATTTTTATTTATTTATTTTTTTTACTATAGTTCCCTGGGTTAGTTACACTGGGCAACCTCATGTTATGTTATCTATATTAAAAAAATATGCTGCCTAATACCTTTTTTCAGAGTGGCGCTCACGCGACTGCCCGCCGGTTTCCTCTCCTGATCTGACAGTTGCAGGGGGAGGGGCTGAGAATCCCCCACTGACGTCAGCCAGGAGGAGAGGAGGAGACTGGCGGGCAGTCATGTGAGCATTGAGTGATGCTCTGAAATAAGGTATTAGGAAGCAAATTGTTTATAAATCCCATACAATGGGGCGCATTCTGTTCTCTAACACAGGGAACTGTAGTAGGAGAATACAGATATGTTTCCAGCAGGAGGGGAGGATCGGGGAGCAGATAGGAGTTGACAGGGAGGGAGAGAGCAGATGACAGAGGCATGTAAACTGACCACAGTGTTAGGGCTCAGCAGCCATGATTAACCGTGGTCAGTTTACAGAGGGGAGGGCAGAACCAGGCAGGATCAACCAGGTTTATCTTAGGTGATAGGACCAGATTACACAGCGCAAGCACTGTGCTGTATAACATGCTTTTAAAGGAACAGGATTTTTTTTTTTAGGGTCATAAACCCTAAAATGGAGTTTACTCCATTTTAAACCTAAAATGTTTGAATCTTTGCTGCTATTTTGTAGTTACCTCTTGTCAGCGTATTCTTCCAGCATCTCCACATTTTGAGTTATACAAACAAGTTTCTTCACCAGCCAATGCTTCCTTTTTGTGTTTGGTATATATGTAAGTGTAAAAAGTATATTTTGTACTACCTGCTCTTCTTTTTTAGCATTTTTTTTTTTTTTATTATAGGAATAGTGCTAAACTAATATTTCTAAACGCTGCAAACAAATCAAATCAATTAACGCTTGCTTTATCAAGTGTTCTTTCTCCTCTTGCAGGCCTTTGTAAAAGATGTACATGAGGATTCGATTACGGTTACTTTCGAGAATAAGTAAGTACCTGGTTTCATGGTTAATAAAGCAAGGCATACTGAGAGTTGTTAAGTTATTTATTTTACAATGGAGTTAGTTAAAACTGTCTTCTTCTCAATGTCATTTTGGAGCCAGCTTTCTATTGTGGTTTTCAGGCTGGCTCCTTGATGATGTGACACTGTACATTGACATCTTCAGGGTGCTGGCTTCAAAAATCATAAAAAGACAATCGGCAACCCGATGATGCTGCAAAGCTAATGCACAATCAAAGTCAGCAAATGCAAATACTGAGCAAGGCCAAGCTGCTGTAATTCTCACCTAGGTGGGAATTGCAGAGTGGGAACAGGTACCTGGCCCAAAAGGAAAAAAAAAAAAAAACACCAAATTTGTTAAAGGAGGGAGGAAGGAAGGAGTTGAGTAATGGTTTGCTTTAAGACGATTACAAAGGTTTTATATTTTGTGCTAATGTAAAGGTCCCACCTGTCTGGACCTGGAGTCTGGTGGGAGTCCCAGGGCTGAGAATGCAGTGGAGACCCCCAGGGTCTCCCCCACTATCCCTACTCTGCTGGGGTCCTGGGATAGTGTGTGTCCTGCCTTGGTAGTCTTGAGGGGTCCCACTAGGTGCATGCCCTACTGTTTGCAGTGTGGGTATAGTGCAGGGGGGTCCCGGTGCAGAGTTCTTAGCAGAGTCTCCCCTACCATTTGTCCTACCTTTGGGAGGGGGGGGACCCCTTTACAGAGGGTGCAGAGAAGATAGCAAATGTAGCTGATGGTGGCCATTTTCCCTTAGACTCGCTGGTCTCCTGTTGGCGGCCATGTTTTCCCTTAGTCCGAAGCCTCGTGGGGATGCTGAAGCTCCTCCTCCCCCTCAGTTTCCTCTTCCTGTGCCCGGGACATATGAACAGGGATGGCATCCATAATGATGCGGAGTTCGAATTCTCGGCGCTCCTCTGGTCGGTAGGGTGAGTTCTTGGGTTTCCCTGTTAATCTTTCTCTCTGCTGATAGGTCCCCCGAGCCTTGAGGGGATCCTTTAGTTGTGCCAAAAGATCATTTTTGTACTGCAAGGTCTGCCTTTCCTTATGGAGCTTCAGGGTCACATGTCCCCCACTGAACCCCTCATGGAGGTGGCAAGTCCATTGGAACCCCAGCTTCCCATGGTTGCACTAACAGCAGTCCTTAGTGTCCAGGTGGAAGTGGCATGTGGGCAAAGGCCCAGGAGGAAGCAACCCCCGCCTTCCCCTGCTCAGTCTGTCTTATCTGATTCTGAGCCGGATGCCACTGTTGATGCGGCCTGTCCAGTGGGACTTAATATCACACCCCCAGATCCATCCGATAGTGAGGATGATTTCGCCATGGTAGAAGCAGAGAATGAAAAAGCACTGGTAGACGCACTTATCACTGCAGTGCGTGAGACTTTAAAAATGGAGGATGCGGCGGATTTAGCCACTGACGTGGCTGTGTCTTTTGGTATATGTAAGTGGCCTCTTACTCCAAAGGTGTTTTCTTTTGTGCCTTATTTTGACAGGTTTTCCTGTAAAGGAATGGGAACAACTGAAATGACCCTTTGTGGCCCCCAAACGTTTTGCTGTATGTTACCTTTTTGAAGAGTCCATTTTAAAAACCAGGACTAGTTCACCAGTGGTGGACCCTGCTGTTTTCAGGTTGAATAAAGCAACCATGATCCCAGTAGAGGAATCTCTGCCCTTTAAGGACCCAGCTGACAGGAAAGTAGAGGCTGTGGCAGTAGGGGCCCTCCTTCTCTGCCCAAAGAAAATGATTTTGTGCTTCTGAGACAGAATAAGGGAAATGGATCTTTTTAAATCTTCCCCGGGAAGTTCCAAGCAACTTTGGTCTGGTAAGCCTAGAGCTAGCTTCTCCAGACCAGCAGACAAGACCCCTTTAGCATAAAGGTCTATCCTCACCCATTATTGGGGTGGGGGGAAATCTTCACTGGTATCTGGCCCTGTGGACTTCTTTTGTGAGCGTCAAGGAGATCCGTAAAATGCTTTTTGGGAGTACCCAGAAAGGAGGGCAAAGCTTGTTCTTTATAGGTTTTTTTTTTTTTTTTTTTTAAGTCCTGAGTCTCCTTGTGCGGAATTTAATTCCTGCAAAGTTTCAGGTGATGTCCACACTACCTAAGGTCTCCCCTATTCCTGTCCAGGGAATTGATTTACCTAGGTCTTAATTTAATTCTGACCAGTGTGGTCCTTACTCTGGACAAATTTCAGGAACCACAGGCCGTGATTCACCGGCTGCTTTCATACAGACAGTTTTCTCTCCCGATTTGCATACAGGTTCTAAGTCTAGTGGTATCCACCTTCAAGACAGTTCTGTTTGCACAGTCCTACATGCAGCTCCTTTAGCAGGTTTTGCCGCACATGAGGATACCAAAGTTTGTGATGAGGTCACGGGGTCCCCTAACAGATGATGCAGGCATCCAAGGGCCACGGTAAGGCCAGTATCATCCTCGGCTCAGGCTTCTAACGCAGTTCCTGCAAGGAAAAAGAGCAAGGATCTTCCTATCAACCTGGTGGCTGTAAACGTCCCTTGGGGGCTTCCTCTCAGAGAAGACCAGTTGTCCCAAGAGCTAATCTACCATCCTGCTTTAAAGTCACTGGTTTTAATGGCTTAGCTATTGAAAGCCAGGTACTGAGGAATAGAGGTTTGTCTGGATCAGTGATCCCTACTATGGTGAAGGTGAGGAAGTCCTCTTCCAGCAAAATATACCATCGTACTTGAAAAGCGTACATTTCTTGGTGTGAGTCAGTTGGTGGTCATCCTCGCTCCTTTTCTGTGGCTCAGATCTTAACCTTTCTTCAACGGGGTGTTGATCAGAAGTTGGCCTTGAGTTCCATCAAGGGCCAGGTACTCTTTAGTTCGTACCTTCATTCAGGGGGTTCAACATGTGGTTCCACCGGTACGTTCTCATTTGCCACCATGGGATTTAAATTTAGTACTATCGGTTGTCGCAGTCCCTATTTGGTGGTCCATAGGAATAAAGAGGTTCTTCGTCCCTGTCCATCATTCCTGCCCAAAGTTGTCTCTGACTTCCATTTGAATGAGGGCATTGTGTCTGCTTTGTGTCCCAAGCCGGCTCATCCCAAGGAATTTGCTTTTGCATACTTTGGATGTGGTTTGTGCGATTCGGGATTATCTGGCAGCTACTGAGTCCTTTTGGAGGGATTTGGACTGTTTGTGGTTACGGACGAACCAAGAAAAGGGCTGGCTGCTTCTTCGGCTACCATCACCACATGGATCAGACAGACGGTGGCTCAGGCCTATTCCATTAAAGGTCAGGTTCCACCTTTCCCTGTCACAGCCCATTCTACTTGGGCGCTGAGTGCTTCTTGGGCCTTCCGCCATCAGGCATCAATATCGCAAGTTTGCAAGGCGTCCACTTGGTCGCCGGTGCATACCTTCACAAAATTCTATAAGGTAGATACTTTGGCATCTGCGAATGCTTCTTTTGGCCGCAAAGTTTTGCAGGCTGCTGGTCGAGGGGCTGTTACCTAACTTTTATTTCTCTTATGTCCTCTTGACAGTCGCCACCCGTTCAGTCAGCCTTCAGTGGGTAATGGCGCCCTCTGCAGGAGTAAGCTGGGCAGTTTGAAATATTAATAAAAAACTTTCTATACTTGGACACACCTCTAGGGGGCCGTCCCTCAGCCATTAACCTGATCCAGTTTTTACTGTTCCTCAGTTTTATGCTGCCTAGCGTCAGGAGTAGGCTAGCTCTTCCCTGCTGGGACCTAGCGTCTCAGTTCCTTTGTTTTTTTTCTTAAATGTTTTTTTCTTTTGAAAATAGCTTTTTATTTTTCTTACTATAGCTAGTCAGGGAATTTCCTGGAGAACTACAAGCGACAACAGAGCTGGGCCTAGCACTGGATAATATAGATCCTTATGGAGTCCCAGTCTGCCAACGAGCGTTGCAGGTCACTTGTGCGCCCAGGCCTCGCAACAACAGTGCCCCTCAGGATGGAAACGAGCCTGCAGAGGTCCATCTTCGCTGGGGGTGTCTCCACTCTGGAATGACTGTGTGTTGCTAGCAACCCTCCCTGGCTGACGGCACCCCCACTCAAGGTGGGAGGTCTCCGTATCAGAGCGATGCCTGCATTCTATGGACTGGTCAATACTACTACCCCCTTGTCCCTGGGACTAGGACCAGTAGGTGGTGTGGGAACGCGCTGTGATGGATGCACTTAGTAGTTCCATTAAGTAGACTTTGAATCTTGACGATGAGCCATCTCAGTCAAGTAAGTGGGCTGTCTTCGGGTTCCGAAAGGCCCAGAAGTCGGGTCAGGTTTTTCCCTGCCCCGAGGAGTTTCACGAAATTCTGAACAACCAATGGCGTTGCATCAAACATATGCTGGTGGTGCCTAAGCGGTTTCACTACCGCTATCCCTTTGCGGATGCTGTCGACAAACGTTGGATGGTGTCACCTAAGGCTGCATTCACACTTGAGCGTAGCGTTTTTACCGCGATTTTACCGCGATTTTACCGCGATTTTTTTCAGGCGTTTTTCATTGACATCTATCAAAAACGCTGGTAATCAGCCCAAAAAGAAGCTCATGTACTTTTTTCAGCTACAGGCGTTTTGCAAAACGCTCAGATGTGAACAGGGGCCATTTAAATGAATGGGGTTTTACTTGTTGGGCGTTTTGGAAGTGTTTCTTTTGAGCGTTTTTGGAGCTGAAAACGCCCAGGTGTGAATGGAGCCTTAGGTGGACCACACTGTTTCTAAGCTAAATAAATCCACCTTGATGCCGGTGGAGGACTCTCCGATGTTCAAGGATCCATCAGATAGGCGTTCGGAGGCGCTTTCCCGCCACATGTATGTGGTGGCGGGCTCCCTGCTCAAACCTGTGTTTGCCTCGGTGATGGTCTCTCAGGCTGTCACGGCATGGTCCAAGGTGCTTCGGAGCACCTTGGTGGCGGAGTCTGCCTCTCCCACTGCCCTTGACATGGTAGATCAAATGACCCAGGCCGGGATGTATCTGTGTGATGCGGCCTTCGGACAAGGCTCCGTTAGTCGCTCGGCTGTCTGCGGTCGGGGTCGCGGTCCGCTGCATTATTTGGCTGAAAAGCTGGTCGGCTGACCACTCTTCCAAAAAGGCTGTGTCTGATGTCCCTTATGTGGGTAGTCGTCTTTTTGGGGACACTCTGGATGAGTTGATCAAGGGGCTTACGGGGGGTAAAAGTACTCTTTTTTTTTTTTTTTTTTTTTTTTTTTTTTTGCCCAAAGTCTCTAAGGGAAAGTCCACCCGCGCTAGGCGGGGGCCTTCTTTTAAAGCTCAGCGTGGATACTTTCTTGCTTTCGGGGCACAGTATAAAGGAAAATCCTTCAAGCCCTCGGGTGGTCACACAAAGCCGTGGTCGGGTAAGCCAAAGACCGGTCAGACCGGTTCAGCGGCCCAGTCCACCTCTTCCTGAAGTAAGCCCTCACCTGTTTCAGGGGTGGGGGGACATTTGCGTTTTTGCTTTCAGGAACCCTGGTTGTCCAAAATTCAGGACAGGTGGGTTCACGAACTGATTCGTTCAGGGTACAAGATCGAGTTTTGATCTGGCCCCGCAGACAGGTTCTTTCCATCAAATCTCCATCTGACTCCCGATCATTTCAGAGATCTCAAGGGGGCGGTACAGGATCTGCTCGCCCAAGGAGTCTTTGTGGCAGTACCTTCACGGGACAGGTTTCACGATTTTTATTCCAACCTGTTCACGGTGCCCAGGAAAGAGGGCAAAGTGCATCCGATTCTGGACCTGAAGTCTCTGAACCGCTTTGTGAGGGTACAGAAGTTCGGATGGAATCCATCAGGTCCGTGGTGGAGACCAGGAAGTCCCCTGGACTCAATCGACTTAAAGGATGCATATCTGCACATCCCCCCCATCTACAAGGGTCATCAGAGATACCTCCGCTTTGTGGTGGCAGAGGAGCATTGCCAGTTTTTTGCGTTGCACTTTAGTCTCGCTTCGGCTCCCAGGGTATTCACCAAGGTTTTGGCTCCAGTGCTGGTTTTACTGTGTTTAAGGGGGATTGCAGTCCTCAGTTATCTGGACGACCTCCTGTTAAGGTCGAGCTCGTGTGCAACTTTGACAAGCAATCTGTCCGTCACGGTTCAAACGCTCCAGGAGTTCGGGTGGACTGTCAATTTTCAGAAGTCGACACTGACCCCGTAAGTTCGCCTTCAGTACCTGGGGATGGTCCTGGACTCAGCTCAGGCACGAGTTTTTCTCCCAGAGGACAAACTCTAGACCCTGCGGGACGAGATCAGGTCCCTCAGGGACAATGATCTCTCCTCCATTCGGGCCTGTATGCGGTCCCTGGGTCTGATGGTTTCGGCTTTCGAAGCCGTTCCGTTTGCTCAATTTCACACGAGAACTCTGCAAGCGGAGATCCTTGCCAGGTGGGACAGAACGCCTCAGTCTTTGGACAGGAGGATTTCTCTGAACCACCTCGCAAGATTGGATCTTTTGTGATGGCCCCGGGCACCAACTCTGACAGAAGGCAAGCCCTTCCGGCTTTTGCTGTGGATGGTGCTCACCACGGAAGCCAGCCTATCAGGGGACGTGGTCGACAGAGGAGGCCTCCTTACTGATGAACGTCTTGGAGCTCCGAGCAATCAAACTCTGCCTGTTCCGTTGGTCAACTCGGCTACAGGGTTGCCCAGTTAGAGTACAGAAAGACAATGCCACGGCGGTGGCTTAAATCAATCACCAAGGGGGCACCAGGAGTGCCCGGGCGGCCAAGGAAGTGGCCAATATCCTAGCTTGGGCCGAGATGCATGTTCCAGCAATTTCGGCCGTTCACATCATAGGTGTGGATAACTGGCAGGCGGACTATGAGTCGCCAGACCCTGGACCAGGGAGAATGGTCCCTGCATCCGGAGGTGTTTCGCCTTCTGTGTGCCCGGTATGGGTCTCCACGTGAATTTGTTCTCGTCCCATCTCAACAACAAGGTAGGAAGGTTCGTGGCCAGAACCCGCGATCCTCTGGCGGACACCACGGACACTTTGGTGGTGCCTTGGCACCGGTATCGGCTGATTTATGCCTTATCTCCGATTCAACTGGTATCCAGGTTCCTCTGCAGGTTGGCGTTGGAACTGATGCAGGTCATTCTGGTAGCCCCAGACTGGCCGCGTCGGTCTTGGTACGCAGACATCGTGCAGATGGTGGTCGAGCCTCCCTGGCGGCTTCCGCTGAGAGACTATCTTCTGTCTCAAGGGCCGATCTTCCATCCTGCTTTACAGTCTCTGGCTTTGACGGCGTGGCTGTTGAAAGCCAGGTCTTGAGAGATAGGGGTCTTCTGAATGCTGTCGTTCTACCTTTTTATTGAAGGCTCAAAAAGTCACCTCTAGAAAAATTTATCATTGCACCTGGAAGGGGTATATTGCCTGGTGCGAGTCCCAAGGGTTCCAACCCGGCTCCTTTTTGGTGGTGAGGATTTTGGCATTCCTGTAGGAAGGTGTGGATCAGCGTTTGGCGCTAACCACGATAAAGGGTCAGTTGCCGGCCTTAGCCATTCTCTTCCATCGTCCCTTGGCGACTGATTCCTTGATTCGAACCTTCTTCCAAGGGGTGCTGCATCTGACTCCCCCGAGGAAGACTTCTCTACCTCCCTGGGACCTACATTTGGTGTTATCCCTGTTACAACGGCCTCCTTTTGAGAACATCAGAGACATTCCTCTGCCTGTGTTGTCCCAGAAAGTTGCTTTTCTTGTAGCTATCACATCTGCTCGCAGAGTGTCTGAATTGGCGGCTCTGTCTTGCCGTTCGCCTTATCTGGTGATTCATAGGGATAAAGTGGTTCTGTGACCCAATCAGTCTTTTTTCTCCCCAAGGTGGTCTCGAGTTTCCACCTTAAAGCGGTTGTAAACTCAATAAAAAAAAAAACCTGCAAGATAAAGGCATAATGAGCTAGTATGCATCGCATACTAGCCCATTATGTGTAACTTACCTTAAAACGAAGCCCCGACACGGACCCCCGGACATCGCTGCGGGCGCTGCCATGGTCCCTCGTCGTCTCTTCCGGGTTCGGCGGCTCCGGCGCGCTGATTGGCCGGAAGAGACTGCTCCGGCGCGATGATTGGCCGGAGCCGCGATGACGTCACTCCCGCGCATGATTTTTCCGGCAAGCTCCCGGCAACTTAATTGAAGGTCCCCCGGACCTTCAGAGCGCATGCGCCGCTCGCGCGAGCGGTTGCATGCACTGTAAATATCTCCTAAACCGTGCCGGTTTAGGAGATATTATTTGTACCTACAGGTAAGCCTTATTATAGGCTTACCTGTAGGTAAAAGTGTCAAAAAGCAAGATACTACCGCTTTAATGAGGATATTGTGTTGCCTTCGCTTTGTGTGAAGCCCAAGCATCCCAAGGAAATTGCCTTGCATTCTTTGGATGTGGTCCGGGCGGTCAGGGTTTACCTGTCTGCCACTAAGTCTTTTAGGAAGTCTAATTCTCTGTTTGTCCTTCCCGAGGGACCTTGGAAGGGTTCGGCTGCGTCTGCGGCAACCATTGCTAAGTGGATCAGACAGACGATTGTTCAGGCATATTCAATCAAGGGTCAGGTTCCTCCTTTCCCTGTAAAGGCACATTCTACTAGGGCTGTCAGTGCCTCTTGGGCTTTTTGCCATCAGGCTTCTGTGGCTCAGGTGTGCAAGGCGGCGACCTAGTCGTCTGTGCACACTTTCACAAAATTCTACAGAATTGATGTGCTGGCATCCTCAGATGCTTCCTTTTGGCCGCACGGTTTTGAGTGCGGCGGTTGTTTGAAGAGACATGTTTTTCTGTCTCTTCCTGGGGTGTTTTTTGTTGTACTGGGTTAGCTCCTGTTTTTGAGCTTTGTTTACCTGTGGGCTCAGTTGTGGTTTTCTGGCCTGGTTGATTAGTTGCCTTTTTGGTAGGTTGCATCTTCCCACCCCTCACACCTGCACTGCTTTGGGACATCTCACTAGTGAAGGTTGACTGAACGGGTGGCAACTGTCGGAGAACGTAAGAGAAAATAGAATTTTTGTAAGAACTTACTGTAAAATTCTTTTCTGAGTCCTCTGACAATCGCTGGCCCTCTTGTTCTTGGATCTGGGGGTTATTGCCTTCCGGTGCTGCTTGCTACAAACTGAGGAACAGTAATAACTGGATCAGGATAATGACTGAGGGACGGCCCCCTAGAGGTGTGTCGTAGTATAGAAGGTTTTTTAATTAACATTTCAAACTGCCTAGCTTACTCCTGCAGAGGGCGCCATTACCCACTATTGAAGGCTAACTGAACGGGCGGCGACTGTCAGAGGACTCAGAGAAAATAATTTTACGGTAAGTTCTTACAAAAATTCTATTTTTTTTTTCCAGACAGGGCTCCTGTGTCCTGGTTAAGGTAATTTATGTTTAGCCATGGGTTATTTTCCCCACTCCTCATTTCCCTTTTGGCACGGCTTTTGGGCGTTCCAGTAGTTATGATATATGGAGCGCTGTGTCCGTCGATGAACGAAAGAGAAAATGGGATTTTTTGTACTTACCGTAAAATCCATTTCTCTGAGTTCGACGGACACCGCACCCACCCCTCTATGGAGTTCTGATCTAATACTGCTTGCTACTAAACTGATTACCTAGAGCAGAGAGGGGGGTTATATACCAAGCTGAGGACAGCCCATGGGCGTAGCCATTTTTTTTTTTTTTTTTTGCTCAGAGAAATTGATTTTACAATAAATACAAAAATCCCATTTTTTTTTTTTTTTTTTTTTTAAATCCTTAAGGCCCCTTTCACACGGCTCTGTTCCGTCAACAGAGCCGTGCTGCTCAGCGGGGGGATCGATCTGCCAATCCCCCGCTGAGCAGGTGGTTGACAGTCCTCGTTTCGGAGACGAGGGGTCAGATTCTCGCTCTCCTCTATGGGGGAATCGGATGAGAACGGACCGCCGGTCCGTTCTCTCCGATCCGCCAGGCGGATGGGAAATGGGGTTTTTTTTTTTTTTTTGGATAGTGTAGAGGGATTAGAACCCCTGTCAATTTTTATTGCTGTCTTTGCCCCAATTAAGGAATTCACCCTCTCTATTCGTCCTGTTTTACGATTATCATTGAAAGTAAAAGAAAATCACGAAATTTGGTTTGTCCCCAGAAAAGTAAGGCGCAAACTTTCAATGGGGACACTAGTGCTGGTGACCTGGGGGTCCCCAAGGAATTCCCCTAATTTGCAGGGATTTCCTCTCACTTCCTGTTTGGCTACGGGACGGGAACTGAAGGGAACTCTCCACAATGGGGCACAGATGGGGGAAAGAAGATTTGACCGGGATTATAACAAGTTGTCATACAATTTTCTTCCAGTCACAGGCTGTGTCATGCCCCTTCATCCTGTGTCTTAGAATAACAGAGAGGTGATTCCTCCGTTAATCTACATGCAATATCCTGCCCTCGTTGTGTTTGGCAGGTTAGTGGACATGGAGAAGGAGGGAGGGAGCTGTCATTTACCACTATTATGTACACACACTTGTGACTCTATAGTCACATGGGCTGCTCAGATTGGATGGGGAGGAAATGTTTAGCATAGAAACTCACTAATAACTGAGCATGTGCAGAGTTGCCTCAACAGCTGCAAAATCCCTAGCTAAATTGGTGCCATGGAAAGTAGGTGGATATAGAGTTTTTGCAGAAAACAGAAAAGGAATCCCATAGTGACTGAGTATGAACAGTATGTAATACACCATTTATTGCTTTTTATGGTGTGGACTTAGTGACACTTTTAAAGTTGGCTTCAGTGAGAAACTTGCCTTTCACTCACAAAGTTTTTCATGTCTAGGGAGTAATTTGTCAACCCCCAAGTCTGATGCTGGAGTTCATTATGAAAGGAGAACATCTGGTACTGCAGGCTGATTTTCCTTACTAGTTTTAGACCTGGATTACTGCTCTGATTTCTGGCCAGTGGATGTAGGGCAGCGTACAGGGGTCGGTAGTAGGATGTAGGGCAGCGTACAGGGGTCGGTAGTAGTAGGTAGGGCAGCGTACAGAGGTCTGTAGTAGGTAGGGCAGCGTACAGAGGTCTGTAGTAGGTAGGGCAGCGTACGGAGGTCTGTAGTAGGTAAGGCAGCGTACAGAGGTTGGTAGTAGGTAGGGCAGTGTACAGAGGTTGGTAGTAGGTAGGGCAGCGTACAGAGGTTGGTAGTAGGTAGGGCAGCGTACAGAGGTTGGTGGTAGGTAGGGCAGCGTACAGAGGTCGGTAGTAGGATGTAGGGCAGCGTACAGAGGTCTGTAGTAGGTAGGGCAGCGTACGGAGGTCGGTAGTAGGTAGGGCAGCGTACAGAGGTCGGTAGTAGGTAGGGCAGCGTACAGAGGTCGGTAGTAGGTAGGGCAGCGTACAGAGGTTGGTAGTAGGTAGGGCAGCGTACAGAGGTTGGTGGTAGGTAGGGCAGCGTACAGAGGTTGGTAGTAGGATGTAGGGCAGCGTACAGAGGTCTGTAGTAGGTAGGGCAGCGTACAGAGGTCTGTAGTAGGTAGGGCAGCGTACAGAGGTCGGTAGTAGGTAGGGCAGCGTACAGAGGTCGGTAGTAGGTAGGGCAGCGTACAGAGGTCGGTAGTAGGTAGGGCAGCGTACAGAGGTTGGTAGTAGGTAGGGCAGCGTACAGAGGTTGGTAGTAGGTAGGGCAGCGTACAGAGGTCGGTAGTAGGATGTAGGACAGCGTAGGTAGGGCAGCGTACAGAGGTCGGTAGTAGGATGTAGGGCAGCGTACAGAGGTCGGTAGTAGGTAGGGCAGCGTACAGAGGTCAGGAGGGCAATGTATAGGGGGGGTCAGGGGGGCACGGTACTGAAGGGGGCGGGGGGGTGGTGAGGAGAGTATGGTACTGGGAGATTAGGAGGGCACAGTACAAGTCCCTCCCGAAGGATCTTTCCCTGCTGATACAAAAAAACAGGGGAAGATCATATGACCACACAATAGTGCTGCAAATATAAGATATTTGGAGGATTTAAAAAAAAAAAATTCTGTGGCATGATATGATTTATGTGAATGCATTATGGCAATTAACACTTCTCTCTGTTTAGTATTGCTATAATACACCACACTTCAGATAAGAAGCCCTTGGTAACCACACCAAAGGTTAGCTGAGAGTCATGTGACTATGAATTGCTGATTAGGGCTACTGAATTAATGCATTTTGAAATGATTTTTCTTCCAGACTTTAGTGAGCTCAGACAAATTGCTTTTGAAATGATGATGGCTGTGTATTCATCTGCTAAGGCTAAGCCTGTTTTTTTTCGATCATTTATTTAAAGGTCACCTGTATTGAACAAGTTTGTGATATTGTTATGAATTACAATGCATAATTATGATGGGTTTGTGTTTGCAGCTGGCAACCAGAGAGACAGATACCATTCCATGATGTAAGGTTTCCACCTCCTTCAGGGTATAATAAGGACATAAATGAAAGCGATGAGGTTGAGGTAAGTACTGCATTCTTTGTAGAAATCCTGTGTTTATAACCTTTCTCATTTTATATCCCTTCATTTCATTAATGCAGAGCTCCGTAATAGATTATCACATGTTCTCTTATTCATGTATTCTTTTTAGTTTTTGAGGGTGAAAGGAGAAGATGATTTCATGGTAGGTTGTGTGGCATGTAACCCTAAGATTACTGTATTAACAAACCTTTCTCTAGATTACCCATTATGTTTGATGTTTTGATTTTTGGTTCTGATAATTTTAATGCAAACTTGTAGACCGAGGAGGGAGTAGTAACTGAAAGCAGGATCACACAGCTAAATACATAAAAACGTCTAAAAATGCTACTTGACTGGCCATGCATGCCTTTAGGACATGACCTGGAACAATCATGCAGATCATGAAAGTCAGAATGAAACCGAAAGTCTCATCCACTGACTTGTTCCAAGTTATTGAATTAGAAGGTGCTAAAGCTAATGGATTAGCACCACAACCAGTGAGCTTGTTTCTTTAAGGAAATATTAGCTGTGGCACATGTCACTTTTTCTCACCACAGTTTCTTCAACGGTCATGTAGAGCGATAACTGAAGAGTAATTGAAGGGCTAAGTTTTACTGAAGAAAATACTATCCCAGAATGCGGCCTAGGCAATTGGTCACATAATTTCTGATTCTGCCAATGAGTTTCACCCAATCTGAACTCTGATGCAACTCTTGAGCAGAGATCATGTGGCATGACTCTACCTTTTCTGCAGCACTGTAGGGAACTTGGGTCAGCATTTTCTCCACAAACAGTAGTATTTCAAACGTTTTACTCCTTTATCAATTTTTCAATACTTTTCTCACAGCTTTATAGTAACCTATGAGTGTAGGTCTGTATTGAACAGACAAATATGTAGTGGGTTTGTGGATCATACAAACTGATTTAAACAGGGACCTTTGGTCTTACAAGCCTACAGTAAATTGCTCGCTGCACCTGCCCACCAAACCACAATGCTGTGCTTCTTTCTTTAAGACAAAACCTTTTTCTATTTTGGATAGATTAGGGAATGGTAAACACCCATACTTTTTTTTTTTTTTTTCCATCTGTGTCTCATTTAAGGGATTTTTCCTTTACTTCCTGTCCTGAAGAAAGTATTATTACATATTTAAAATTTTCCCCTCATTTTAATCCTAGTGACAGTGGTGGCCATGAGAAATAGATTAATTTCCCCAGTTGAGTCACTTTAAAAAAAAAAAAAATGTTTAGAAGGGTTAAAACTAGAGATTGACCGATTATCGCCGATATGCACTTTCCCCGATATATCGGAATCTGCCACTAAGGTGACCAATATTGCCGCTATTTCGGGAAAGTGCTTGTACCGGAGTGATGCCTGCAGCTAGAGGCATCACCCCGGTACCGGTGTCCCTAGCCAATGGTCGAGAAGCCGCTCGGCTGTCATTATAAGGAGCAGGAGGGGATGGCCCCTCGCCGCCTTCCGCAGCTCGCCCGGGTCTGCCGTCCCACTGGGAGACCTGGGCAACCAGCCTGCACAGCCGCCAAAGACTAGATCAAAGCCGCATTCGGCTCTGATCGGGTCTCCATGCAAAAACCCTGAAGTGATGTCATGAGTGACCTCACTTCCGGGTACTGTCTGGCACCAGATTCAAAAAAATGACAGCATTCAAAACAGCCAAACTTGGCGTTTTGAAGGCTTTTAAGTACAGAGGAGGGGTTTGGGGCATTTTAGACCTCCAGATCCCTCCACAAGAGTACCTGTAAAGTAAAAAAAAAAAAAAAATTAAATGTACAAATATATCGACCGATATGCATTTACCAAAATATCGGTATTGGCAACAAAAAAACGATATCGGTCGATCACTAGTTAAAACCCCTGTCAGTAGTAGAGGTAGAGTTTTGCTTCCTCGTGTCAGGGCCTCCAGCAAAGAGAAGAGTGTGCAAGTACAGTATTGACATTACAAAATCCTACTTCAAATGTCCTGTCACTGGCATTCAAAGGTAGCGGGGCCCTCAATCTCAACTGCAGATATACAACTATGAGGCTGTAGGCACGCTCACATACCAGGAGGTATATTTTGAAGTGTATTTCTTAGGCATACTGTTCCTAAGATGTTACCGTTAGCATAGGAAATCTTCACTTTTTGGGTTCAGTTCCATTTTAATCTTAAATGACTATAAAATGATGTTTTTTTTTTTTTTTTTTCATGAATATACGTATAATCTTAGTTTAGCAAATAAAACGTTTAACACATGACAAAGCATTTGCTGAGCACTGTGGGTTATCTAAATAGAGAAGCCAGGACACCTTCCTTACATACTTTTATGGAGGCATACTTTGATTAAAACCTTGGAGGAAGCTGTCACATGAGAATCACTGCTCTCACTCCTATAACATGGATATGAACATTTTAGCTTGAGCTTTTGGCTTCTATAAACAAGACTTTTTTACACAGGGACAAATAAAAAAAAAATGACTTGGGAAACATGAAAGGGAGCCTAAATCTCCCAACATGAGAAAACACATGTTTAATATGCAATACTTCAGATTTATCTACAAATTTTATTCCAGACACAAATCTGTCCAAAGTTTTTACTTTTTAGGAAAGAGCACCTACACTAAAATTTAAGTTTATTTAACCTCTTAAAGTAGAACTATAGGCGTTTTTTTTTTTTTAAGTGAGGGAGTGTATAACACTTGTAATTTTTTTACCATCTATGCCCCATTAAGGAGATTTATCTTCACAGAGAAGTATAAGTTGTTTTTTTTTTTTTAAGCTTAATTTTAATCCTTATGAGCTGCTAGTGCCTAAAATTTTTCCTGCCCTCTAAGATGTGCACCCTTTCTGGTAAAATGGGAGTTAATTATCTGTGGAAGGGGCTACAGTCTTTGCTGGATTCTCATGCCGACAGTCTTGTCGGATACGTCCCCCTTCCTTTTCTCTGTGATTGATGTCCGCTCCAGGCTCTCTGCTGAATCCTGATAACTCACACATTTTATATTTTTATATATATAAAAATGTTGTTAAAATGATAATGCATAGAATACTTTTTTAAAGGATAATCCAACACTACCTTTTATCAACAGACCACCATTGCCTGCATTTACTGTTGCAGTAAAACAAAATATGATAAAATTAAAGCTAATATTGTGAATGGATAATTTTTTTGACTATTCAGATTTTTGTGTGATCAAGGCGATAGAACCTTCCACTCACATCTGCCTAGGCCGGTTTCACACTGTTGTGTTGCAGTTTGGCCACTGCATCCCATGGATTCCCATAGACTTTCTATTAGGGCCCATGTTTTTGACACGTTTTCGGAAAGCGTATCAAAGATGCAGCATGCTGGACTTTTGCTGCACTTTCAAAAAACGCACTTTCAAAAAACGCACCATCTAATAGTCTCTGGGAAACTGAAGGTTAACTGCACGAAAAAAAACTGTGGGTACACCAGCAGTGTGACACGAGCCTTAAATTTTCAAAGACATGGACAGAGCACCGTCGCATTATATTTAGTATATGACCTAGTACCTCTATGGCACACTATTTCTTTAGTTTTAAATAGTGTTGAAGTTTTAACCCCCCCTTTACTTTTTTATTGCTATCTGGGTGGGGCTACATTACAAAGCGTATTCCTAGGGCTGCACAAATGCCCCAGGATAGAGACAGTAGCCTATCCTCCATGAGTGCAATATGTGTGGTGCACTAAGGACTTTCGATAAGGGGGTACAGCCTGGCCTCCTGTACGAGGCCAGGTCCCCATCTGTTCATCAGGGAGGTCCATGCAGCAGGGGAAATGGGATCAGATGGGGTGGGTGATCAGTGCGGCAGGGGGGCAATTACAGGAGCCATTCCTCCTATAAGGCCCTTCCTGCAGCAGTTGAAAGCTGGCTTCTCCCCTTCTCCCTTCCGCCCGCTTTCAGACACTGCAGAGATAGCCACACAGTTCCTGTAATTGTCCACCACACCAATCACCCCCTGTTCAATATCCCATTCTCCCTGCTTCCTAATCCTCTGTGTGCCCCCCCCTCCCCCACAGTGCTGCCAGCTTCTTACACCTCCTGCTGGCTGGTGTGGGCACACAGGGATTGTTTCAAGATGGAGGGTGGGGGCAGAAAATTTGTTATATTTACCAGCCCCTTCATTTCCTGAATGAACACAGTGAGTGATCAGTACTGATTGTTTGCTATGCTTCTGCTTGTGAGTGAACAGGAGCCTCTGTACAGAGCATCTCCCTTTCATTATTCTCCAGTGCGGCTATGGCTGCAAAGAAAGGATTGGGGATCTATGTCCTCAATTCCTTTCTCTTTCACAAAAGTGGTGAAATATCAGGGGTCTGAACACAGACCCCTGATATCTCAAACACCCTCCACCCAACAGCATTGTGAAGAAAAAAGATGTAAAAAAAGAAATTAAAAGATGTAAAAATTATTTTAAGTTAATTTTTAATTCATTCACAGAGGTTCTCTGGCCCATACTGTGTGAATGAGTGGGTGGTTTGTTTGTGTGGCTGGAGCTGCCTGTTACTCTGTAGGGGTGCAACAGCTGTACCATAGGCCCTAATTTGACAGTTGTGCGGTTGCTTTAAATGCATTGTTTGTCATTAGGACCTGTTGCTGTGTTCCATACAACCGTTGCATCTCCGTAGAGTGACAAAGGCTGCCTACACACAGCTCCAGACACACAAAAAAGCTGATTCACGCTGTACAGGCCACATCGCCCCATGACCGTATTCACACAAAGAGCTTTATTAAGTGCAGTTTTATCTAGATTTGACAGTAATTTTAGAAGTTATGCTGTCTGTGTCTACTAATAATTTGTGTATTTTTGGCAAAAATATCATTTTGATATTTTTGGAAATGAGCCTGTCAGGTAACTGTATGGGGACCCATGATTTCTAAGAGCAGCACTAGGTGCATGTGGGCCCCTGTGCCCTCACATATTGTGTAACGATATAGAAACGCCAGTCTGTTTCTTTGCTCCAGCTGCAGTTGTCACGGCTGTAGAGAAGGACCATCCCGTTTGTATAGGGAGCAGGGATGAGCTAGGACTTAGACCGAACCCGCCCAGGCTATTCCACTGGGAAGCTGCCAAATCCAACAGCCAGTCATAGACTTGAGCTCATTTCTAGAGAGGGGGGGGGGTTGGAGTTTTAATTTATTTTTATATAAATATATATGCATGCGCGCGTGTATATTCTATATTACCAAAAGTATTGGGGCGTCTGCCTTTACACGCACACAAACTTACTTCCCTTTGCAGCTATAACAGCTTAAACTCTTCTGGGAAGGCTGTCCACAAGGTTTAGGAGTGTGTCTATGGGAATGTTTGACCATTCTTCCAGAAGCGCATTTGTGAGGTCAGGCACTGATGTTGGAGAGGCTGAAGGCTTGGTTTGCAGTCTCCGCTCAAATTCATCCCAGAGGTATTCTATTGGGTTGAGGTCAAGACTCTGTACAGGCCAGTCAATTTCCTCCACTCCAAACTTGCTCATCTAGGTCTTCAAAATATCATGTGTCCGCTTTAATTTAGAAGACAGGGAGTTTCTCAGTTTCCCTTTCCCCTGTAGTAGTGTGATGTATTGAACATAGGTATGCTCCCTACAGAGCGCACTGTCTTTTTATTAACAAAACAGAAAGACATGGACAAAAACAGGTGGCTGATGTTTCTCATGTCTTCCCTTATAAATGAACACAGTTCCATGTGCAGAGAGCATTTCCTGTGTTCATCCAGCGAGTCCCTGAGCATTAGAACCATTTCATCAACACTCCCCCCTACCTGCTCACCATCCTGGTAACCCATTCCCCCCTTGTGCTCGCAGTGGTGTGAGGAGAAGCCGACATAGACTGATTAATCAGAATTAGGGGGAGGGGTGCCGGAGGATAAAGGGGGAGTTCAAAGCCCAGGGAGGATCAGAGGAGAGTGGACACAAACTGCAGCTAAAAGTGCAGCCCAGGACCAGCAGAGCTGCTGAAGGTAAGGAAACTGCACAGCTTGTCACACTGCTTCTACTTCCTGGTTTTATTGTGATGACACGTCTCCATGGAAACGTGCCTGCTCAAGCTGGCAGCTTGGGTGTGCGCACTCCGCCAAGTGCAGCCACATGTACTGTATAAACAAACAGAGAGCGGACCGTCACTGGCTCCTTTCTGAAAGTTGAAGTGCCTTTACTGTGCAGGAAATAAATAAGCGTTCTGGAAGCATAGGCGTAATATGTATTAGTTATTTTGGCTCTGTTCGCTGTCTGTCCCATAACCAAAACAGGAGGTGAGAGGAATTCCCTGCAAATCAAGGGGAATCCCTTGCAGCCCCTTGGTCACCAGGACTTGTGTCCCTATTGTTAGATTTCTCCTTTTTATTACTGTTTTGGGAACAGACCCAAAATTTGGGATTTTCTTTTACTTTCACTTTGCAATAATAACAGTAAACGAGACAGAGAGGGTGAATCTCCTTTAACGGGGGCACAGACAGCAATAAAAACCTGACAGGTGTTTCAATCCCTCTCTACTCTATCCAAAACTAAAAATGGTTTTGCCAAACTTTATTTGCTGATTTTTGGCAAAAGGGGGTGGGGTTCCCTATGGTCCACTATTCAGGATTGTATGCAGGAAGCATAGCACACGCAGAACCACACAAATCATTATTAAAAACAAAATGTTTGCCTTAAAATCACCAGAAAATAAAGATAAAAAAATCTTGTAAACTGTTTTGTGTCTAAATTCTTGTAATTGTCTGTTATGTTTTCACAGTTGAAGTGCTGGCTGGTGAAATAGGAGAGAAGGCAGAGAGCTGCTGTGAGTGACTCCTGCAGTCTCTCTGCTCATCTACAGTTGATATTCTTAGAATAAAGTTCAAACATTATAGCAATGTAGTCTTGTGTTTTAAGTACTCTATGGGGGTGGATTAGTGGGTAGGCAATACATAACATTCGGGCACAAGTAAGGAGGCGGGTCTGGGACCACATCCACCTTTTGTAAATGATTGAATTTCTGTAGGCACAGAAGTAGTACTCCTACTCTTCACTATGAAGCAAATACCAAAGCTGACAGACAGTAACATGGACTGCTAGCACACGATAAGAACAGATCTTTAGGCAAAGGATGCTAAAACAACTTATTTTTTTAAAATTACAATTGTCTTAAACAATTACTATTGGCTTAATTTGATTGTTAAAAGAATTTTGGCTTAAATGCTGATTTATTTATTTTTTAATACTTAATAATGGCTAAGTTGCTTTACAGTCTTTATATTGTAACAGCCTCCCATGCGTTTACTCTGTTTTCTAGGTTTATTCCAGGGCAAATGAAAAAGAGCCATGCTGCTGGTGGCTAGCTAAAGTTAGAATGATAAAGGGTGAGGTAGGAATATGTCTCTTTCATTTGATATCAATTAATATTTTTCCTCGAATGTTATGAATTTGCTGTCTTTTAGGTCCCAGTCACACTTGTGCATTTTTGGTGCAGGTAAATGCATATGAAACTTCATAAAAAAATTCTTGCAGAGGTCTGTACCTTTTAGTTGTCGGCTCTGTTCAAATCTGTTTGGTCTTCACGCCCCCTCAACGTCCTTGACCATATTGGCTCAGATCTTAGGACCTTATCATATCTGATCAATGGCTAATATCCTATCATTCGGCTAAGGGAGGTGGAAAAAAATAAGCAGTTGACCCGCATGTTTACCACCTCCCATCTGAAGCTACAGCAGCAGCTGAACAGGGTGGTACCCCGTGTGAAACAATTGGTATCCCATGCTGCATTCGGCAGGCAAAACTGCTGTCAAATGCGACCCATTCAAGTGAGTGGGACTGTTCTCCAAACCTCCTGCAGCCCAGTGTAATACACTCTCTTGTGGTGCCATGGTGCCAGGGTTAAAACAGGTGGTCAGGAGGTGCCTCATTAAAAAAAAATAAAATAATAATCCAACAAGGATTACTTTGGTCTGCTGCTGGTGGGAACAAGCCCTAAATTGGAACTATGGGCAAAATACAAAATGTCATATATACTATAATGTATATTATTATAATAATATAATATATACTATAATGTATATTATTATAATTGTATAATATATAATATAATGTAGTAGGCTGTCAATAGCATTAAAGCAACAGTGTGTTTTTCCCCCAAACACATAGTTGGTCCTGCCTGTAAGTCTGTTATTTTTCAACTTGCTTTAATAGGCAGAGGTGTCGAGCAGAAGTGGCAGTTAGATGGTTGAGATTACAAACTGGGGCTGATTACTGAAGTAAAATAGAGTGTGCACTTGCACTCATTTTCTTCAAAGCTTAGTGAATGTGGCGAAGCTCTGCTGATTTCCATCATCCAAATATGTGCACGATTTTGTTTTTTTCCTAATTGGATATTCTTTACAAAGTGAAGCTTTACCACATCTCACTAAGCACTGGGTAAATGAGTGCAACTGCACTTGCAAAGTGCACAGTCTATTTATTTGCCTTTTTAGTAAGTCAACAACACTGTGCAATCGCTCAAAGACAGAGTGTGTTTCAGGCTGGATTACCAGGTTAAAATAAAAAATAAAAAATTCTAAAAAAAAAAAAAAAAAATTAGCTACCACATTAGTAAGCTGCAATATATCATTTTTTATTTTTATTTTAGGTATACTGTACAGTAGTAATACTATAAAACACAGATCTTCTGCATTTTACTGGGCCACAAATGCACAAGTAAAAATAATGAGGCTTTTTTGCTTCCTTTTTTTAATAAAACATTCTCACTTGAAAATGTTAATGTAAAGTTATTTTATTGTGTTTTATTTTTCGTCCCAGTTTTATGTAATAGAATATGCAGCTTGCGATGCTACGTACAATGAGATTGTCACAATAGAACGACTGAGGTCTGTAAATCCTAACAAACCAGCAACAAAAAACACATTTCACAAAGTAAAGTTGGATGTACCTGAAGATCTGCGGCAAATGTAAGTACATTTTGGTAGATTTAAAGCGTACTGTGTAGCATCACTGCTGCTTTCCCCCAGCATAGGTTACAACTAACTTTGAGTTTTAAAGGCCATTGGTGCTGACATGTATTCTGCTTGGCTGGTTCTGTACTTGATCTTCCTTTTGGTACCTAGGTGAAGGAGAACAGCCACACAGGGTTTTTAGTCCCAGACAATTACTTCTTCACCCAAGGTGGTCTTATTCCAGGGGTCTTCAACCTGTGTCCCATGGGCTTCATGTGGCCCAAGACAGCTATGAAATGCGCCTCAACACAAAATCATAACTTTACTTGTTATGTTAAAAAAAAAAATATATATATATATATATATATATATATATATATATATATATATATATATATATATAATTTTTTTTTTTTTTAACGATGCGTTTACCGTTGGCAAACACATGGGACTGAAGAAAAAATTGACTCTTTACTGGACTGTTATGAGTTTTATTTTCCCATTTCCCAAAAGAAAAACCTCCCACTGTTCACAATTGCACCTTATTTGCATAATCAGTTTTCGGCAGTATCTAAATTTGTGAGAAAATATTTTCAAGGATGAAGCGTATAAAGGGAAAAGGTGAAACCAAAATATGTGATGAGCAACCTTCAGAATCCATTGAGAATTGCTACTACATCCATTGAACCAGATATTGATGCATTAGCTTATCAAAAACTGTGTCAAATATGGCACTAGTTTTATGTCACCCTCTTTTACTTTTATAATAAAAAATATTACCAAAAAAATAAGCTTTATTGCTCAGATAGGTACATGATCTATATCTGTGATCTGTCCAACTTTTTCTGCTCATCGGCCATCCTTATTGTTAATGCAGTTTGTGTGGCCCAAGACAATTCCTCTACTTCCAATTGTGGCCTAGGAAGGTCAAAAGGTTGGACACCCCCGTCTATTCTTTACATTGCATAAGGGCTTCTTGTGCTATATCAGAGCTACCTCAGTTTTCTGTCAGATGGTTGAGGCGATGGACGCTATTACTTTGGTAAAATAATAAAGTAATAATGCATTTTTTTTTTTTCTTTCATGTACTCAAATTCTCAATATTCTCATGTATTCAAGTTTTTGTTCTGTTCAGGGCTGCACACATATCTGATATATTTTTGTGTTGAAAAGAGGGGGGTTAAAAGGTACCTATAAATAAAAAAAAAAAAAAAAACAGTAAGGGCCCTTTCACACGGGCGCTCTGAATGTCCGCAAATCATCCTATTTTTTTGCGGATGATATACGGACATAATGTAAGTCAATGGCATTGCGAATGTCAGCGGAATACCATCCGCTGACATCCGATTTTCTTCCTTTCAGTTCTGTTCCGTTTTTTGGAACGGAACAGAACCCTATTTTTTCATCCGTTCAAAAAACGGAAAGGAAGGAAAATCGGATGTCAGCGGTGTCATCCGCTGACATCCGCAATGCCCATAGACTTACATTATGTCCGTATATCATCCGCAAACGGATGGGATGATATGCGGACATACGGAGCGGATGACACAAAGGGCAGGCTGCAAATTTAGGTCGCGGCTTTGCCGCCTACTAGCTGAACCTTGGATGGGGCGACCCCAGATTGCAGCGGCCGAAGCTGCCTTTTTTACCCAGAGACATCTGTCTCTACTCTGCTCCTCGGGCTGCAAGCGGGTTTCCCGTAAATCACGCTCCCCTGGCCATGCAGCCGAATCTTTGGGCCGCGGCTTTGCGGCCTACTAGGTTGCCACCTTCTAGTAGAGCGGCTCTTTGGGGAGAACAGGGTCCCAGGCAGGTTTAGCTGCTATGGTACTGTGGGGCATCTGCCTTTCCTAGTGGACACTATGGGGGTAGCCTGTCTGCGGGTCTTCTGCATGAGCAGCCCCCCTTAGGGAGGCATGTTTGCAGTCTCCCCTGTGGGCCTTCTTGAAAGGGTGCCTGTGAGGGCCCCCTTGTGGGGTCCTGTCATTTTCCCCCCCTTTTTTTTTACAGGTCTCAGTCGGCATTGGGGGCTTGAGTTGCTGACCCCCTATGAGGGGTAAGGATGGCATTGGGTGTTGGCTTAGCAAATGTGCATTCTGCCCTCTCCTGTCTCATCAGGTCCTGCATCTGGTTTGTTTGTTGCGGATCGGCCCACCCTACGGGGTTTGAGTCCACGTTTCCCTGACCCATCAGACAGTGAGGATGATTCCTCTATGGCTGCTGCGCCACACAAAAAGGCGCTGGTAGGCACTGATTGCGTCTGTGCAGGAGCCGGGTGATAAAGTGTTCTCTGGTCTGGTGGCTGCGCTCCTCAACCTTGCTACATATATCCATCTATGTCTTGGAACTTCAAGTGATCAGGCTTTGCCTGGATCATTGGACAGAGTAGCTCCGGAGGCCCCCAGTAAGGTTTCAGTCAGAAAACGCCATGGCCGTGGCTTATGTGGATCACCAGGGCGGCACAAAGAGTAGGTTGGTGGCTCTGGAGGTGTCATGCATTCTCTGGTGGGCAGAGCGGTTTCGTTCCTGCCCTCTCTGCCATGCACATTTCCGGCGAGGAAAATTGGCAGGCGGATTACCGCAGTTGTCAGGTGTTGGAATTGGCGGAATGATCACTCAATCAGGACGGGTTTCATCAGGTTTGTCTGCAGTGGGGCACCCCAGAGGTAGATCTTTGGAAGTCTCGGCTCAACCAAAAGATGCCGACGTTCATGGCCAGCTTGCGAGATCCTTTGGCAGTCTTCATGTCTGTCAATGAACTCAGAGAAAAGGATTTTAGTGAGTACAAAAATCATATTTCTCTTTCATTCATTGACGGACACAGCTCCTGATCTTCTTAACCATTGGGTTATACTGCCCCCTACAGGAGTAGGACACTAGACAAAAAAAAAAAAAGTCTGGCTACGCCTATGGGCAGTCCCAGGGGATATACTCCCTCTCTCTTCTATAGGTTTTTTTTCTGCCTAGTCAGGAGTCCTTGCTGGGATCTTTGGTCCTGGCAATTTTTTTTTCTTTCTAGACAGAAATTTTTCTCCTGTTGTTTTTTTTTTTTCTGTGGGACCTGCAATCAACTGCCGGACTGGGCGACGGGCTGGATAATCTAGATCCAGTAGTCACCCCAGTCAGGCCAGCGAGCGTGCGCAGACCTCAGCCTTGCGCTAGGTCGGCCACGTCAAAGCTCCACCGGGCGGGGGCTGGCCTGCGAGATAAACCCCTCTCAAGGTCGCATACGACCGGGTCTCGACCCGAGTCGCAGCATTCCTTCTAGCTGACAGCCCCCCCATTTTGATGCAAAGGAGGTTCTGTCTGGAGCAGTGCCTGCCTGGCATGGTGAGTAGCTGTCCCCCCCCCCCCCCTCTCCCCCTGGGGTTTTGGGGTGAACATGGACCCCTCCTTGGGACAGTCGCACCCCCTTCATTTGTCCCCCATCCTACCCCCCCTTCCACTAATGCTGGGGCTGTGTGGTTGGTATGGTCCACCTCCTGGGGTGGGGGCAGGGCGCTATGCTGGCGATGGTGGGGCATTCTCCACCGGGCGATTGGCTGTGGGGGGTATGGTCCTGCCAGGGCCTGTCTTAGAGGCCTAGGGATCCCTCCTGGGAGCCTTGTGGTGCCACGCGGGGCTGTAATTTTCTTGTAGCGTGTGTGCTCAATGCACGGCAGCCATGTTTGTGTAGTTTGGTGGCCATTTTGCGGTGGTTTGCCATTGAAAATAGTGACAGCCATGACAGTGGAGCCCTGTGGGTGGCGATTTAGGCGGTGGGAGCCCCTCCTCATCCCCTGGTGATGACTCCTAGATCCTTTCACTTTCTTTTTTCGCCGTGCGTAGAGTGCAGATTATCCTGGTGGCTGCAGGTGCCTGTTTCTGCTCGGTGGGGAGTCTGGTGGGGTCCTCTCCCTCTCTGCTGAGGATCGCTTGGGGCTTTGTGCCTGGCGACCAGGTGGTGCTGTCAGCGCAGTGGGGGGTAATCCCTTTGCAGTGTTTTACAATTTTTTTGGGGTCCCCCCTGGTGACTCATGGAGTCTTTGGAGCACATCTCCCCACCTGAGCTCCTCTCTGAGGCTGTGGCATCCGCCGGGTCCCAACCATCTATCGATGCACGAACAGCGGTCCTGGAGTCCTTTTTGTCCCAGGTGGAGGTGGCTTTCGGGTGATGGGCTAGCAAAAAGCGCCCACCGCCTTCCCCTGCCTCTTCTGTTTATCTGTGATGTCTATTTGGATGCGGCTCCCCTAGTGGCTTGGCTCTCTGTTTCGGCAGTGGGCCTTCGGCGTGTCTTTTGGCTCAATTGCTAGACTGTGGACCAGACTTCTAAAAAGGCCTTGACTGATCTCCCCTTTTAAGGGTATCTCCTGTTTGGGGCTACCCTGGGTGACATTATTAAAGCTCTCACAGGGGAGAGGAGTACCTTTCTTCCATAGGCTACTTAAAACAAGGACCCTCGTTGTAGACGTGGGCCCCCCTCCTCGGCTCATGAGAAGTTGTTTCGCCCCTCAGGGTCGAATGACAAGGGGATCAGAGCACTTCAGGGCCTCCTCTGGAAGATTCAAGCAAACTTGGTTAGCCAAGTCAAGTGCGGGCTTCTCCAGACCTGCGGACAAGGCCCCTTCAGCAGGAAGGTGCGCACTCCCTGGACTACCCTGGTACAAGAACAAATGGGTCCATGAGGTCATTCAGTCCGGCTACAAGATCGAGTTTAATTCTTACCTTCGGTAAGGTTTTTCCTACTGACGTGCAACTGTCCCCGGTCTGCTTACAGGCTCTTTTTTGGGGCGGTGCAAGACCATTTACGGGTGATTGTCCCGGTTCCGACTTCGGAACGTTTTCAAGGGTTTTACTTAAACCTGTTTACAGTCCCCAGGAAGGGAAGGCAAGGTGCGTCCAATTTTGGACCTCAAGGCATAACTGCTTTGTGTGGGTGCAGAAGTTCAGAATGGAGTCCGTTCGCACAATGGTGATTTCCTTGCCTCCATTGACATCAAGGACGCTTACCTTCACACAATGTGTCGGTCTCCAGCGCTTGTCTGAGTCGGTGTTTCCAACACTGTTAAAAGCTAGGAAACCTACTTCTAGGAAAATCTACCATCGTACATGGAAGACATACATTGCGTGGTGTGAGCCTCTTGGGGTTTATCCTCGCTCTTGTTGGGGGGCTCAGATCTTGACCTTCCTTAAACAGGGGGTTGAGCAGCAACTGGCCTTGAGTACTATCAAGGGTCAGGTGTCAGCCTTAGCGGTCTTATTTCGACAGCCCTTAGCCACATCTCCCTGGTGCATACTTTTCTTTGGGGGGTTAGGCACTTGATACCTCCAGTGCAGTCTCTGTTGCCTTCTTGGGATCTCGATTTGGTGCTCTCAGTCCTCCTGAAGTCTTTTTGAGATACTTCGGGAATTCCCCATCTTACGTTGTCCCAGAAGGTGGCCTTTTGGTGGCTTTCACCTCTGCGTGCAGGGTGTCGGAATTGGCGGCGTTACCCTGTCCGTCCTTCCTTCCTCAGGTTGTCTCTGATTTTCATTTGAATGAAGACATTGTGTTGCCTTCCCTGTGTCCCAGGCCAACACATCCAAAGGAAATTGCTTCACATGCTTTGGATGTGAACCGGGCTATAAGGGTATACCTGGCAGCTTCGGAGTCTTTTAGAAAGTCAGACTCACTATTTGTGCTCACGGATGGGCCTCGGAAAGGGTTGTCCACTTCCTCCGTGACCATTTCCAGATAGATCAGACAGATGGTGGTTCAGGTCTATTCCATTCAGGGTCAGGTTCCTGCTTTCCCTGTCAAGGTGCATTCTACTCGGGGCGTTCCGTGACTCCTGGGCTTTCCGTCATCAGGCGTCGGTGACACAGGTTTGCGAGTCGTCGTCCTGGTCGTCGATGCACACTTTTACAAAGTTGTACAGAGTGGATGTGTTGGCATCTGCAGATGCTTCCTTTGGCCGCAAGGTTTTTGCAGGCTGCTGCTGGTGATCTGGTCCTCTTTGAGAGTGTTTTTTCAGGTGAGCTCCAGTTGCTTTGGTTGAGCTCCGGTTTACCTGGTTAGCTATAGTTACCTTTATTTTTTTGTTGTTCCCACCCCTCATATTTAACACTGCTTTGGGACACCCCAATGATTAAAAAGATCAGGAGCTGTGTCAATGAACAAAAGAGAAAATTGGGATTTTTGACTTACCGTAAATCCATTTCTCTGATGTTCATTGACGGACACAGCATCCACCCCTCTGTGGAGTTGTAATTCTTCCAACACTGCTTGTAACAAAATGGAGTACCCATAGCAGAGAGAGGGAGTATACCCCCTGGGACTGCTCATATGTGTAGCCAGACTTATTTTATTTTTTTCTGCCTAGTGTCCTACTCCTGTAGGGGGCAGTATAACACAGTGGTTAGGAAGATGGGGAGCTGTGTCTGTCGATGAACATCAGAGAAATTGATTTTACGGTAAGTAAAAAATTCCATTTTTTTTTTTTTTTTTTTTTAAGGACCCAACCGATAAACCAACTGCCTGGTTAAAAGCCACTTTTAGACCTCTGTTCTAGGTACCAGCCACTGCTTTCTTTCCACTTCTGGCACTCCGATCTACTAGATTAAGGTATCATTGCCACAGTTCTTATTCCAGGGGGTTAATTCCAACCAGTTCAACATTTCCAAGCCCAAAGAGAGCATTTGCCTCGTTCTGGATCTTGAAGCTCTGGATATCTTGGTTTGAGTTAAACAATTCTGCATGGATTTTACAAATCTGTCATTGCTTCCCTTCATCAAGGAGATTTTTTGGACATCAAAGATTCCTAAGTCCATGGCCACATCTTTTTGGCACTTCAGAGATTTCTAGGCTTTGCTGTGGGGACCCCTGTTTTACCAATTTGTGGCCCTGCCATTCAGCCTCTCATCTGATCCTCTAGCAAAAGTGGATGTTCTAATGTCTGTGGGATTGATACACCCTGATCTTTGCTTTTCTGTCCCTAAAGCTCTTTACTGATTTACTTCACAAGGTTCAGGTGGAGGGTATGGTTGTGAACCTTGTGGCTCCCCATTGGCCCAGTAGGATGTGCTTTGCTGGCCTGGTAAGACTCCTTGTGAGGTACTGAATCAAGAGCTCCCAAGGACAAATTTGCCAGCCTGCTTCATGGTTGCTGATTTCTGTGATGCTCAAAGCTAGGATGTCTATTTCTTCCCAGGTCTATCATTGGACATAGAAGGCTTACTTCACCTGCAAGTCTTGGGCTTCCATCCCAGGAGTCTATTTAAAAGCTACATGCTCTACTTGTACATCTGGTTCACTTTGCCATATTAACTCATTAGAGACCCATAAGGTAGTGTTTTTGTAGCCAACAAGTCTGAGTTGGTGCCTTATTCTGCAAGAACACCTTTTTGATTTTGCTTAGAACGTCAGTGTGGTGTTGTGGTCCAGGTATTCCTTTTTTCCTAAGGTATTTTACTGCCTTTCACCTCAACCAAGGTATTGTTCTCCTGTCCCTCTGTCCAGCCTCAGTTCACCAAAAGGAAATTTCCTTCCATTTTTTTGGATGTGGTTTGAGAGCTAAAAATCTATCTTGCAGCCACTGCTTTCTTTAAACTGATTTCACTTGTAATTCTAGATAGACCCTTGAAGGGTACATTTGGTTTCAGTTTCTTGTACCACCAGGTGGTTAAGGCAGACATTTATCTCCGCTCATGGTCTCAGGGATTGGGTTCCATCCCTTCCTATCAATGCTCATTTATTTAGAGCTGAGAGGGCTTTTTTGCTTTAAGCAGCTGTTAGATCTGTAAAGCTTGTGGTCCTATGTTCAACCATTCTCCAGTTTGTACCAGTTGGGCTTTGCAGCCTCATCTGATTACCACTCCGGGCTTAGAGTGCTTCATTACGGCTCTTTGAACTGCAGGCAGTCCCTAGATCTGTTTTCTCAATCAAGCCTGCTAATATACATTTACTGTGTTACTCCCCGTCGGCTGAACTTCTTTTGGGTGTCCTTAAAGTTAAATATTGCCTGTGTCCCATAATGGACAGGAAAGAAAATATGATTTTTAAACTCGCCATGTAATCCTTTTTCTGGAGTACATTGAGGTACCCAGATGTCCATCCCTCTGTGTTTCTGATCTGGGTTTTTGAACTTTGAAGTATGCTAGTAGTGGGAGAGGTTATCCTAAGTTAGCCTACTTCTTTTTTTTTTTTTTTTTGCCAATATTTAATCCCCCGTAGGCAAGTAAGTTCTCTAGTCATCACCCAGGGTTTTTATTCTAGGAAGATGTAAGGAAAACTTTTCAGAACCACCTGAGAAGTAACAAAATATTTCAAGTAAAATGTCACTATCTCCAAATACTAATAGGCATTGCCACAGCTGTGGTATTTGTCAGCAAGCAAAGAAAGCATCAAAAATAGATCCCTTCATTTTCTTGCAACAGAGATCTTCTAAAAAGGTCAGTTTGGAATCTCTTTTGGCTACAAATCCAGTACTCTTGCAGATTCTGCAAGCCATTACAATCTGCAAAAGGTTGAAAAAAATCTCCAGATTCAGAAGTGGTGTTCTTGGTGAAAAATAGGATCTCCCTAGGGATATATTTTTGCCACAGTGACATATTTCTAAAGTGGTTGTGTTTGTTTTTTTTTTTTCTCTCTCTTTTTCTTTCTCTCTTTCTCTTTCTTTTTCTTTCTCTTTCTCTCTTTTTCTTTCTCTTTCTCTCTTTTTCTTTCTCTTTCTCTCTTTTTCTTTCTCTTTCTCTCTTTTTCTTTCTCTTTCTCTCTTTTTCTTTCTCTTTCTCTCTTTTTCTTTCTTTCTCTTTTTCTCTTTCTCTTTTTTTCTCTTTCTCTCCCCATCCTTGGGAATTTTTTTCAGTTTTTTGTTTTTTACCTTCCCTTCATTCCATCTCATTTTTCAAATTCTGCATTTTCCATGGAAAACTTACCTCAATTACCCTTTGCCTTTCAGACCAAACTTAATCTTTCTGAGACCCCATATCTAATCTCTGGTTGGCTGTGTGATTTTGGAATAACTGCTGAAGAATAAAGGTCTCTTTTGCTAAGAGTTGCTAGCTAGCCAGTTAGAGTTCACTTGTACCATCACATAGCCTAAAGTTATATTAAAACTAAAACCAAAGTAGTGCAGGTGAGTAGGTGTTTGCTCAGCAGCCTCTTCCTTCCTATTTTTTTTGAGCACACAGAACAAGTCTGTGTGGCATGCACATGTGCAGTTGATAGTTTACTATCCAACGTACTGTCTACCATCATGTTGCCAAGGTCACCATATACTATAATGTCTTCGGCACCTTCACACTGTTTTCTTGACATTTAACGATGTGAAGGTAGTTTGATCTGCCGCCCTGTGGTACCTACATTATTCAAGTACCACAGATGCCAGCAAAACCGGCGGTGCAGGACATTAGGAGACTCTTATTTCTGAGGTAAGAAACCAGTGATCTCTCTATCTTTCTATATATGGGGCAGTCTTCCTTCTGCTAACCAGCAGTCTAACAAGGCACCTCTAAAATAACCATCAGTGTAAGCACTTTTTCAAATCTGCCTTTATGCAATACCCACTGGTTATCTTTTATTAACCAACAGAAATATGATCACAGAACTTTACATGTTTTTTTTTTTATTTTTGTTTTAAGCAGCATTAAAAATATATTTTATCAAATAATAATTTCTGTTACAACATGCAGGTGTTTGCATGTGCGTTTTTTGTACTTATTATCCTATAAGGTATTTTGAGTCATTGTTTAATGCATATTTGTCTAGAATTTCTGAAACATTATTTTTGTACCTGTTTTGTTTCAGGTGCGCAAAAGAATCTGCCCATAAAGATTTCAAAAAAGCCGTCGGAGCATTTTCAGTAACGTATGATTCTGAAAACTGCCAGCTAGTCATCCTTGTAAGCTTTTCTTCCTTTACTGAATGTAGATAATTATTTAAAATAAGCGATTTTAGCGGGAGCAATTGTGTAGTAACCCATACAATAGGTTGAAATTAGTAATCAACATTATAACTGCATGAAAGTAATGTCTAAACTAATTTTGAAAATATACAGTATTTAACAAAAGTGAGTACACCCCACACATTTTTGTAAATATTTTTTTAAATCTTTTCATGTGACAGCACTGAAGAAATGTCACTTTGCTTCAATGTAATGTGAGTGTATAGCTTGTATAACAGTGTAAATTTTCTGTCCCCTCAAAATAACTCAACACACAGCCGTTAACGTCTAAACCGCTGGCAACTAAAGGGAGTACCCCCCCAAGTGAAAATGTCCAATTTGGGCTCAATTAGGCATTTTTTTTCTCCCCGTTGTCATGTGACTCGTTAGTGTTACACGGTCTCAGGTGTGAATGGGGAGCAGGTATGTTAAATTTGGTGTTGTCGCTCTCACTCTCTCATACTGGTCACTGTAAGTTAAACATGGCACCTCATGGCAAAGAACTCTCTGAGAATCTGAAAAAAAGAATTGTTGCTCTACATAAAGATGGCCTAGGCTATAAGAAGATTGTCAAGACCCTGAAACTGAGCTGCAGCATGGTGGCCAAGACCATACAGTGGTTTAACAGGACAGGTTCCACTCAGAATAGGCCTCGCCATGGTCGACCAAAGCGCACGTGCTTGGTGTCTTATCCAGAGGTTTTCTTTGGGAAATAAACCTATAAGTGCTGCCAGCATTAATGCAGAGGTTGAAGGGGTGGGGGGGGGGGGGGTCAGCCTGTCAGTGCTCAGACCATACGTCGCACACTGCATCAAATTGGTCTACATGGCTGTCATCCCAGAAGGAAGCCTCTTCTAAAGATGATGCACAAGAAAGCCCGCAAACAGTTTGCTGAATACAAGCAGGCTAAGGACATGGATTACTGGAGCCATGTCCTGTGGTCTGATGAGACCAAGATAAACCTTTTTGGTTCAGATGGTGTCCAGCGTGTGTGGCAGCAACCAGGTGAGGAGTACAAAGACAAGTGTGTCTTGCCTACAGTCAAGCATGGTGGTGGGAGTGTCATGGTCTGGGGCTGCATGAGTGCTGCTGGCACTGGGGAGCTACAGTTCATTGAGGGAACCATGAATGCCAACGTGTACTATGACATACTAAAGCAAAGCATGATCCCCTCCCTTCGGAGACTGGGCCGCAGGGCAGTATTACAACATAACGACCCCAAAAACACCTCCAAGATGACCAATGCCTTGCTAAAGAGGCTGAGAGTAAAGGTGATGGACTGGCCAAGCATGTCTCTAGACCTAAACCCTATTGGGTATCTGTAAGCCATCCTCAGACAGGAGGTGGAGGAGCACAAGGTCTCTAACATCCACCAGCTCTGTGATGTCATAATGGAGGAGTGGAAGAGGACTCCAGTGGCAACCTGTGAAGCTCTGGTGAACTCCAAGCCCAAGAGGGTTAAGACCGTGCTGGAACATAATGGTGGCCAAACACACTATTGACACTTTGAGCCCAATTTGGACATTTTCACTTAGGTGCCTATCCAGTCAGTCGAGTTTCTGCAGAAATGAAAGCATTTGATTTTTACTTCCACTTGGAGCTTGAACCATGCAGCTCCATAGACTGTACTGATTTTTGTCTCCCTGAAAGTCACATGAGTCATTGGTGAAAACCCAGTTGCTGTCTTACTGGAAAACGTACAATAGCTTCTGCATTGGAATGTAAATATATTTGACTCTCAAAGACTAGAGGAGGGGCTGACGTTTGAATAAGGACCTGTTCATACATAGTGCAGTGACCTGCTTTTTACTGTAGTGGAAAACAAAGGTTACCTCTAGGACACACAGAAAACAGTTCTTTCTATGTGTCCTTTTCACATAGCGACACACCCTAAAGGTGCTGTGATGAAATGCAGACATGCTGCATTTTTTCGTAGTGCACTGGACTTTGCATGTGACTGTGTACAGCAGTGCAACACACTGAGTCACTTTTGTGCACGTCCAATAATGTTCATACCAAAAAGAAAGGACTATCTGGGTTATACGCTACCTTTAGGTGATTGGACACTGGCGACCAATAGACAGTAAGTTCCTCCCATATAACCCCTTTCATACAGGAAGAACCTCAGTTTTTTTGCCAGTGTCTTGAAGGTTGTGGTCATGGTTGTTCAAGCTCTTCAATCTTAAGTGATGTCCCAGTAAGGGGGTGTTTTGATCTTATCCATTCGATTGGCTAAGCGCTAAGTAGATGATACCCAAGCCTCGGCTAAGAAGACCCGAGGTTTTGTCTGTAATGTGACCCATGTGGCCACTGGACACTAATAAATGGAACCCTGGTAATTTATTATCCCAAGGCGTTTGCCAGCAGAGTGCTCTACAGATCCAAGGGTGTGGACCTCATGAAAAAGGGGGACCCAGTCCTTGATGGTCTGGTTGACAAAGTCCGTCGTGATGGGTGAAGTTTGGGACTGGTAAGTCTGTTCCTTTTTCCCTCTCTTTTAAAAAGAAAAAAAAAAAAGTTTGCAGGGAAGGAATTGCACATTTTCTCTCCAGGGCTGTAGTACAGTGTTTTGGCCACTAGATGTCGCTGTTCGGCAGAAATGTATTGTGCCAGTTTACATTCTGTGTCTGGATTCTACGGTCAGCTTGGCTCCGTTTTTCCATATATCTCTATGGACGTGCACAGATGACGTCACGGGCGTGCACGTGGATCGCCTCTCTCTCCCTTCAAAGCAGTGCTGCTGGCTGGATGTGACTCTTTCTCTGCTAAGCTGAGTTGCTGAATGGGACCTATGGGACACAGAGCAGGTTGCAGTTTCTGTTTGTTCATGTGAATTTGGTGGCTTAGGCAGGTCTACACGGTAGGAGAAGGGTAGTTGTTCTGTGATAGCTGTACAATGATGGATCACAGTTTTTGTCTTACTTTTGTGCAACGAGTTGTTACCATACTTCTGGGTCTTACTTTATGTAAAGCAATGTCTTCCAGAAAAGAAGTGTGGAGGGTGGAGGGGGACGCAGCAGGGAAAGGGACAAGTGTAGGATTAAATAGTTCTAGTTTGGCTACCGCGGTGCTGTCTTCCCAAGAGGCCTAAAGCAACTGGTCAATCTGAGCCATTATGCTTATCCGGTATTGTTGCTACCTCCAATGACTCAGTGTCTACCTATGTTACGAAGGATGACCTGGCATCTGCCTTGGCTAGCCTTGAAAGTAAAATACCCAGAATGATTGCTTTCACAGGGTGGGAGAAAACGGGATAGAGCCCACTTTCCTGTACCCGAGCCCAGCAGGGATGCAGCAGAGCTCCTAGGCTCTCAAGGTCTTGCAGGGGCTTCTGGTTTAGAGCCATATTGGGTAGAAAATGTTGGAGATGGCTGTTAATGATTTGGAATAGGGGCAGGCTGCAGGCTGAAGATGGTTCCTTTTCTGAGGGCTCAGATTCTGAGGAACCATTTTCAGCATCTCGCTCTCAGAGGCTACTGATTCAGTCCTCACCGAAATGGTTCGAACAGGGTTTAAATTACCTACTCTGGAAATGTCAGAAGCATCCTTTTCTTCTTTGGGTTCTTTGTGCCCTCAGCAGAATTCCCGGGCTTTTTCTTTACATCCCCTGCTGAAACAGCTGGTGTATGAGGATCGGGATCATCCTGACAGGTTGTTCATGCCTCCAAAGAGATTTTCTTTGCTTTATCCTATGGAGGAGAAATTCAAGAGGAAGTGGTTTATGCCTTCGGTAGACACTATTTCTTCTGTGAACAACAATTTGACCTGTCCGGTTGATGATGCCCAGGTTTTTAAGGATGCAGCAGATAAAAAGTTGGAAGCCTTACTTAAAGCTTTCTTTGCCAATGCTGGCTCTGCTGTTCAACCAGCTTTAGCGGCTATAGGAGTTTGCCAATCCTTAAAGGATCATTTTAAAAGGGTGACTAGAAGTCTGCCTATTCAAGGGGAGTCTTCTGAAGATTTGGCAGAGTTTCTTCTCGCCTTGTGTTTTGCAGGAGATGCCCTTAAGGACTCTATCTAACAGATTTCCCGAGTTGCTCTTCTCCCTGTTCATATGCACAGAGTACTATGGCTTAAAAATTGGGCAGCAGAATTACCTTTTAAGAAACTACTGACAGCTTTTCCTTTCCCTGGGGAACGTCTCTTTGGCGAGGATCTGGATAAATACATCCAGAAGATTTAATTTGGAAAAAGCGCATTGTTGCCGGTCAAAAGCAGGATTAAACATCCATTTTTTTAAAGCTCCAAGTGTTACGGTATCTCCTAACATGTCAGCTTCTAAGCAGTTTCTGGGTCCAAAGGCCTGTTAAATCAGGTTCTATATCCGCCTTATGAAGGGGCGCCCCCACTCGTTCGGGTGGGGGGGAAGGCACCTACAGTTTTAAGAAATTTGGGAAGGAGTGGTGAAGGACAGGTGGGTCTTGTCCACAGTGGCACGGGGCTACATGACCGAGTTCCAAGAGTTTCCTCCTCCTCGGTTTCTGGGTTCAAATGTCCCTGTTTGCCCAGTAAAAAAGAATTCCTTGTTCCAGGCCCTGAAACATTTATGGGTGCAGGGCATGATTGTGAAGGTTCCAACCAGCAAAAGGTTCACAGGTTTTTACCTAAAACTTTTTACAGTGCCAAAACCAAATGGCGAGGTAATACCCATTCTAGATCTCAAAGCTCCTAACCAGTATCTGACCATTCAGTTTTTTTGGCATGGAAACTTTTCGCTCTGTGGTAGCCTCTCTAGGAAGAGGAGATTTTCTGGCTTCCATAGATATCAAGGATCCATACCTCCATGTACCAATTTTCAGGCACCCATCAGAGGGTTTTGCGTTTTGCAGTAGGGCAGTCCCATTTTCAGTTTGTGGCTCTGCCGTTCGGTCTGGCCACAGCTCCCCGGATGTTTACCAAAGTCTTGGCCCCGGTGTTAGCTCTTCTAAGGTCTCATGGCATCTCAGTAATGGGTTACCTAGACGACCTTCTGATCAAGAATTGGTTAGGACCAGGTCTAAAACTGGATGTTTCCCAGACCGTCCATTTCTTAGAAAATCTGGGTTGGGTTGTAAACTTAGAAAAGTCGACCTTAAGGCCTGTTCAAATTCTGGAATATTTGGGTCTGATTCTCGATACCGCTCAGGCAAAGCTTTTCCTGCCTTTAAAAAAAGGTTCTGGCCTTGAAGGGTATGGTTTGGTTGGTAAGAGGGAAAAAGTTTCCCTCTATACGGCTGTGCATGAGACTGCTAGGCAAGATGGTGTCCTTATTCGAAGCAGTCCCTCATGCGCAATTCCACTCTAGACTGTTCCAGAACAGTATTCTGTCTGCTTGGAACAAAAAACTCAGCGCTTTGGATTCCCCAATGTTTCTTTCCCCAAGGGGTAAGACATAATCTGACCTAGTGGCTGGTCCTCAGAAACCTAAGCAAGGAGAAGTCTTTTTTCTGCCTGTGACCTGGAAGGTAGTAAAAGTAGACTCCAGCCTTGTGGGCTGAGGACCAGTTCTGGAGGAAATCTCTATCCAGGGAAGGGAATCTCAAGTAGAAAAGGTTTTACCCATCAACCTCTTTGAGGTCTGGGCAGCCCGTTTGGCGCTGGTTTCTTGGACGACCAGACTGCGGGGGTGTCCTGTCAGGATTCAGTCTGACAACGCAACTCTGGTGGCTTGTATCAACCATCAGGGGGGAACCAGAAGTCAATCAGTGCAGAAGGAGATGAACCACATCCTGTCTTGGACAGAGATTCATGTTCCATGTCCGTCAGTAGTTTTCATCCCGGGGGTGGAAAACTGGCAGGCAGACTTTCTAAGTTACCAGCAGTTGTTTCCAGGGGAGTGGTCCCTACATCCCGAGGTCTTTCAACTGATCTGCCAATGTTGGGGTAATCCCGTCGTATGTCTATTGGCGTCTAGGTTCAGCAACAAGCTTGACCGGTTTATTTCCAGAACCGGGGATCCAATGATCGGGATGGATGACTTAGTGATTCCTTGGTTTCGGTTTAATCTGATCTATGTGTTCCCTCCGGTCGCGTTTTTTTTTTTTTTTTTCACGTCTGATGAGCAGAATTCAGCTGGAGGGGAAGCCGGTGATCCTAGTGGCTCAGACTTGGCCCAGGAGACCTTGGTTTGGGAAGATTGTAAAATTAGCAGTGGAGGAGCCATGGTGGCTTCCATATCGTCCAGACCTGCTCTCTCAAGGTCCCATATTCCACCCTACTTTATGGTCGCTGAATTTGACAGTTTGGCCATTGAGACCAGGATCACAAGAGATCGTGGGGTCTCTGGTCCAGCTCTGGCTATGTTGATAAATGCCAGAAAACCTATCTCTAGGAGAATCTAATATAGGGTCTGGAGATCCTACATTTCTTGGGGTGAATCCAAGAGATGGCATCCTCGTAACTATGTAATTGGAAGAATTTTTTTCTTTTCTTCAAATAGGAGTGGACTTGAAGCTGGCATTAGGAACCATTAGGGGCAGATCTCCACCTTGTCTATTTTCTTTCAGAAACATTAGCAACGCACTCCTTGGTGCAGGCCTTTTTGCAAGGGTTGAGTTGCATGATTCCGCCAGTCAAGCCACCCCTATGTCCTTGGGACTTAAATCTTGTGCTCTCTGTGCTACAAAAGCAACCCTTTCAGCCTATCTGGCATATTCCCTTGGGTCTCTTGATAAGGAAATTGGTCTTTTTGGTTGCATAACCTTGGCCAGAAGGGTGTCGGAATTTGCAGCTCTTTCCTGCAAAGAGCCATTTTTGATCCTTTATCAGGACAGGGTGATCTTTCGCCCTCATCTGACCTTTTTGCCTAAGGTAGTTTCCTGTTTTCATCTAAACCAAGATATTGTTCTACCTTCTTTTTTTCCGAGTCCTCAGACTACGGAGGAGAAGTCTTTTTAAAAATGTCAGCACAAATTCGTAGTACTGCTCCTTTCTTTATCCTGCCAGAAGGGCCTAAGAAAGACCAAGTGGCAACTAGTTCCACTAGTTCTAAGTGGATTTGTCAAGTCATTGCTCAGGCATATGGCTTAAAGGGTAAAGTTCCATCCTTTAGGTTAAAAGCTCACTCTACCTGGAGGGTAAGTGCTTCATTGGCAGTGCATCATCAGGTGTCTATTGCTCAGATTTGCAAAGCTGCTACCTAGTCTTCCGTTCATACATTCACAAAGTTTTACCAAGTGGATGTAAGAGACAGAGAAGGGGCTCAATTTGGAAGTAGCGTACTTTAAGGCGGCAGTATAAGCTCTTTCTTGCCCAGGGGCAATTTTGGGGTTACTGTGTGCCCTTCCCTCATGGGCATTGCTTTAGGACATCCCAGATAGTCAGTCATTATTACCGGCTCTGTACGGATGTACGATCAAGAAAATAGGATTTTTCCCATTTAGTCATTATTACCAGCTCTGTGTCCCGTGATGTACTCCAAAAAAAAGTATTTCTCTGTCGCTCCTTGACAGACGTAGTCTTCTTGATTCACAAGAACTGGGTTATGCTGCCCTCTACAGGAGTAGGACTAGGCAGAAAGAAAAAACGTTCTGGCTCCACCCTAGGGGCAGTCCCAGAGGGTATATCCTCTTCCTGTCTGCTACAGAGAATCAGTTTTTTTCTGTCTAGTGAAAATGGCGAAGGTTTTTCCATTGCCCAAATGTTTTTGGCAATCCAATCAAAGAATCAAGGACGCCTATCTTCACATTCCCATTTTTCGCAGGATATCAGCGGTTTCTACGCTTTTCCGTAGAAGAGAACCACTATCAGTTTGTGGCGTTACCTTTCGGTTTCGCCACGGCTCCTCGGGTCTTCACGAAGGTGTTGGCCCCAATGTTGGCACTACTGCGCCAAAGAGGCATATCGATTCTAGGTTACCTAGACGATCTCCTGCTTCATGCAGAGTCTCCTCAGACCCTGCTACAAAACATAGAAATTACTATAATTTCTTTACAGGAATTCGGGTGGCTGGTGAACCAGCAAAAGTCATTTCTGGTTCCCACCCAGAGGCTCGAATATCTGGGTCTAATTCTAGACACAGTCAGGACAAGAGTTTTCCTTCCGGTAGGGAAACTCCGAAAGATTCAATCAGCAGTCCAGTTGTTACTATCCAACAGCTGGTCTTCCCTTCGGACTTGCATGAGGGTTCTGGGGTTGATGGTGGCTTCCTTCGAAGCAGTCCCATTTGCCCAGTCCCATACCCGAATTCTTCAGCAAGAGATTCTTCTCAGATGGAATCGGAATCCGGAGTCCCTGGACTATCGGATCCAATTGAGCAAACAGACCAGAGAGTCTCTGGTCTGGTGGCTTCGGTCTCCGATGCTCAGCCAGGGAAAGTCATTTCTGCCAATATATTGGACGATAGTGACCACGGATGCCAGCCTATCCGGATGGGGAGGAATTCTCGGTCAGTTATCCGTTCAGGGACTTTGGTCCCCGGAAGAATCCAGGTTACCGATAAATGTATTGGAACTGAGAGCGATCAGACTTTGTCTGATTCACTGGACCGAGCAGCTCCAGGGCAGCCCGGTTCGGATCCAGTTGGACAACGCCACGGCCGTGGCTTATGTCAATCACCAGGGGGGCACCAAGAGTGTCCGAGCGGCCAAAGAAGTGGCTTGCATTCTTCGCTGGGCGGAACGATTTGTTCCAGCTATCTCTGCGGTGTTCATTCCGGGGGTGGAAAATTGGCAGGCAGATTATCTCAGCCGTCAGACTCCGGATCAGGGGGAATGGTCCCTCCATCCAGAAGTTTTCCACCAGTTGTGCCTACGTTGGGGCACCCCGGATGTGGATCTGTTGGCATCACGATTCAACAGAAAAGTACAGAGATTCGTGGCTCGCTCCCGCGATCCTCTAGCAGAGACCGCAGACGCACTGGTCACCCCGTGGGGGCAATACCAGCTAATGTATGCCTTCCCTCCTCTTGGGTTACTGCCAAGACTTCTTCGCAGGATAGAGGAGGAAGGAATTCCAGTAATCCTGGCGGCTCCGGACTGGCCTCGTCGAGCTTGATACGCCGACTTGGTCAGACTGGTGGCGGACGTCCCGTGGAGACTTCCTCTCAGGGAGGATCTACTGTCTCAGGGACCGATCTTCCATCCTGCTTTACGATCGCTGGTTTTAAACGGCCTGGTTATTGAGACCCAGGTGCTGAAGGACAAGGGATTGTCAGCTTCAGTTATTCCTACTCTAGTTAAAACAAGGAAAGTGACTTCCAGAAAGATTATCATCGTACATGGAAGTCTTATATTGTGTGGTGTGAATCCCTTGGGTTCCATCTACATCTTTATTCGGTAGCCCGAATATTGGCTTTTCTGCAACAGGGAGTTGAGCAGAAGCTGGCCTTGAGTGTTATCAAGGGTCTGGTTTCAGCATTTGCTATCTTCTTTCAGAAGCCTTTGTCTACTCATTCCTTGGTGCGGAATTTCATCCAGGGGGTGCGACACCTGGCTCCGCCAGTGCACGCGCCGTTACCATCCTGGGATCTTAATTTGGTGCTGTCGGTTCTTCAGACACCTCCCTTTGAAAATATCAGGGAGATTCCCTTGCTTACTTTATCCCAGAAGGTGGTCTTCTTGGTGGCTATCACTTCTGCACGCAGGGTGTCAGAACTGGCTGCATTATCCTGTTGTTCCCCAGATCTGGTGGTTCATAGGGATAAGGTTGTTCTTCATCCGAATCCATCCTTCCTTCCTAAGGTGGTTTCAAAGTTTCATTGAATGAGGACAGTGTATTGTCCTTCCTATGTCCTTAGCCCAATCATCCTCGAGAATTTGCATGGCATTCCTTGGATGTAGTTCGGGCGATCAGGATATATTTGAATACTACGGATTCAATTTGTAAGACGGATTCACAGTTTGTGATCACGGATGGCCCTAAGAAGGGGTTGCCTGTTCTGCTGCGACCATCTTTAGATGGATCAGACAGACGGTGGTATAGGCTTATTTTATCTAAGGGTCGGGATCCCCCGTTCCCTGTTAAGGCGCATTCTACTCGGGCGCTTAGAGTTTCCTGGACCCTCCGCCATCAGGCGTCAGTGGTTCAGGTTTTCAAGGCGACTGTTTAGTCGTCGGTTCATACCTTTACAATATTGTATAAGGTTTATGTGATGGCATCGTCAGATGCCTCTTCTGGCCGCAAGGTTCCTGCAGGCCACTGTTTGAGGAGACTGTTGGTCTACCTCGAGGATTTGTGGGGTAGGTCTCATCTGTTTACTCGATGAGTCCTTTGATACTTCTGGTTGGCTCCGGTTGGGCCTTCTAGTTTGGATTTTGATTTCGGTCAATCCCACCCCTCATTTGTGGCACTGCTACTGGATGTCCCAGTTCTTGTGAATCAAGAAGACTACGTCTGTCAATGAGCGACAGAGAAAATCTGATTTTTGTAAGATCTTACCGTAAAATCCTTTTCTCTTAAGCTCATTGACAGACGTAGTACCCGCCCCTCTATCATTGAGTTGGGTTGGGTTAAATTCTCGCTGCTTTGGGACAGAACTGATTCTCTGTAGCAGACAGGAAGAGGATATACCCTCTGGGACTGCCCCTAGGGTGGAGCCAGAACGTTTTTTCTTTCTGCCTAGTCCTACTCCTGTAGAGGGCAGCATAACCCAGTTCTTGTGAATCAAGAAGACTACGTCTGTCAATGAGCTTAAGAGAAAAGGATTTTACGGTAAGATCTTACAAAAATCCGATTTTTACAGGTAAGTTGAAGGAAAAATCCTAATTCTTTATGCCGCACTGTATTTGCGCAGCAAATTTTCAAACGCGTTTTTTTTTTTTTTTTCAGAAAAAAAACATTTCATGAATTTGAAAAAAAAAAAAAATTAAACTGTAAAGTTAGCCCAATTTCTTTGTAAAATGTGAAAGATTATGTTACGCCGAGTAAATAGATGCCTAACATGTCACTCTTTAAAATTGCGGTTGTAGAATGGTGCCAAACGTCGGGACTCCAAAATCTCCATAGGCCACGCTTTAAAAATTTTTTACAGGTTACCAGTTTAGACTTAGAGGAGGTCTTGTGCTAAAACTATTGCTCTCACTAACATTCATGGCAATACCTCACATGTGGTTTGTACATCGTTTACATATGCGGACGCAGCCTACAAATGCATTCGCTTCTGCGTGCGAACACGAGGGGACAAGGCGCTTAAACTTTTTTTTTTTTTTTTTACACTTTCTCTTTACATTTTATATTTTTCTATTATAGGGCATGTGGGTTCTGTAAGACACCACATCTCTCCTCTAGGCTGGAAAGTCTGAGATAAAAAACAATGCATGCAGACATGCTGAACAAATGCTGGGGCTGAGCGTAATATCCTATCATCGTGCCCTGCCTCTGAGGGTCATAGAGATGACCGGGGGCCATCTGGTCCTCGTCAGCTCCATGGTAAACTTCCTCTGCAAGCGGATTCCTTTTCCAGCTCGCCGATCGCACGGGCGAGCCGGTAGAAGCACTGGAGAGGGCGACTGGAGAAGGGGGGATGTCCCCTCTCGCCGCCTATAAAAACAATCAAGCCGCTATGATTGTTTTTACGGTGGAAAAATAAAAAGATATCTGAATGATGCCTGTAGCTGCAGGCATCATTCAGATTATTCAGATATCTCCACTGAAAGCCCAGGACGTCATATGGTGTTCAGCGGTATGGAAGTGGTTAAATGATGTAAAAAATACCAATTGTTTCAATCTAATTGAAGCTCACTCTGACAAGATGTTTGTTCCTCCAAACAGGTTTGCTCAACAATACCCCATAGAAAGTGAGTTCACTTATTGGTGTATACCTTTTGATCCATCTGTTTCTTATCTCAGTAAGACCCTTATGTGTCCAGTGCATGAGGTTCTGATATTTAAAGGTGCCTTGGACAAATGTCTGGAGGCCTTATTTAAAGCCTCATTTACTCTGGTGGGGGCAGCCTTACAGCAGGCAATTGCTGCTGTAGGCGTGTGCCAAAGCCTTTAGGTCTGGTCTTGGCACATGATGAGAGAGAGAGAGGGATCCTGCTAGAATTGGCTGCTCTGGCCTGTAAGGAACCAATCCTTGTGCTCGGCTGGAACAAGGTTGTTTCACGGCCTCTGCAGTCCTTTTTACCTAAGGTGGTTTCTTTGTTCCCTCTCAAACAGGACATTGTGTTGCCGTCCTTCTGTTTTAAGCTTTAGATGCTGGGGTACAAGGCTCTTCACATCTTGGATATGGCCTGTGCCATCAGTTGTTGCCTGAACTCGAGTGCTGCAATTCTTCAGTCGAATTACAACTTCGTGCTTCCTAAAGGACCAAGGGACGGTCACGGATTTCCCAAATCTACCTTCTCTCAATGGATTTTTCCACTTGTTTCTCAAGCTTATGGTCTAAAAGGAAAGGTTCCACCTTTTTTAGTTACAGCTCATTTTACCAAGAGTCTCTACCTCATGGGCTTTTCATCATCTGGCTTTGGTAGCTCAAATTTGTTAAGCTGCTACTTAGTTTATACTTTTACGTTTTACCACATGACTGTTAGAGATTCTGAGGATGCAAAAACTACCCTTGATTAGTTGGTGTGTTTTTTAGACTGCTGTGTGAGGTTCAAACCTATTCTGGTTTAGCGGTTTGGGGCTTGTTCACTTGTTGCCATGTGGCCCTCCTTTAATATGCAGTGCTTTAGGACATCCCTATCATAATGTAGATAAAGATACCCTGTGTCCTGGGATGTACGATTTTTAAATAATTTCAGATTTTTGTTTCACCTGTAAAGTCCTTTTCTTGGAGTACATCACAGGACACAGGAATCCCACTCCTCTTTTGTCGTTTTTTGGCTTGCTACCAAAACTGAAGCCTTGCCTAATAGGGAGGGGTTATGCCTAAGAGGGGACTTCCTGTCTCTTTTGCCAGTATCCAATCACCTGAAAGTGGCTGCAATAACCACATCGTAATAAAAGTGCAGGTCCCCTTTGTCCTGTGATGTACTCCAAGTAAAAGCTTTTACAAGTAAATCAAAAATCCCCTCATTCTCTAAATTTTAAACTAAAACCTTTAAAGCAGAACTAAACCTGAAACCGCTACATTTAATGCATGACCCAAATGAGAACTGCCACAAGTGCTTGTGTTTTCAACCAAACTGTCAAGCCAGTCTGGTGGTTATAACGGCTGGTGATATAACTGCTCACGTGCAGTTCCATGATAACTCCAGATCAAACCGAGGCTAAAATGTAAAGGATAGGATGGTTCTGTTCCACTTTAACCGCTTGCCGACTGCTCACAGTATATTTACTGTGGCAGTCAGCCCCTCACAGGCAGAGTGACGTAGGTCTACGTCGCTCGCCTGTGAGGCTCTGGGGAGCGAGCGGAGGCGCGCTCCCGCGCGGTCACGGACCCCCCCCCCCCCCCCCCCCCGCGCGCGTGTGACCAGCGGGCCCGATGTCCGCCGGTCACTCGGCGATCGGCGGGGGAGAGGGAGAATGTCAGGCAGCTTGTGTAAACAAGCCACCTGTCATTCTCCTCGGTGTAAACACACTGATCACACGGATCTACTATGTAGATCCGTTGATCAGTGTCCTTACAGCTCAAGCCACAGCCAATCACAGTAGAAAGCACGCCCCTAGGGACACACACAGCCCCTCCCTCCCAAATAAAGTTAACCCCTTCACTACCAGTGTATTTTTACAGTAACAGTGCATATATATAGCACTGATTACTGTAGAAATGTCACTGGTAACCCCAAAAGTGTCAAAAATGTCAGTCAAGGGTCCGATCTGTCCGCCCCAATGTCGCAGTACCGCAAAAAAAATCGCAGATCGCCGCCATTACACGTTAAAAAAAAAAAACAAAAAAAATGACAAAAATCTTTCCCTTTGTTAGTAAACGCGATAACTTTTGCGCAAACCAATCAAAATACGCTTTTTGCGATTTTTTTTTTTTTTACCAAACATAGGTAGCATAAAACAAATTGGCTGAAAATTTAAAAAAAATTTTGATTTTTACTTTTTTTTTTTTTGGGGAATTTCATATAAAAAAATGTGAAAAATATTGTTATTTTTGCAAAATGTACGCTCTTTTTTTGTTTATAGCGCAAAAAGTAAAAATCGCACGGGTGATCAAATACCACCAAAAGAAAGCTCTGTTTGTGGGAAAAAAAGGACGTCATATTCGTTTAGGTACAGAGTCGCACGACCGCGCAATTGTCCGTTAAAGTCACGCAGTGCCGAATCGCAAAATACCCCCTGGTCGTTTAGCAGGAAAATCCCCTGGGGCTTAAGTGGTTAAAGTATTCGTTATTTTTTTTGGTATTGATGCCAGGAGCAGGATGACAGCCCCAGGGCCTGCACCTTTAAAAATAAATAAACAATGGCTGCTCCTCATATTTTCATCAAAGGTTTAGGTTAAAGGAATTTTTTCAAAATAAAATGCCATGGAAACTGCCAATGTTGAAGGCTAAGTTCACATTTTTCCAGAAAGTAGTATTTTTTTTACATGTCTGGCCCATTTATGTCCCCTCAGAAGCAACCCCACATCCTACCTTGTTTCTAGGGTCTTAAAACCATTTGATGCTCACTCCCAGAATAGCAGGAGTGAAAACCCAACTGTTTTTGCATCCTAGCAACAAGGATGAAAGAGGAATGAAGTTCTTCTACCTTGGCACATAGGTGATTCCCCTACAGTGCCATTTAGAATAATGGTGCAAAGATGGTAGAAATATTCTCTTCCTTTTAAAGGAAATGTCTTCTTTAAAGTGGTATTTTCACCTTGTTGAATAAACCAATACGTGGTAACCTACAAAGAAGAAAAACGTGATACTAAAGCCTTGTGGTTTTTTTTTTTTTTTTTTTTCCGTTTAAAATAACAAACCTGTTTATACTTGCCTGCTCTGTGTAATGGTTTTGCACAGAGCAGTCCCAATCCTCTTCTTGTGTCCCTCGCCGGCGCAACTGGCCCCCGCCCTCCTGTGTCCATCCAGACATAGAGCTGTGGTTTGGCCCCACCCCTATCTCTACTCATTGGCTCACTGACTTTGATTGACAGCAGTGTAAGCCAATGGCATCCACTATCTATCTCAGCCAATCAGGAGCGAGAGTCCCGGACAACCGAGTCTCTTGTAAATCACTAAATCGAGATGGGGATTAGGTAAGTATTAGGGAAAGCTGCTGCACACAGAAGGTTTTTTTTTATCTTCATGCATAAAGTGCAGGACGATTAAAAAAAAACCTCCTGCCTTTATAACAAATTTAATCTTCAATTGTTTGTCTTATAAAGATCGTGTCAGTTAGTGTGTGTACTGACACATGCTGTGGTTTCTTCTGCCAGTGGCTAAGTCACTACAGAATACAGTAATGACGTGTTTGGCAGGAGGAACCAAAGCCTGCATTGGATGAAGCATTACCTTCAGCATATTTTACACAACTTTAAAAGTAAATAATGTCTGCTAATGTAAGTTAGTTTAAATGTGTAGTCTGCATCCTTTCAATTTTTGATAAACCCTCTATCTTATCCTATTGCTTGTTGCAGTCTGTTAATGAAGTTACAATAAAAAGGGCAAACATGTTGAGTGACATGCATTTCCGAAGTCTGCGCACCAAACTGTCTCTGATGCTGCGAAATGAAGAAGCCAGCAAGCAACTTGAAGTATGTGGATTATGTTTTTATCATTTTATTTTTTTCATTCACAAAACCATAAGAACTGGATTTGTCAATGCACATTTCAAAAGAATTGTCAGTATTGATCTGCAGAAACTAGCCAGATTTAACCTTTGTATAGGTGAAAATAGTTGCAGAATGGAAGAAATTCATCTGGTACCTGTGATCACAAACAACAATTTTTCTAAAAGAATTCTGGATGTAGAGGTCCACTGTGTTATTGTAATACATAGAGTCATAATCTTCCAATGGGCATACTAGTTATGGTTTCCTTGAAGACGATCAAAGATTTCCTCGTTTTAGAGGAATTTCCTCTCACTTCCCTGTTTTGGCTATGGGACAGGAAAGGAGGGGGAAATCTACCCAGTGGGGATGCAGCACCTGTGTGAATGAGCCCTATTCCTTTTATAGGTTTTCTTTCTTCTATTTTCATCTCGTGATCCAACCAATAAGTCTGTTATTTTTCAAAAGAACAAGCTCTCTTCCAGGTGTGTCAGTTTACAGGGATTGGACAAACCATTTAACACTGTCAGGGGTACTTACAATGATTCTCTTTTATTTATGTAAAATCTAAATTTTTATGTGTGAGCTGGAGTTCAGCTTCAGTTTGTTAGTGTAATAAATATGCTAGTACATCTAACACTGCCCTCCCTCACACTGATATTACTGCTGTCTGCTGTGTCCCCTGTGTGCCTTCATCCAGATTGGGGATACTCTACTACAGGAGGGTAAAAAAAGAAAGTGAATGCAGCCACAACATCTAATGATTGGTAAACTGCAAATATATTAAATGTTAGGTTTTGAATTTTAATACCACTTCTATAACACAGGCAGACAGGAGAATAGGAAAATTTAGCCAATCAGTGGCGATCAACCTTTTAGAGATTTGGAGTGAGCAGACCAAAATGTTTGGATGCTATATCTCTTTTTGCTGCGTCATGTAAAGGGGCTACTAGAATACTAAAAAAAAAAAAAAAAAAAGCAAAAACTCAGTAAAGAAAAAAGTTAAGTTAATATTTACCTATCACCGTGTGCTATGGTGGCTAAATAATCTTCAGCATTTGACAACTCTATTTGTATCAGTTGCCTGGTCCTCTCTGTATACTCTGGTTACATCTGCTGCCCCCATGTAATTAGTGTGTTCTGCGGGTGGCTAAATTAAGTTTCTATATAGGTAGTACTTCTTCTTTTTTTTACTTTAATAATCTTACAAAAAACTCACATTGAATCAAAGCCGTATCAGTTTTAGCTGTCAAACCAACCTTTGTATTGAAGTATGGGCACCTTCCAGATGCTGATTGATACCCTACCTTATGAAAACTGTTGCTGCAGAGAACATGAGAAGCCCCCAAGCCTGGGACTTCAACTGTGTGCAGTATTTCAAATTTGGAAAAGGTCTGTGTCAGGGTATGCCCCCAAACCATCCCACAATAAAATGAATGGCTCCCTCCCATAGGTTTCTAAGGCTGTGTCCTGCATTCAGTGATGTGATGTAGATATGCCTTTCTGACAGTTTTTTAGAATGCCACTATTTGCCTGCTGAGGTGGTCTTAGACACGGAGCTGCCAGGGTGCTCTTAAATTAACCATGGCTTCCCATTTAATAAAATGTGCTGCAGGCTTAATTATAAGTGCATCTTCATTTTATTTTCTTAGTCCCCCTGCAAAGTCTCACAGATATTTGTTATGCCTGAAAGTGAAGTCCGCCTAATGCAGCTTCCTTTGATGGTATGAAAATAATGCTGCTCTGCTCCCTAATTCAGTGCAGAGTTGCCACTCTCAATGAGACCATGTCTGCTTGCGCTACAGTGGGATAAACAAATGTTGTAGGGTTGTGGCTGTCAGCATTGTCATGACTAAGCCCCATATTGGCCGATTTTAGTTTTATCCTTGACATCTGATCACTGCCTTCAATGCAACGTCAACCTTTAAGCTTTCTTCCACTAATAATGGAGGACTTGCACTTGGCATCAGTGGGCAACTTTTCCTCCGTACCATCATGTATGTCCATTTCCCCAAAATTGTTGCAAGAAATGAGATCGCCTTGGGGTATCTACTTTTAGTAAAGGGATCCAGTTAGGGGTTTTTGTACTGTCCTGGCATTTTTATTTGGTATGTTCAGTAGATAGTAAGGTAAACGGGTTGTTATTTTAAATTGTCAGTCTTTTTCTTTACATAGTAAAATAATTAAAAAAAAAAAAAAAGTAACAGTGGTTATTAAATGGTACCAAAAGAAATCTCCATCTGTCTCAAAAAATTTATTAAAATAATTTAGGCACACTGTTGCATGACTGAGTAATTGTCAAACTGTCACAGTACTGAATGCTCAAAAGTGGCCTGAACAGGAAGGGGATGTAACTTTGTCGGCCCTGAAGTGGGTTTGCAACATTTTGGCAAGTGAAGGGTACTAATGCAAAGGTTAGTTAGATAAAAAAATTATCTCCTAATAACCTAATATCTTGAACACCGTGTATCATTTTCTCAAAAATGTTTTACCTTATGTTTTTGCAGAGCTCCAGGCAGCTAGCATCCAGGTTTCATGAGCAGTTTGTTGTACGAGAAGACCTAATGGGTCTCGCTATTGGCACTCACGGTGCAAATATTCAACAGGCTAGGAAGGTTCCTGGTGTGACTGCCATTGATTTGGATGAAGATACGTGCACATTTCATATTTATGGAGAGGTATGGGCTAATGCTTTTTAATAATTATTTGGCGAACCAATTGAACCTCTAAAATTAAAGTAATAATTTTAACAAAATATTGGGTGAATTATAATGCTAGATATAAGTATTCTATCAGGAATTGTTTCTTCATTTATAATTTATTATTTTAGGACCAAGATGCTGTAAAGAAGGCCAGGACCTACCTTGAATTTGCAGAAGATGTCATACAAGTTCCTCGAAATTTAGTCGGTATGTCAATATGTTTCTTATTTGTCTTATTAGTGGTTTCTACTACTGTCCTGTTGTCTACATCTATGCAAAGGATAGTTTAGACTTTGAATACAACACTTCCTCTCTTTGGCTGAGGCGTAGAGATGGCTGATGAAGTCACATACAAAGCTGCCTATGAATGTCTGAGCGCCACTCAGACTGACTCTTATTTTAATCCTGGTGTGAGATGGGAAGTCTGTCTCAGTTGGAAGTCGGCTGAAGCTACATACAGTAAACCACTTGCACAACAGTACCCATACCTCGCTCCTCAGGAGCAAACGTGGGGGGGGGGGGGGGCATGCGCGTCTTTTTCGTGAGAGGGGAAGCTAATCTGCGGGGCCGGTGGCAGCGATTGCCGTCGGGCACCTGCCCTCACTCCCCCGAAAGACAGAACAGCGGTCTGCCGTTTGTAAACATGGCAGACTGTTCTGTCAATTATCACAGGGACCTGTGTTCCTAAATAGGAGGAACACAGGAGCGAGAGAAAACAGCTGAGCTCGCCACTGAAACCAGAATGCAGAACTGGAGGAATGGCAGCTGGCTTTTGATTGGCTGATGTGAGCAACACAGACATTTTACTTTTTTTATAAACTAGCCTATAAAAATGTGTAGACCATTAATAAGCCCATCCCCCTCACAGTTAGAAAACACCCCCTAGGCTCACATTTAACCCTTTGATCTCCCCTGGGTTAACCCCTTTCCTGTCAGTGTCATTATTACAGTAAAAGAGCATATTTTGAGCGCGGATTACTGTAGTAATGTCACTGGTCCCGCCAAAATTGTCTAAAATGTCCTGCCCCTCTCCTGCTTTTCTCTTCTCCCTCCATAATCAGTGTCATTCCTGTAGCTTTATTCCCCCCTCAGCAACAGTAAATCTTAAAGCTGTCAGCTAATCGGTCTCTGGTCGCTCTGATTTTAGGCCCAGTGCCAAGAATAGAGAGAAGCTGAACATATGCAGAGCAGGATGAGACAGTGCATTATTGGATTTCAGACAGTATTGTTACTTATTTCCAATGTACAGTATTACATATTTGCTTTTGCTATACTTGCAAAAGGGGCCAGCCTGAACTGACCCAGCCTGAAGTGACCTATCGGGACTTAATATTCAAATGTTCCACTTTAAAGGAGTTGTAAAGTCAGAATTATTTTTCATCCTAATGTATCTTATGCATTAAGATAAAAAACCTTCTGGGTGTAGCAGCCTCCCCAGCACCCCCTAATACTTACCTCAGCCTGGGACTCTCTCTCCTGATTGGCTGAGACACAGCCGCTGCGCCATTGGCTCCCGCGGCGGTCAATCAAAGTCAGTTAGCCAATCAGGAGAAGGGGGGGTCTGAACGGCAGCTCCATGTCTGAATGGACACACGGAGCTTCAGTTTGGCTCTGGTGCCCCCATAACAAAATGCTTGCACTCAACAGGAGGGAGGGGCTAGGAGCAGCATCGAGGGACCCGAGAAGAGGGGGATCTCGGCCACTCTGTGCAAAACCAATTGCACAGAGGAGGCAAGTATAACATGTTTGTTATTAAAAAACAGACCTTACAATCACTTTAGGCTGCAACAGAATCAATCTTACACCTTGCACATACATTCAAAACGGACAGTGGCACTTAAATGTAGGTGCTTAAATATTTAATTTTCTTAAATCTCAGTTTACTTTTAAATAATACTTTAACCGTTTAGCCATTCTGATTGTCTAACTACAATTTTAGAGCTGAAATTAAACCTTGCTTTAGTTTGTGGTACAGAACATGGGCAATGACCATGACCGCATGATCTAAGGGAATGTTGATCTAAGATCTGCAGTTGCATTTAGAGAACTAGTCAGGACCACATGGGATATCGTATGGGGATTTAATTTTAAAGTAAATATACCTTTTAAAGCAAAATTTCTCTTACGTCCTCCGACAGTCGCCGCCTCTTCATATTCGTCACATATGGGGTATTAGACTTTGCTCCGAAGGAGTAGCTAGGCAACAGAATATGTTAACAATAAAGCTTTAACATATCCCACCCTCAAGGGGTGGTCCCCTCAGTCAATACCCTCCTACTTCCTGCAACCATATCTCAGTTTTAATGTCTAGCTTGTCAGGAGTGGCTGGCTCTCTCTGTGCTGGGACTTTTTGTCCCAGACTCTTTCTTCTTTTTAATATTTTGTTTGAGTTTTCTCTCTACCTTTACTTAGCTGTTATTTTTGTCAGCATTAGTTAGTTCTTCGGACGAAGAGGATCATGCGGACTGGGTCTCGGGCTGATCCCCCTGATCGCAGGTCGTGGGTCAGTGGCTTCCCAGTCTGCCATCGAGCGTTCAGCCAGGTAACGCTCCTGGCACAGTGAACGACCCATCCCTGTTCGGTGCAGGGATGATTGGTGAGGTGGCTACCTCACCGGACGCTGTGCGGTTTCTTAACCGCCATTGTGTGCGTCTTGAATTGCGACTCTCCCTGCCTCATGTGCAGCGGCTTGTTCGCCTGTGCGGGTTCCCCACGCCATGTGAGGTAAGTGTATCTATGTGGGGACCTGTCTGTCTGGGGGGGGTCTCAGTCTGGGACTGTGTAACCTGCCTTTATTCACACTGCTTGTCTCCCTATCTCTCGGCTGCATGCTGTGGGCTGCAAGGGGGGGGGGGGAGCTGTGTGACACTGTGTGTGTCAGGCTGGGCAGTGTGGGAAGCTGTGTGCTGTGGGGCATGTTTTTAATGGCATGTTGGGGCATATACAGCGATCGCTGCGGCGATCTAACATGTATCCATATAATGGGATAAAATTGTGTGTGTTTTTATGCACTGTGGAGCGGCAATTTCGGCGCCAAACGACGCCATTTTACCGGCGCCCGCTCCGGCCGCATGGTTTACATGCACGGCGGCCATTTTCTTGTAGCCTCCATAGGCTTACATAGAGCGCCCTGGCAGCATCACTTCCTCTTTCCTGGAACACCGATCGAGGCAGCAGCGGCAGCGGGGTCTCCTCAGGTTTTATCCTTCTATTCCTGTTTTCCATTGCCTGTATTCAGTTTGTATATTCCCTGTGGGGGTCTCATTGTGCCTGAGTGTGGTGCGGTGGGCTGCGCTTGCCGCGCTTGCTGAAAGGGGGCAGTTAACCCTTGGTTGTCTGGCATACAGGGGCAATGGATTCTCAGGAGGGCAAGTTTCCCACAGTATTGGTGGAAAGCCAGGGGACCGCTGTTTCCCCCCCAGGGGGGGATTTAGCCACTATTGTGGCTGGCCTTGCTGCCCAGGTGCAAATGCTGGTGGCTGCTCAATCTACTAAACGGCCCAGAGTTGCTCTGTCCTCTGATTCTGAGGGTGAAGGTGATGGGGCTGTTCTGGCAGGGACCCCCTTATCGGGGTCCCGCTCCTCTCTTGATCTAGTGGGGTCTGAGGTGGAGGCTGAAGTTGAGGGGGTCGATAATTCTCCCCCTGGCTCGCCTGAAGAGCTTGCAATCATGGATGAGTTGATTGCTTCCATTAAGCAAACGCTGCGTTTGCAGGACGAAGTGTGTCCCCCCGCTGCCTTGGCGGCTTATGGGACGCAGAGAAAACGCAGGACGCCGCAGGTTTTTCCCTGCAATGCTGATTTTCAGCGCGCTGTTAAGGATCAATGGCGCGATCTGCGCAAACCTTTTGCGGTACCAAGTAAATTCAAGCTGCGTTATCCTTTCTCGCCTGCCACTGATGAACGGTGGTGTGTGCCTCCGCCAGTGGATCATGCAATTGCGGTTTTGAACAAAGCCACTGCGATTCCTGCAGAGGGTTCCCCTGTTTTCCGTGATGCCACGGATAGGAGACTGGAGTCTCTTGCCCGTCATACTTATTCTGTTACGGGTTCTATGCTTAAGGCTCTGTTTGCTTCTCTCATGGCGGCCCAGGCGATCGCAAGTTGGACGCAGATGCTTAGGCGCGTCCTAGTGGCCGATTCGGCCTCGGCGGCGACCCTGGATATGGTGGATCAGATCCACCAGGGTGTCATGTATCTGTGTGATGCGGACCTGGACCTGATTCCGTTGGCTGCACGTGTGCACAGCGTGGCGGTGTTGTCTCGCCGCCTGGTTTGGTTGAAATGTTGGTCGGTGGACCAATCTTCACGTAAAACCTTAGCCAATCTGCCTTATGATGGGTCTCGCCTTTTTGGGGAGTCCCTGGATGTATTGATTAAGGGGATCACCGGGGGTAAGAGCACTCTCTTGCCCCATTTCCCCAAGGCTAAGGGGGCTTCTGGGAAGAAGCATGCGAATTTTCGGCCCCCTCAGGGGTCCTTTCGTGCCTTTCGGCCGCACTACAAGGGCAAACCGTTCAAAGGCCAAGGCTCTCAGAAGAAGCCCTGGTCTGGGAAACAGAAGTCCGGCCAATCCGGACCTGCGGCCCATAACAGTTCGGCCTGAAGGGGCGCCCTCACCCAGTTTTGGGGTGGGGGGACGCTTGCTCGGTTTTCTTCAGCCCTGGTTGGCCCGTGTGCGGGACAGATGGGTTCTGGAAATCGTTCGATCTGGTTACAAGATCGAGTTTCTCTCTCGGCCGGAGAGCAGATTTTTTCCCTCAAATCTACAACTGTCTCCAGAGCGCCTGCGGGATCTGCACCTGGCGGTGCGGGACCTGAGGGCTCAGGGTGTGGTGGTTCCGGTGTCTCATCGGGACAGATTTCGGGGGTTTTATTCCAATCTGTTCACCGTGCCCAGGAAGGAGGGCAAGGTTCGTCCGATTCTGGACTTGAAGGCTCTGAACCGCTCTGTGCGGGTTCGCAAGTTCCGCATGGAATCCCTGCGCTCGGTGGTGGCTGCCCTGGTTCCGGGGGAATTCATGGCCTCCATCGATTTGAAGGATGCGTACCTTCACATCCCCATATTCGAGGGGCATCAGAGATACCTTCGATTTGCCATTGCGGAGGATCACTACCAGTTCGTGGCGTTGCCCTTTGGGCTCGCCTCGGCTCCGCGGGTCTTCACCAAGGTGCTTGCACCGGTTCTGGCATTATTGAGGGCCCAGGGCATTTCTGTCCTGGGGTATCTGGACGACATTCTGATTCGGTCTGCGACCAGTCAGGGTCTGGAGAAGGACCTGTCTGTCACAATGCAAACTCTGCAGGAGTTCGGTTGGACGATAAATGTTCCAAAGTCGACACTGAGTCCGTCGGTTCGTCTTCCCTATCTGGGAATGATACTGGACTCGGTGCAGGCGAAGGTCTTCCTGCCGGAAGACAAACTCAGGACTCTTCAGGAGGAAGTCAGGTACCTCAGGGACGTTCCACACTCGTCTCTGCGGACGTGTATGAGATGTCTGGGATTGATGGTCTCGGCCTTCGAGGCGATTCCTTTCGCTCAGTTTCACACGCGGGGTCTCCAGGCGGAGATCCTGTCCAAGTGGGACGGGCGACCTCAATCTCTGGATCTTCAGATCTCGTTGAGTCATCGCACCAGGGAAAACCTTCTGTGGTGGCTACAGTCCCCGTTGGTGTCCGGGGGCAAGTCGTTTCGTCCGATCTCGTGGACGATAATCACTACGGATGCCAGCCTGTCGGGCTGGGGTGGTGTTCTGGGCGTTCTGTCCGCCCAGGGGACCTGGTCGGAGGGGGAGTCTTCCCTCCCGATCAACATTCTGGAATTACGTGCAATAAGGCTCTGTCTTCATCGCTGGACGGACCGGCTGCAGGGCTGCCCGGTTCGGGTGCAGACGGACAATGCCACGGCGGTGGCCTACATCAACCACCAAGGGGGCACCAGGAGTGCCCGAGCGGCTCGAGAAGTGGCCGACGTTCTGTCTTGGGCCGAGACTCATGTCCCGGCGATAACGGCGGTTCACATTCCGGGAGTGGAGAACTGGCAGGCGGACTATCTGAGTCGCCAGACCCTGGATCAGGGGGAATGGTCTCTCCATCCGGCTGTCTTCCAGATGTTGTGCGCGAAGTGGGGTCTTCCAGATGTGGACCTGTTCGCGTCTCGCCTCAACTACAAGGTGAAGAGATTCGTGGCAAGGACGCGCGACCCTCGGGCAGACGCGTCGGACGCGTCGGACGCGTTAGTGGCCCCGTGACATCAGTACAGGCTGATGTACGCTTTTCCACCGATTCAGTTGCTGTCCAGGTTCCTTCGCAGGTTACACTCGGAACGCAGCACGGTGATTCTTGTGGCACCGGACTGGCCTCGCCGGTCCTGGTACGCAGACCTCGTGAATCTGGCGGTCGACGCCCCCTGGCGTCTGCCTCTTCGAGACGATCTACTGTCTCAGGAACCGATTTACCATCCTGCTTTACAGTCGCTGGCTTTGACGGCCTGGCTGTTAAGACCGAGGTCCTGAAGGAGAAGGGTCTCTCTCCAGAGGTCGTTCATACCTTGATCAACGCGAGGAAGTCTTCCTCGGGAAAGGTTTATTACCGTACTTGGAAGGCCTATTTTGCCTGGTGTGAGTCCAGGGGGTTTTCACCCCGCACGTACTCGGTTTCCCGTGTGCTGTCTTTCCTTCAGACGGGTGTCGATCAGCGTTTGGCGCTGGCCACGATAAAGGGTCAGGTGTCTGCGCTGGCCGTTCTGTTTCAACGTCCCGTGGCTTCCGACTCCTTGGTTGGCACTTTTATTCAGGGTGTGCGGCATCTGGTTCCTCCTAGGAGGGATCCTTTGCCCCCCTGGGACTTGAATCTAGTTCTATCTGTGTTACAACGTGCTCCTTTTGAACAGATCAGGGAGATCTCGTTGTCTCTGTTGTCCAAAAAGGTCGCCCTTCTGGTGGCGATCACTTCGGCTCGCAGAGTGTCGGAACTGGCGGCTTTGTCCTGCAAGTCTCCGTACCTGGTTGTTCATTTGGATAAGGTGGTCTTGCGACCTAATCCTTCTTTTCTGCCGAAACGAGTTTCGGAATTCCATCTTAACGAGGATATTGTTTTGCCTTCGTTGTGCACGAAGCCTAAACATCCAAAGGAGGTGAGATTGCACTCTCTGGATGTTGTTCGGGCGATTAGGGTTTACCTTAAATCGACTGAGTCTTTTCGTAAGACGGACTCCTTGTTTGTTCTTCCAGAGGGTCCTCGGAAGGGCATGGCGGCTTCGGCCTCTACCATCGCCAAATGGATCAGGCAGACCATTGAACAGGCCTATGCCTTGCAGGGGAAGGTTCCCCCTGTGCCTGTGAAGGCGCACTCTACTAGATCACTGAGTACGTCTTGGGCCTGCCGTCATGGGGCTTCTGTAGCCCAGGTGTGTAAGGCGGCGACTTGGTCGACCGTGCACACTTTCACAAAATTCTACAAAGTAGATGTTCAGGCATCGGCGGATGCTTCCTTTGGCCGCAAGGTTCTTAGTGCGGCTGTTCCCTAGGGTCCCTTGTTGGGGACTCCTGGCTGTTGGGATATCTTTTGTATCCCCTGGTTTTTTTGTCTTTTCCTGGGTTGTTGCTCCTGTTGAGCACTTATTTTTGCTGTTGCCCAGCTGGTTTCCTTCCTTTGGTAAGGTTCCTTTCTTTGATGTGGAGACTGCGTTGCCTTTCGGCGCGGATGCGTTTCCCACCCCTCATGTTTGCACTGCTTTGGGACGTCCCCATATGTGACGAATATGAAGAGGCGGCGACTGTCGGAGGACGTAAGAGAAAACGGAATTTTTGTAAAATCTTACCTGTAAAATTCCTTTCTCTGAGTCCTCCGACAGTCGCCGCCCCCGCCCCTCTTTTGGGGTTTGAATGTATACTCTACTGCTATTCCACTAAAACTGAGATATGGTTGCAGGAAGTAGGAGGGTATTGACTGAGGGGACCACCCCTTGAGGGTGGGATATGTTAAAGCTTTATTGTTAACATATTCTGTTGCCTAGCTACTCCTTCGGAGCAAAGTCTAATACCCCATATGTGACGAATATGAAGAGGCGGCGACTGTCGGAGGACTCAGAGAAAGGAATTTTACAGGTAAGATTTTACAAAAATTCCGTTTTTAGTGAAATGATTTCTCAAACATGGGTTGAAAAAGTACCTCTCATCTGTCTTATATCGACTTTCTGTAATTCCCTGCATATAAAACCTCTGATTAACGTGGGGAGGGGGGGGGGGGAAGCATATTCACTTGTGAGATTCCTTAGGATTATACAGTGCTGAAAGTCTGATATGAATAACATGACGGGGAGAGTAAAGGATGAGCTTATTGGTGTGTTGTTTATCCTTTGCCACTGCTTGTCACCAATGGTTGATACAGTAGTAACACTGTATTTCTCTGCAATAAAACAAGATGTATTCCCCCACCAAGATTACATGTTTGTAGTGTGTGTGTGATTTTATATTTAACAACTGCACATTTTTTCTACTGTTCTTGATTATCCAACATTAAGTAATGCTTTACGTTTTATTGTTTTTAGGAAAAGTTATTGGGAAAAATGGGAAACTCATCCAAGAAATAGTTGATAAATCGGGGGTTGTTCGAGTTAGGATTGAGGCAGAAAATGATAAAAATATCTCCCAAGAAGAGGTACAATCCAATATTTGGGTACTGTTTCTTTGTTTAGTTTGTTCTCATTTGCCGAATTTAGTTATATTTAATGTTTTGTCTCTTACATTTAAAATACTGTATATTGTGCTTTTATACCCATTGTGTGCACCACTTCAGCTGAAGGAGACACTGCCACCTTGTCCATGTAGAACAAAGTGAATGTATCTTTTTTGAAAGGGAATTCCTTAAAGCGTTGCTCTAAAAAAAAAAATGATCCTGTTCCCTTAAAGCATGTTATACAGCACAATGGTTGCTCTGTGTCATTTGGCCCCCTGTAACACCTAAAAAAAAAAACCTGTCCGATCGTGCCAGTTTCTACCCTCCCCACTGTACACTGACCATGGTGTATCATGGCTGCTGAGCCCTGACACCATGGTCAGCGTTCGTGCCTCTGTCATCCGCAGCCCTGCACTGTCCTCCTCCCCCCCCCCCGCCTGTCAGCTCCGCTTCCAGCTGCTACAAAACTATGTTATGTTTACACCAGCCCCTCTGTTCAATTACAGTTTGTATCTTAGTGCTTGTGCTTTATTAAAAACAAAAAAATGCTTTCTACCTGTCACGTGAGCCTGTCAGCGCTCATGGGACTCCCGGCTCTCTCCTCCTCGGCTGACGTCAGAAGAAGGTTTCGGCTCTGCCAGCTGGAGATGTCCGATTATGGAGAGAAGAGAGCCAGGAGTCATGTGAGCAGCTTTCTTGTAATGAAGAAAAAAAGTGATTAAACCCGCGCTAGGTGAAACAAATATTAAATATAAAATTACATTTCTCTTACGTCCTCCGACAGTCGCCGCCTCTTCATATTCGTCACATATGGGGTATTAGACTTTGCTCCGAAGGAGTAGCTAGGCAACAGAATATGTTAACAATAAAGCTTTAACATATCCCACCCTCAAGGGGTGGTCCCCTCAGTCAATACCCTCCTACTTCCTGCAACCATATCTCAGTTTTAATGTCTAGCTTGTCAGGAGTGGCTGGCTCTCTCTGTGCTGGGACTTTTTGTCCCAGACTCTTTCTTCTTTTTGATATTTTGTTTGAGTTTTCTCTCTACCTTTACTTAGCTGTTATTTTTGTCAGCATTAGTTAGTTCTTCGGACGAAGAGGATCATGCGGACTGGGTCTCGGGCTGATCCCCCTGGTCGCAGGTCGTGGGTCAGTGGCTTCCCAGTCTGCCATCGAGCGTTCAGCCAGGTAACGCTCCTGGCACGGTGAACGACCCATCCCTGTTCGGTGCAGGGATGATTGGTGAGGTGGCTACCTCACCGGACGCTGTGCGGTTTCTGAACCGCCATTGTGTGCGTCTTGAATTGCGACTCTCCCTGCCTCATGTGCAGCGGCTTGTTCGCCTGTGCGGGTTCCCCACGCCATGTGAGGTAAGTGTATCTATGTGGGGACCTGTCTGTCTGGGGGGGGTCTCAGTCTGGGACTGTGTAACCTGCCTTTAATCACACTGCTTGTCTCCCTATCTCTCGGCTGCATGCTGTGGGCTGCAAGGGGGGGGGAGCTGTATGACACTGAGTATGTCAGGCTGGGCAGTGTGAGGAGCTGTGTGCTGTGGGGCATGTTTTTAATGGCATGTTGGGGCATATACAGCGATCGCTGCGGCGATCTAACATGTATCCATATAATGGGATAATATTGTGTGTGATTTTATGCACTGTGGAGCGGCGATTTCGGCGCCAAACGACGCCATTTTACCGGCGCCCGCTCCGGCCGCATGGTTTACATGCACGGCGGCCATTTTCTTGTAGCCTCCATAGGCTTACATAGAGCGCCCTGGCAGCATCATTTCCTCTCTCCTGGAAGCACCGATCGAGGCAGCAGCAGCAGCGGAGTCTCCTCAGGTTTTATCCTTCTATTCCTGTGTTCCATTGCCTGTATTCAGTCTGTATATTCCCTGTGGGGGTCTCATTGTGCCTGAGTGTGGTGCGGTGGGCTGCGCTTGCCGCGCTTGCTGTAAGGGGGCAGTTAACCCTTGGTTGTCTGGCATACAGGGGCAATGGATTCTCAGGAGGGCAAGTTTCCCACAGTATTGGTGGAAAGCCAGGGGACCGCTGTTTCCCCCCCAGGGGGGGATTTAGCCACTATTGTGGCTGGCCTTGCTGCACAGGTGCAAATGCTGGTGGCTGCTCAATCTACTAAACGGCCCAGAGTTGCTCTGTCCTCTGATTCTGAGGGTGAAGGTGATGGGGCTGTTCTGGCGGGGACCCCCCTATCGGGGTCCCGCTCCTCTCTTGATCTAGTGGGGTCTGAGGTAGAGGCTGAAGTTGAGGGGGTTGATAATTCTCCCCCTGGCTCGCCTGAAGAGCTTGCAATCATGGATGAGTTGATTGCTTCCATTAAGCAGACGCTACGTTTGCAGGACGAGGTGTGTCCCCCAGCTGCCTTGGCGGCTTATGGGACGCAGAGAAAACGCAGGACGCCGCAGGTTTTTCCCTGCAATGCTGATTTTCAGCGCGCTGTTAAGGACCAATGGCGCGATTTGCGCAAGCCTTTTGCGGTACCAAGTAAATTTAAGCTGCGTTATCCTTTCTCGCCTGCCACTGATGAACGGTGGTGTGTGCCTCCGCCAGTGGATCATGCTATTGCGGTTTTGAACAAAGCCACTGCGATCCCTGCAGAGGGATCCCCTGTTTTCCGTGATGCCACGGATAGGAGACTGGAGTCTCTTGCCCGTCATACTTATTCTGTTACGGGTTCTATGCTTAAGGCTCTGTTTGCTTCTCTCATGGCGGCCCAGGCGATCGCAAGTTGGACGCAGATGCTTAGGCGCGTCCTAGTGGCCGATTCGGCCTCGGCGGCGACCCTGGATATGGTGGATCAGATCCACCAGGGTGTCATGTATCTGTGTGATGCGGACCTGGACCTGATTCCGTTGGCCGCGCGTGTGCACAGCGTGGCGGTGTTGTCTCGCCGCCTGGTTTGGTTAAAATGTTGGTCGGTGGACCAATCTTCACGTAAAACCTTAGCCAATCTGCCTTATGATGGGTCTCGCCTTTTTAGGGAGTCCCTGGATGTGTTGATTAAGGGGATTACCGGGGGTAAGAGCACTCTCTTGCCCCATTTCCCCAAGGCTAAGGGGGCTTCTGGGAAGAAGCATGCTCATTTTCGGCCCCCTCAGGGGTCCTTTCGTGCCTTTCGGCCGCACTACAAGGGCAAACCGTTCAAGGGCCAGGGCTCTCAGAAGAAACCCTGGTCTGGGAAACAGAAGTCCGGCCAATCCGGACCTGCGGCCCATAACAGTTCGGCCTGAAGGGGCGCCCTCACCCAGTTTTGGGGTGGGGGGACGCTTGCTCGGTTTTCTTCAGCCCTGGTTGGCCCGTGTGCGGGACAGATGGGTTCTGGAAATCGTTCGATCTGGTTACAAGATCGAGTTTCTCTCTCGGTCAGAGAGCAGATTTTTTCCCTCAAATCTACAACTGTCTCCAGAGCGACTGCGGGATCTGCACCTGGCGGTGCGGGACCTGAGGGCTCAGGGAGTGGTGGTTCCGGTGCCTCATCGGGACAGATTTCGGGGGTTTTATTCCAATCTGTTCACCGTGCCCAGAAAGGAGGGCAAGGTTCGTCCAATTCTGGACTTGAAAGCTCTGAACCGCTCTGTGCGGGTTCGCAAGTTCCGCATGGAATCCCTGCGCTCGGTGGTGGCTGCCCTGGTTCCGGGGGAATTCAGGGCCTCCATCGATTTGAAGGATGCGTATCTTCACATCCCCATATTCGAGGGTCCTCAGAGATACCTTCGATTTGCCATTGCGGAGGATCACTACCAGTTCGTGGCGTTGCCCTTTGGGCTCGCCTCGGCTCCGCGGGTCTTCACCAAGGTGCTTGCACCGGTTCTGGCATTATTGAGAGCCCAGGGCATTTCTGTCCTGGGGTATCTGGACGACATTCTGATTCGGTCTGCGACCAGTCAGGGTCTGGAGAAGGACCTGTCTGTCACGATGCAAACTCTGCAGGAGTTCGGTTGGACGGTAAATGTTCCAAAGTCGACACTGAGTCCGTCGGTTCGTCTTCCCTATCTGGGAATGATTCTGGACTCGGTGCAGGCGAAGGTCTTCCTGCCGGAAGACAAACTCAGGACTCTTCAGGAGGAAGTCAGGTCCCTCAGGGACGTTCCGAACTCGTCTCTGCGGACGTGTATGAGATGTCTGGGATTGATGGTCTCGGCTTTCGAGGCGATTCCTTTCGCGCAGTTTCACACGCGGGGTCTCCAGGCGGAGATCTTGTCCAAGTGGGACGGGCGACCTCAATCTCTGGATCTTCAGATCTCGTTGAGTCATCGCACCAGGGAAAACCTTCTGTGGTGGCTCCAGTCCCCGTTGGTGTCCGGGGGCAAGTCGTTTCGTCCGATCTCGTGGACGATAATCACCACGGATGCCAGCCTGTCGGGCTGGGGTGGTGTTCTGGGCGTTCTGTCCGCCCAGGGGACCTGGTCGGAGGGGGAGTCTTCCCTCCCGATCAACATTCTGGAATTGCGTGCGATAAGGCTCTGTCTTCATCGCTGGACGGACCGGCTGCAGGGCTGCCCGGTTCGGGTGCAGACGGACAATGCCACGGCGGTGGCCTACATCAACCACCAAGGGGGCACCAGGAGTGCCCGAGCGGCTCGAGAAGTGGCCGACATTCTGTCTTGGGCCGAGACTCATGTCCCGGCGATAACGGCGGTTCACATTCCGGGAGTGGAGAACTGGCAGGCGGACTATCTGAGTCGCCAGACCCTGGATCAGGGGGAATGGTCTCTCCACCCGGCTGTCTTCCAGATGTTGTGCGCGAAGTGGGGTCTTCCAGATGTGGACCTGTTCGCGTCTCGCCTCAACCACAAGGTGAAGAGGTTCGTGGCAAGGACGCGCGACCCTCGGGCAGACGCGTCGGACGCGTTAGTGGCCCCGTGGCATCAGTACAGGCTGATGTACGCGTTTCCACCGATTCAGTTGCTGTCCCGGTTCCTTCGCAGGTTACACTCGGAACGCAGCACGGTGATTCTTGTGGCACCGGACTGGCCTCGCCGGTCCTGGTACGCAGACCTCGTGAATCTGGCGGTCGACGCCCCCTGGCGTCTGCCTCTTCGGGACGATCTACTGTCTCAAGGACCGATTTACCATCCTGCTTTACAGTCGCTGGCTTTGACGGCCTGGCTGTTGAGACCGAGGTCCTGAAGGAGAAGGGTCTCTCTCCAGAGGTTGTTCATACCTTGATCAACGCGAGGAAGTCTTCCTCGGGAAAGGTTTATTACCGTACTTGGAAGGCCTATTTTGCCTGGTGTGAGTCCAGGGGGTTTTCACCCCGCACGTACTCGGTTTCCCGTGTGCTGTCTTTCCTTCAGACGGGTGTCGATCAGCGTTTGGCGCTGGCTACGATAAAGGGTCAGGTGTCTGCGCTGGCCGTTCTGTTTCAACGTCCCGTGGCTTCCAACTCCTTGGTTGGCACTTTTATTCAGGGTGTGCGGCATCTGGTTCCTCCTAGGAGGGATCCTTTGCCCCCTTGGGACTTGAATCTAGTCCTGTCTGTGTTACAACGTGCTCCTTTTGAACAGATCAGGGAGATCTCGTTGTCTATGTTGTCCAAAAAGGTCGCCTTTTTGGTGGCGATCACTTCGGCTCGCAGAGTGTCGGAACTGGCGGCTTTGTCCTGCAAGTCTCCGTACCTGGTTGTTCATTTGGATAAGGTGGTCTTGCGACCTATTCCTTCTTTTCTGCCGAAACGAGTTTCGGAATTCCATCTTAACGAGGATATTGTTTTGCCTTCGTTGTGCACGAAGCCTAAACATCCAAAGGAGGTGAGATTGCATTCTCTGGATGTTGTTCGGGCGATTAGGGTTTACCTTAAATCGACTGAGTCTTTTCGAAAGACGGACTCCTTGTTTGTTCTTCCAGAGGGTCCTCGGAAGGGCATGGCGGCTTCCGCCTCTACCATTGCCAAATGGATCAGGCAGACCATTGAACAGGCCTATGCCTTGCAGGGGAAGGTTCCCCCTGTGCCTGTGAAGGCGCACTCTACTAGATCTCTGAGTACGTCTTGGGCCTGTCGTCATGGGGCTTCTGTAGCCCAGGTGTGTAAGGCGGCGACTTGGTCGACCGTACACACTTTCACAAAATTCTACAAAGTAGATGTTCAGGCATCGGCGGATGCTTCCTTTGGCCGCAAGGTTCTTAGTGCGGCTGTTCCCTAGGGTCCCTTGTTGGGGACTCCTGGCTGTTGGGATAAGTTTTTGTATCCCCTGGTTTTTTGTCTTTTCCTGGGTTGTTGCTCCTGTTGAGCACTTATTTTTGCTGTTGCCCAGCTGGTTTCCTTCCTTTGGTAAGGTTCCTTTCTTTGATGTGGAGACTGCGTTGCCTTTCGGCGCGGATGCGTTTCCCACCCCTCATGTTTGCACTGCTTTGGGACGTCCCCATATGTGACGAATATGAAGAGGCGGCGACTGTCGGAGGACGTAAGAGAAAACGGAATTTTTGTAAAATCTTACCTGTAAAATTCCTTTCTCTGAGTCCTCCGACAGTCGCCGCCCCCGCCCCTCTTTTGGGGTTTGAATGTATACTCTACTGCTATTCCACTAAAACTGAGATATGGTTGCAGGAAGTAGGAGGGTATTGACTGAGGGGACCACCCCTTGAGGGTGGGATATGTTAAAGCTTTATTGTTAACATATTCTGTTGCCTAGCTACTCCTTCGGAGCAAAGTCTAATACCCCATATGTGACGAATATGAAGAGGCGGCGACTGTCGGAGGACTCAGAGAAAGGAATTTTACAGGTAAGATTTTACAAAAATTCCGTTATTGCAGCAGCTGCTCACCAAGTAAATACCTCAGATATATAGTATTGTCAAGAAAAAACAGCGCTTGCAAAAATGCCAACTAATTTTCATATAACTCATGGACGAATGTATGTTATGCAATCAACAATGAAAATTGCACAGTGTTAATAAATACCATTAACTAGTGATAAACCATTCATCAGTAAATGAAAATGCACCAGTGCTTTTAAATGTGAAATTAGAAAAGATATATATGGCAAAAAATAAATAAAATCCAATTACTGTGCAAACAAGCAATCAATTGAAAGTGATGAAGTGCTGATAATAACACAACAAGGTGCTGAAGTGCTGAGGTGCTTCAAAGATCCAGTGCAAGGTGTTTAAGAATCCCTCCAAGAACCGCACTTGCCAGATTTGATGAACCCTCCACTGGGGTCAAAACTGATTGATAAATGAAACGACCTCCTCCAAGCTGCCTTTATCCTCTTGTTTTGATTCAAATCAGCAGGGGACACAATTACTTCACTGCGAGTCTAATTCCTCCAGGGTGCAATTCGATTGCAATGGCCCCTTAAAGCTCCAGTTTTTCATCTGTTCACTGTGTTGCCATAGTTCATCCTTGATGGGCACCTCAGAAGCATTTGTCGCTGCAGGGCCACAGAAGAGATTCCATGTTGCTTTTAGCCTGGTTACTGCAGGAACAAGCATGTGCTTCCATGTGTAGGTCAAATCTCTTCTGTGGCCCTGCAGCGACAAATGCAAATTTAGACTTGGTGCCTCCCTTGGAAGGGGTGGCACTGTGGGGGCGCTTCATTTTTTTAATGACAGCCTTGCTTCCATTTATTGTGTGGGGCACCTGACCCTTTTAGCGCTGCGGGACCATCAGGGTACCCTGCCTGGGCGTGCCCGTCACAACGGGCGGCCCCTTTAAAGGGGACTATTTCCTATCATGCCCTCTATTAAGGGCGAACCCACCCCCCTTGTTTTTTTGTAGGGTCCAGTGGGCCCTTTGCGGGATTGCAGTTGGCGACCTCCCCTGATTGGTTGTTTTCCGGGTGAGCTTAGTATATAGCGACCCTACTGGGTCTGCGTCCACGAGTGCTCAGTTAGTGAGGATGCTTCCTCTGCTCCTCTAGCCGCGCATGAAAAGGCGCTGGTGGATGCACGGTTTGTATCAGTGTGTGACACTTTAAAAAAGGAGGTTGCAGCTAATGCTGCGTCGGAGGCGCCGGTCCCTTTTGGCACCCACAGGCCCTCCAAAGCGGCGAGGGTGTTCCCTTTTCTGCTTACGTTGACAACCTTGTCACAAAACAGTGGGGTTGTCCAAAACGCAGTGGTTCCTAAGCACTTTTTGCTTGCGATGTCCTTGTGAGGATTAACTGCGTTAATGGTGGACGGTCCCACCTGTTGTGGACTCGTCGGTTTCCAGGTTAAATGAAGCTACCTTCATTCCGGTTGAGCAGTCCCCGGCCTTTAAATATCCAGCTGATAGGAGGCCGCAGGCTCTGGCCCGCCATATGTTCGCTGTAGCTGGTTCGGCACTTACGCCGGTATTTAGTTTTGCCCTGGGGTTGCAAGCTCTGACTGAGTGGGCTAAACTTTTACACTGGGACCTGGAGGGGAAACCGCTTCCCCCTGTCTTTGCAGAGCTGGTGGATCAGTTGTCCAGGGGCTACAGTTTATCTGTGATGTCTCTTGGATGCTGCTCCTTTGATTTCTAGGCTGTCTGTATCAGCAGTGGTCCTTCGGCATATTATCTGGCTGAAATACTGGTCTGTGGACCAGACTTCTAAGAAGGCCTTATCTGATCCTCCTCTTGTAGGGGATTGCCTGTTTGGAGATTCCTTTGATGACCTCGTTAAGGGTCTCAAAGGTGGGAAGAGTACTCTTCTTCTGCAGACTACCAAAGGCAAGGAGCCCCGTTATATCAGGGTCTCAAAGACAAGGGATCAGAAGTCAGGGCCTTCTAAGAGAACCTGGTCTGGGAAGCCACAAGCGGGCTCTTCCAGACATGCGGACAAGGCTGCCTCTGCATGAAGGGACACCCTCACTCGTATCTGGGGTAGGGGGACGTCTTTGCTGGTTTCCGAATCCATGGACCTCCCTGGTATAGGACACGTGGGTCTATGAAGTTATAAGGTCAGGCTATGAGATCGAGTTTGGTTTTTTCCTCAGGAAAGGTTCTTTCCTTCCAGCCTGCACTTGTACCAGATCACTGATAGGTCTCTTTTTTGGGGTAGTGCAAGACTTGTTCCTTCAAGGTGTGATTGTTCCGATTTAGGAATGTTTTCAGGGGTTTTTACTCAAACCTCTTTACAGTCCCAGGAAGGAAGGGAAGGTACGTCCAATTCTGGACCTCAAGGCGCTAAACTGCTGGTGCGAGTACAGAAGTTACACTTGGAGTCCATTTCACATGGTAGTGGTGTCCCTACGTCAGGGGGATTTCTTCCTGCCTCTATCAACATCAAGGACGTCTACCTGCACATTCTAATATGTGCCAGTCACCAATGCTTCCCCCATTTTGCCGTGGGCAAGGAGCATTATTGGTTTGTGGCGTGGACCTTTGGTTTCGCCTCCACTCCTCGGGTCTTTATAAAAGTGTTAGCCCCGGTACTGTTATTGTTTGAGTCAGCGGGGGATTGCAGTACTAGGGTACCTGGACGATCTTCTGCGAGCGGAGTCTCTGACTGCTTTGATGGACAACTGGAGATTGCTCTGCGAACTCTGATGGAGTTTGATTGGATTCTGAACCTTCAGGAGTCTGCTTTGGTTCTGTCCATAAAAACTGGACTATCTGGGTCTGACTCTGGACTCGGCCTCAGCCAGAGTGTTTCTTCCTCTGGAAAAACTCCAGACATTGCAAGAGGTAATTCAGCTTCTGTTGTTCAGCAGACGGTCATCCCTCCGAGCTTGCATGTGGGTGCTGGGCCTAATAGTGTCTACCCTCAAGGCGGTCTGTTTGCACAGTTCCACACAAGATCTCTGCTAAAGAGATTCTGGTGAAATGGGACAACGATCCACGGTCTCTAGAGGTGGCTTCGTTCTCTGGCACTTCGACAGGGAAAATTCTTTCTCCCCCTGTACTGGACGGTTGTCACCACTGATGCCAGCCTGTCCAGGTAGGGAGGCATCCTAAACACAGATGTGCTAAGGGGATCTGGACTCTGGCAGAGTCCAGACTGACAATTAATGTTCTGGAACTCCGAGCGATCAACCTTTGTTTAGCTCATTGGACAATTCTTCTTCAGGGGTGTCCGGTACGAATTCATTTGGGCAGTGCCACAGCCGTGGTCTATGTCAATCTCCAAGGGGGCACAAGTAGTGTCCTGACAGCTCAGTAAGTAGCCAGCATTCTAAGGTGGGCTGACTGATTCGTTCCAGCCCTCTAAAATTTCTGGCATGACACCTGTGCAGGATCAAAGCAGAAGGGATTCCGTCCATACTGACATTGCCGGTCTTGGCACACCTATCGGGTAATGGCTGGTCGCCAATGCTTCTTGGGGGGGCTTCTTCTCAGGGAGAATCGGCAGTCCCAAGGACCAATCCACCATCGTAGACATCCATTGCGTGTTGTGAGTCTCATGGGGTTCATCTGTGTTCCTTCTCTGGGGATCAGATCTTAACCTTCCTTTTAAGGGGGGTGGGTTGAACAAAAATTGGCTTTGAGTACCATCAAGGGCCAGGTCCTTTTCCAAGGACCTTTGGCCTCTCACTCCCTGGTGTGTACTTTTTCTTTAGGGTGTCCGACATTTGGTTCCTTCACTGCGGGCTCCGTCGCCACCCTGGTATTGTGGTGCTTTCAGCTCTACAGAGACATCCCTTTGAAAATATTCGGGAGAATACCCTGCTTGAGCTGTCCCAAAAGGTGGCCTTTTTGGTGGCTATCACCTCTGCATGCAGGGTGTCGGGAACTGGCGGCGTTATACGGAATTTCACCGGACGTTCACCTTATCTGGTGATTCACGAGGTTAAGGTGGTGCTTCACCCCTGTCCGTCATTCCTTCCTAAGGTGGTCTCTGACTGACATTGTGTTGCCTTCCCTGTGTCCCAGTCCAAAACATCCAAAGAAAATTGCCTTGCATGCGGTTCGGGCAATTGGGGTGTACTTGGCAGCTACCGAGTCTTCTGCCAGGGCCCCCGTCCTGCCTGGGCCTGTTCTTGAAACCTAGGGATCCCTCCTGGGTCCTGGGAGCCTGGTTCCCACCATTTTGCTGTAGCCTGGGTGTTTCTATGCACGGTGGCTATGTATAGTTTGGCGGCCATTTTGCGGGGGTTTGCCTTTGAAAATAGCAGTGGAGCCCTGTGGGTGGCGATTTTGGCGGTAGGAGCCCCTTCTCATCCCCTGCTGCTGACTCCTGGATCTTTTCACTTCCTGACCGCTGCTTGTGGAGTCCAGATTATCCTGGTGGCTCCAGGTGCCTGTTTCTGCTAGGTGGTGAGTCTAGTGAGGTTCTCCCCTCTCTGCTGAGGATCACTTGGTGCTTTGTGCCTGGCGACTGGGTGGTGCTGCCAGCGCGGTGGGGGTTATCCCTTTGCAGTGGGGTCCCCCTCCCCCTGACTCATGGAGTCTTTGGAGCACATCTCCTCACCTGACCCCCTCTCTGGAGCTGCGGGGCCTTCCTGGTCCCAACCATCCATCGATGCACTGACAACGGTCCTGGAGTCCTTTGTGTCCCAGGTGGAGGTGACCTTCGGGTGAAGGGCTAGTAAAAAGCACGTCCCTGCAAAGGGAGATCCTGGCCAAATAGGACAAGTCTACGCAGTCTCTCTGCTCAGGGGTTCTGGACACTAGAAGAGTCCAGACTACCGATCAATGTCTTGGAACTTCAAGCGATCAGACTGTGCCTGGACCATTTGACAAATCGTCCTCAGGGATGTCCAGTGCGCATTTAATCTCACAATGCCATGGCTGTTGCTTATGTCAATCACCAAGGGGGCACAAGAAGTGTCCTGGCAGCCGGCATTCTAAGGTGGGCCGAACTGTTCGTTCCAGCGTTCTCTGCCGTACACATTGCCAGGGTGGAAAACTGGCAGGTGGATTACTTCAGTCGGCAGGCGTTGAACCAAGGGAAGTGGTCCTTTCATCTGGAGGTGTTTCATCAGTTGTGTCTCCGGTGGGGCATCTCCATGGTGGATTGGTAGGCGTCTCGACTCAACAGAAAGGTGCAAAGGTTTGTGGCTCGGTCACAGGATCCTCTGACGGATGCCACAGACGCGCTGTGGTTCAGTATCATCTGATTTTAATCCTTCTGTCCTCTCAAGCTTCTGCCAAGACTTCTATGCAGAATCGTGGCAGAAGGGATTCCATTTATCTTAGTGGCTCCGGACTGGCCTCGTATGCTGATCTGGTGCAGCTGGTTGCGGACGTTCCTTGAAAGCTTTCTCTCAGGGAGGTTCTGCTGTCCCAAGGACCAATCTTACATCCTGCCTTACAGTAGCTGTCATTGACGGCTTGGCTGTTGAACGCCACGTGCTGATGGATAGAGGTTTATCTGAGTTGGTGATTCCAACGCTGTTCAAAGCTAGGAAATCGACTTCTAGGAAGATCTACCATTGTACGTGGTTGACGTACATTGCATTGCGTGAGTCTTTTGAGGTTCATCCTTGCTCCTTCTAGGTGTCTCGGATCTTGACCTGCCTTCAACGGGGGTTGAGCAGTAACTGGCCATGAGTACTATCAAGGTGTCTGCTTTGGCGGTCTTCTTCCAACGACCCTTGGCCACACACCGCCTGGTACGTACCTTTCTTCAGGGTGTCCGACATTTGGTTCCTCCAGTTCAGTATCCGTTGCCGCCTTGGGACCTCAACTTGGTGCTTTCGGTCCTCCAGAATCCTTACTTTTGAGAATCTTCAGGAGATTCCCTTGCTTACACTGTGTCAGAAGGTGCCTTTTCTGTGGCTATCACCTCTGCGTGCAGGGTGTCGGAACTGGTGGCGTTATCCTGTCATTTACCCTACTTGTTTATTCACAGAGATAAGGTGGTTCTTCGCCCCTGTCCGTCGTTCCTTCCAAAGGTTGTCTGATTTTCATTTGAATGAAGACCTTGTGTTGCCTTCCCTGTGTCCCAGGCGGAAACTTCCACAGGAAATTGCCTTGCATGCTTTGGATGTGGTCCGGGCAATTAGGGTGTACCTGGCAACTACGGAGTCTTTTAGTAAGTCAGACTCACTATTTATGCTCGAGGATTGCCCTAGGAAAGGGTTGTGGGCTTCCTCTGTGACCATTTACAGAGGGATTGGACAAGCGGTTATTCAGGCCTATTCCATCAGTTTTCCCTGTTAAGGCACACTCTACTCGGGCACTTAGTGCCTCCTGGGCTTTCTGTCATCAGGCGTCAGTGATGCAGGTTTGCAAGGCAGCCACCTGGTCTTTGGTGCACACTATCACAAAGCTCTACAAAGCGGATGTGTTGGCATCTGCGGATGCTTCTTTTGGCCGCAAGGTTTTGCAGGCTGCTGTTTAGAGGACTTGATCCTCTTTGAGGGTGTATTGTTTTTTTCTGGTTGGCTCCAGTTTTGGTTGAGCTCCTGTTGCCTGTTTGGCTACTGTTTAGCCTTTGGAATTTTTTTTGCGGTTTCCACCCCCTCATGTTTAACACTGCTTTGGGACGTCCCAATGGTCAAGAATGATAGGAGCTGTGTCTGCCAATAAACCAAAAGAGAAAATGTGATTTTTGACTTACCGTAAAATCCTTTTGTCTGATGTTTGTTGACAGGCACAGCATCCACCCCTCTGTGGAGTTGTGATTCTTTTGACACTGCTTGTAACAAAACTGAGTACCTATAGCAGAGAGAGGGAGTATACCCCCTGGGAATGACAATAGGCGTAGCAAGATTATTTTTCTGGCTAGTGCCCTACTCCTGTAGGGGGTTGTTTAACCCAATGGTTATGAAGATCAGGAGCTGTGAACATCAGAGAAATGTATTTTACAGTAAGTCAAAAATCCAATTTTATTTTATTTTTTCAGTTTCTTAACTGATGAACACAGACTTAGTTGAAACTGTTTTTAAAAACATTTAGGGGCAGTTGAAGCTAGAACAAGAAAAGTACCACTGCAAGGGTCAAATGATTGTTATATCTAGAGGTTCAGGAAAAAGCGGAAACCTCTTATTCCTCACTCCAGCAGGCTTTCTCTATCCTTATCACTGGTCTGGCACTGCCAGCTGTGATCATACAAATAATGCAGGGTTAGGAGTCCAGCACTGTAGTTGATGATGATAATGCAGAGGGACCAACCCCATGCTGAAGCTTTGGGGAGAGGACAGCCTGCTAGAATAGGGAAAAGGGTATGTAATGGAGTTTCTTCCTCCACCCTCTAGAAATAACGAGCATTTAACCTTTGCAGTGGGAGGGGACTTCACTGCAAGGGTATTTTTGTGTTTCAGCCCAGAGTTCAGATTTCAAAAGTCACAGTTGTTAAAATACCTTTCTTAAGGTTAAAGATGGAATTTAGTCCGTCTAAACTAATTTGCTAAGTTCTAGCTATAAAGCTGATCTTCGGATTTTAGTAAAGTTTATTTTGTTTGGACCGAGTTGGTTCATACAAACCATTACCTTCACTGAGAAATGCATTAGCTGGGAGCTCTGTTTAAGCTGTATGTAGCCTCAGCTACATACAGTGCTGGGTTTGAGCAGTGTGATGGAAATCTATCCTTCACCCGGAACAGGATCGAGTCAGGGCGAGCTGCACTTAGCCTTTCACAGGGAGCTTTGTATTCTATCAATGAATACAAAGCTTCCTCTGATTGTCAGAGACTGGAGGATGACATCACGGTGTGGGGACTTAATGTCCCACATCCGGGACAAAATGGGGTCGGGTTGAGTCTCGCTATGCTGCTTCTATGAAGAAATATAAAGCTTCTTCTAAATGGCTGAGGCAGAGATTGTGATGTCATCCTCCCACCTCCACCAGTTAGAGGAAGCTTAGTATTTATTCATGACTCAACTTTGTTCCAGGTCTGGGGCAGGAAGTTCCCATCCCACTGCTGGAGTATAGTGCTGTATACTGGATGTAGCTGAGGCTACATACAGTTCCTACAGCGCTGACAGCCACTGCATCGGTTAGTGAAGGTAATAGTTTTTTGTTTGGAACAGCTTTGCCCAAATAAACTATTTTGAAACTTCATTAAATCTGGAAATCAACTTCAAGCTAGTGGTGAAGATTTTTTTTCAGAATTTAGGGCCAGACAACCGAATATAAAAGATTGTACACTTTTGTTGAAAAGAAGCAACAAACAGATGGTTCTTTTAAAGATAATAGAGATATTATCCTCATATGAAATATGTCTATCTGTTTTGCACTGTAGACTTGCCAGGATTAATATATATTTATCTTTTGTTTGCTGACAGAGCACTTCATATTCTTGATCATAGGGTTTTAGCGATACCTTCAGGAGTAGGACACTAGGCAAAAAACAAAACCAAGCACATAGCACAGCCTTTGAGCAGTTCTTGATGGTAGTAAATGCCCTCTCTGCAATGGGCAGCTACTGAGCCGATCTGTCTCAGGAGAGTTACCCATAACTCCTGCTGGATCTGTAAGTAGGACCTACAGGACCTGCTTCTCCAGGGCGTGATAGCCCCAGTTCTGTGGACAGATTTTGGGCCTTCTACTCCAACCTGTTTATGGTTCTGAAGAATGTGTCCATCTGATAGTGGACCACAAGACCCTGAATTGCTTTGTGAAAGTAAATAGGTTTAGGATGGAATCTGTGAGTTCTGTGGTGGCCTCCCTTCATCAGAGGCATTTTCTGGCCTTCATAGACCTTTAAGGATGCGTATTTATATGTTCCCATCTGTACCAGATGCAGCACTTCCTTTGCTTTTGTGGTCTGGGATGTACATTAATTTGTAGCGCTCTCTTTTAGTCTGGCCTCCACCCCCCCTAGGTGTTCATTAAGCTGTTGGCTCCAGTCCTGGCATTGCTGGACAATGGGGGATTACCATGATAGCCTGTCTGCACGACCTCCTCCTGTGAGCAGAATCTCATTCCACTCTGACTCTGACTGATCCTCCACATGCGCAGGCCAAGGTGTTCCTCCTGCCAAACAAGCTACGGAAACCCTGGACTGTGGTTCAATTGCTGGTGGTCTTCTGTGTTTTGCATGTACAGTGGACAAAAAAAGTTGACACACCCCTGTTAAAATGTCAGGTTTCTGTGATGTACAAAAATGAGAATAAGATAAATCATTTCAGAACTTTTTCCACCTTTTAATGTGACCTATAAACTGTACAACTCAATTGAAAAACACACAAATCTTGTAGGAAAGGGGGGGGGGGGAGTAAAAATAAAAAAAACTATAGTAAAAACGATATACTAATGTGGTTGCGTAAGTGTGCACACCCTCTTAAAACTGGGGATGTAGCTGTGTTCAGAATTAAGCAATCGCATTCAAACGCATGTTAAATAGAAGTCAGTACACACCTGCCATCATTTAAAGTGCCTCTGATTAACCCCAAATAAAGTTCAGCTGTTCTACTAGCTCTTTCCGGACATCTAGTCACATCCTACCGCAAAAGCCATGATCTGCAGAAAGCTTCCAAAGCATCAGAGGGATCTCATTGCTAAAAGGTATCAGTCAGGAGGAGGAGGATACCAAAGCACTTCCAAGGCATTAGCTATACCATGGAACACAGTGACGACAGTCAAGTCATCATCAACCAGAGAAAATATGGCACAACATTGACATTACCAAGAACTGGACATCCCTCCAAAATTGATGAAAAGAAGAGAAAATAACCATTCAGGGAGGCTACCAAGTGGCCTACAGCAAAATTAAAGGAGCTGCATGAATATCTGGCAAGTCCTGGCTGTGTGGTACATGTGACAACAATCTTCCGTATTCTTGATATGTCTGAGCTATGGGGTTGAGTGGCAAGATGAAAGCCTTTTCTTATGAGGAAAAACCTCCAAGCCTGGCTAAATTTTGCAAAAACACATCTGAAGTCTCCCAAAAGCATGTGGGAAAATGTGTTATGATCTGATGAAACCAAGGTTAAACTTGTAAGATATGTTTGGCGCAAAAGCAACACTGCACAGAACCAAAAGAACACTATACCCACAGTGAAGCATGGTGGTGGCAGCATCATGCTTTTGGGCTGTTTTTCTTCAGCTAGAACAGGGGCCTTAGTCAAGGTAGAGGGAATTATGAACAGTTCCAAATACCAGTCAATATTGGCACAAAACCTTCAGGCGTCTGCTAGAAAGCTGAACATAAAGAGGAACTTCATCTTTCAGCATGACAACGACCCAAAACATACATCAAAATCAACAAAGGAATGGCTTCACCAGAAGAAGATTAAAGTTTTTAAATGGCCCAGCCAAGTACCAGACTGAAAATCTGTGGGGTGACCTGGAGAGGTCTGTGCACAGGAGGTGCCCTCGCAATATGACAGATTTGGAGTGTTTTTGCAAAGAAGAGTGGGCAAATATTGTCAAGTCAAGATGTGTCATGCTGATAGTCATACCCAAAAATGCTGAGTCCTGTAATAAAATCAAGATGCTTCAACAAAAGTATAAGTTTACGGGAGTGCAAACTTTTGCAACCATATTTTTTATTTATTTTTTGCCTCCCTCAACCTAAAAGATTTCAGTTTGTTGTTCAACTGAGTTGTACCGTTTATAGGTCAAATTAAAGGTGGAAAATTTCTGAAATGATTTATCTTTGTCTTTACATCACAGAAACCTGACATTTTAGCAGGGATGTGTGGACTTTTTATATCCCACTGTAGGTTCTAGGCCTCATGGTGTCCACCCCTTTTTGGAGGCGGTCCCATATGCACAGTTCCACACAAGGGTCTTGCAAAAGAAGATCCTGTCCAAGTAGGACAAGTCTCCCCTGTCCTAGGACAATCGGATCCGCTTAGGACATTTGAACGGGGCCTCCTTTCTCTGGTGGCTTCTGCCTCTCACACTTCAGGCTGAAAAGTAGTTTATCTCTCTCATTTGGATGGTGGTAATGACTGACACCAGCCTGTCCCGCTGAGGGGGAGCTCTGAGCACGGGGTCGACCCAGCTTCTTCGGGGATGCCCGCTGATGAGCCATTTGGACAAAGCCATGGCAATGGCCTATGTCAATTACCAGGACGTAACACAGAGTTCAGCAGCAGTGCTGAAGGATTCACACATTCTTCAGTGGGTGGAACGCCACGTGCAAGCTCTTTCTGCCATTTGGATTCCAGGCATGAACAATTGGCAGGGGGACTACCTCAGTCGTCAGATGCTGGATCAAGGAGAATGGTCCCTGGTCTTTTGTCTCACAGGAAGGTGGTGGAGACTCATGGTAAATGTGAGGGGTCCCCTGGCGGATGCGACGGTTGCTCTAGTGGTGCTGTGAGGCCATTATCACCTCATTTACTCCTCCCCACTCCCAGGAAAACAGTTGTCCAGGCTTATGCCATTAAGGGTCGGCTCTTTCCTTACCCCGATACGGTGCATTCTACCAGGGCCATTAGTGCCCCCTGGGTGTTTTGACGTCAGTCGCCAAGTTTTACTAAATTGTTGTTTTGATTTCTTCAGATTGCATGTTTTGGCCACAAGGTTTTGCAAGCAGCAAGGATTCTTGTTCCTCTTCGGGGGGATATCGGGTGTTGTTGCATATTCTTCTCTCGACTCCTAGTGGCACTGCTTTGGGAAGTTCCTACAGAAAGGGATAACAGCATTTTTTCGTTATGAAATCCTTTTCTGAGTTTTAATAATGGACACAACACCCACCCCTCCTTTGAGGTTTTTCCTCCTTTTACTGCTTTATGACAAACTAAGCTGCCTATTGCAGGGGGTTTAATATCAACTAGGACTGCACATAGGCAGTTCTGTTTTCTTTTTTTTTCTCTGCTTAGTGTCCTACTCCTGAATGTGGCGCTATAACCTTATGGTCAAGAATATGATGTGCTGTGTCCGTCAATGAAGCAAGAGAAAGGGATTTTATGGTAACAAATCACATTTTCTGTGCATATTTATCATATAAGTTTTGTGAATTGTGCCAATGTTTTTTCAGGGAATGGTTCCGTTTGTTTTTGTGGGTACAAAGGACAGCATCACCAATGCAACAGTTCTACTGGACTATCACCTAAACTATTTAAAGGTAATTTCTACAACCTTACATCGGCATGCATTTTAAGAAAGGGTTAAATGATCTTTTAAAATTATTGTATTTCATGCACAGATATGAGGTCAGTAATGCCATTGAATGTTGTCCTTTATTTTACTGGGATACAAAGATCTAATATGTTTTCAATGATACTAGGAAGTAGACCAACTCCGTTTGGAGCGGCTTCAGATTGATGAACAGCTTCGGCAGATCGGAGCTAGCTCAAGGCCTCCACAGAATCGTCCTGATAAAGAGAAGGGTTATCTGAGTGAGGACTGCAGTGGTATTGGACGGGGAGGACGTCCCTACAATAACAGAGGGCGCAGCAGGCGAGGTACAGGATATGCCTCAGGTGGGTCTTTTGGACTTGGTAACCTAGTCTAAAAACACAGGTATTCTGATTAAGTAAGACATCCAGTCAAATTAGTCTTTTGTGAACGTTAAGTGGGTCTTTCACTTTTTCACTATATAAGAAAGGATGCTAATCTTATATCATGACAATACAATGAAGAACTAAGCTGAGTACCACTTACCATTTAGGGCCTTTTCAGATACTCCCCTTCTTGTGTTTGAGGTTAATGCTTGATGTGTTGCATTAAGGCAATTAAATTCAAAAGAAACCAGAACAGACGGAGCAAGACATTAAGCATTTTTTGTGCTGTACCGCAACACTCAGTAGTGCGTTGTGGTGCACTGCAACACAAGTGCATCAGTGCTGAGTTGCCTTACTGCAAAGAAGTGTGTTGTGATAGTGCCTACGTTACTGCAATTCACCACATTGAAAAGGTGTGTACTGAATACACCTGGAGGTCCATCAGTGATACTACTCACTACACATATGTTGTATATTTAAAAAAAAAAAAGTGTTTTTCGTACATCACAGGACACCGTGCAGGCTATAAATCGTGTCTACCTGGGTTATGTGCCTCTTATAGGTAAATGGACACTGGCAGACCAGACAAAGTCCTACCCTAAATAACCTCTCGCATATAGTAAGTGCCTCCGTTTTTTTTTTTTCACCAGTATCTAAGGGTGATACTGACTGCTGTACAGCTCTCTGCACAAAACGCTACCAGGTTCTTAAATGGTTACAGTAGGAATCAGAAGATTGTGATTTTTTTTTTTCTTCTGATCCATTCCTATAGCTGTGACCCTAAGGTGGATGGTACCCAGGCCTTGCTACGATATAAATGGATGAACATGGGGATTGTCTATAATGCAATCTTTTGGCACTGGACCCTGTGTGTATGGAGCCCTGTGCACTCTGAGTGACCGAGGCATTTCCGGCAGGGTGCTGTACAGGTTCAGATTGGTGGACCCCAAGGAAAAGGGAATTGTGTCCCTGAGGGTCTAATCAGACATTGCCTGCCATGATGGGGGAAGATTGGATCTTGATCTTTTACAGACAGATCCTACGGCAAGATTGGTCAGTGTTTGGGTAGCCTGCTGGTATCAGCTGCCTGTGTTTTGCCTTTATTCCAATAAAGGGCAATGGTGTACATTGTTGGAATGGGCCTGGACCTTTTACTTTGTTAGAGATACTGTGGATGCTTCTGCCTGTTTCATCTACTTTTTTCTGCTCCTACTAATTAATAATCAAGCGCTCGGCATTGGGTGGACTGCATATGCAGCTGGGTGTAATCCCTGTGCATAGCATAGGCCCCTGTGCATAGCATAGGCCCCTGTGCGGTCTGCCGATTGGATACCTACGGCCATTTTGCTGGCATGATAACCAGCCAACTAACAGTCAGAGGGATTCCAGCAGTGTCTGAGTTCACTGGAAAAATCGAAACGGTCAGCCATGGTTAAGGTATCACAGCAAGTTTGATTATTTATAAATTTTGATGAGCTGAGGCATCCCAGCAAGTATATATCTTGGGTCATGTGAGTACACCAATGACTGGGTGCTGGCAGCCAAGTGATCTAGATCAGCCTTTTTCAACCACTGTGCCCAAGTTTCTTCAGGGGCGCCTTGGAAAAATGCCTAAAAATTGTCCAAAAGTTCTGTACAAGCTGGCATGTGGATGAAGCCTTCCTTTTAGTTATACAAAGCCACGGATTTTCATTGTGGACCATTACAACCTTCTAGCTGCCAGCATCCTAACAACCAATGGCATCATCCGTTGATATGGAGGATGTCAGTTGCCTGCCTAGCATCCTTGTTTGACCCACCCCTGCCCCTCTTCATCAGCGTTGGGGTCACATTAGCTGAGTGATGGAAAAAACTGAGGGAGAAGAGAAACATTTGAATACTAGTCAGTACCCATTTGCAAAAGTGTATTTGCTTTGGAAGAATAAATCGCCTTTAACATTGGGTGTCCTACTTGTGTGGATGGTTTTTACATTCTAGAATGGGGTGCTTCGGGACTGTTCATAATTTTGTAAAGGGTGCCTCGAGATTGTCCATCATTTTTAAAGGATGCCTTGACTATAAAAAGGTTGATCCTTTGCTAGATTAACCAGCATACTGTTGCTTATTGCACATTGTCCTCTTAGCTGAGGGGGGGACTGCTGTATTAGCACAGGTCCCATTGTTCATTTGAACAGGCAAGATGTTTTTCTAAAATGGCAGAAAAGTGGATGCAAAGTGGGGGAAGGTTACCCCCAGTACACTTTTTTATGCAGTTAAAGAGGCTTGTGTCGCATATAGACATACAGTGACATTTCTCTGGAATATTTTTACCACTATAGACTATAGTTTTACACCTTCGCAGTTTTCCTTTTCTACTGTCACATATCCGAGTGATTGATGCTGTTGCGGGCTCTCAAATTCTTCTGCTACAATCAGTGATGTGCTCTTCCAGTAGAAGAGAAAGTTGGGGTTTCACTCGGGCCTAGGTTCCAAGGTGTAGGGCAATGTTCACCCTACATTGATTCTCAACAAAGTTTTTTTTCTCTAGGACAGTCCCACCTAGAAGCCCATTCCGTAGCATCAGTTGCGCCCCCCTCCATCCCAGATAAGGGTGGTTGTCTCTCTGGGAGAAGTAATCATGAAATGTTGTTGGCTTAATTTTAGCCAGGGGGTCTTAAAGGATGTTCCTAGCATGTCTCAATTTTTTTCTTCACCAAATTGCAATGGACCGGTTTTTTATTGATTTAATTTTTTTTCTCCCCCCTCCCCTGTTCAAGGCATTTAATCTCCAAAAAATGTGGTTGTTAACTTAGTAATTGAGAAATCTCGGCCTCACTAGGAATGTGGTCCAGACAAGGGTAATCCTTCCTCTGAAGAAAAGTCTTGCATGAAGAATCCGGGTGTTGTCTCCTAAGATTCCTGAGTTTTGTCTCAATTTATCTCTGCATGAGAATTTTTGGAAGAATGGTTGCCTCGTTTAGATCTTTAGTTCAGTTCCTTTCTAGACCATAAGGCAGTAGGTTTTTTTTGGCTTAGGAGGATTTAGTTGGAGTTTCTCCAATGCACCTAGTCAGTTGGCGAGTTGATGAGAATTTTTTTCTCTCCGCTTGGTATGGAAGATGCTGATGATGAACCTCAGCTTAACAGGTTGAGAGGAGTTCTAAAATACTTGCCAATTTCTCCTGCGGAGACTATGTTCTTTGCACTATCTATTAATATTCTGAAACAGTAGCAATTCATCTGGCTCTTATGCATCTGGGAGGTTTGGCTGATGTTTTTACCTCTTCAATTTTGGATGCAGAAAAAAATAGGTTCTTGGTAAAGCACACTAGATCTATTGGAATCCGGTTCAAGGCGACTTTCTCGGTCAGTGCATTCCGGAAATAGGCCTGTTGGTATCTAGGGCAGGTTAGTTGCCAAGTCCAGGAATCCTCAGGTGTTGCCCTAGTGATACTGTAGGTCCAATTCTTCCTTATATCCTCCTCCTTTACAACTTCTTCCTCATCTGCTTTGCGGAATCGGAGTAGAAGGACCACTGGTAATCTTGATTGCACCACCTAGCGAGGAAAGAATATTCCGGCATGGTGCATATGTCAGGGGGCAGTCTGTGGACAGTTGCAACCGACCCAGACCTCCTGTTGCAAGGTGTGATCGCCATCATTCCTTCCTTCTGTCCATTCGCTGAATTGATGACATGGCTATAGAAGCCTGAATTTTTAAGGATCGGAGGGGTGCCTGATGCAGTCATTCCAACGCTTTGATGAGCTAAGATGGCTGGTTTAGGAAGATTTACCACAACAGAGAGAAATTGTACGTGGCATGATGTGAGGTTAGGTGATCTTCCACACAAATAGGTTGTATACCAGAGCTTGGCTTTTCTCTGGTTAGAGTAGACAGGGCACTGTCTTTTGAGTATGATCAAGGGTCAAATTTTGGCCTTGGCAGTCCTATTTTTAAGGCCGATTGTTTAATGTCCTTAGAGTGTGCACTTAGTTAATGGCTCACTCACGCACATGGTTCCTTCAGGCAACTCACCTTTATTCTTGTGGGGCTCCAATCTGTCTGGGGTCAACCTTTTTTTAACTGAATTCAGACCTGATGTTGGGTTCTTGGTTGCTAATTCTAAGGCAAGAAGATGTTTTTGTATTTTTTTGTTTTTTTTTCCTTGCAAGGTGGCATTTCGGTTGTTCCATCAGGATACAATAGTTATGCGACCTCAGCTATTGGTCTCACCTTTTCAAGTGAGGCTCACTCTGCCAGAAGTGTTGGAGCCTCTTAGGCTATTCGTCATCAGGCATCGTGGCTTAGGTTTGTAAGGCTTTTACTTGGTCTTTGGTATACCTCTCTTTTATGGGGGTTTTATCGGGTGGGCGTAGGGGCCTACTTTTGGCTGCAGCAAGTTGCGGAATAGTTCTTTGGGCCTGAGGGGGGGCACTGTTTCTCCCTTCCCTCAAGTACATTGCTTTGGGACATCCAAGGTATTCATGATTTATAGCCGCCTTTGTATTTACCTGTAAAATCCTTTTCTTGGAGTATATCACGGGACACAGAGGTCCCTCCCCTCTTTTCTGGGGTTTATTGCTTGCTACAAAACAGAGGTACTTCCTTTATGGAAGGGATTATATAGGGGAGCACTTCCTGTCTTTTTGGTCCGCCACTGTCTATTCACCTATAGGTGGCGCTTAACCCAGGTAGTCATGATTTATAGCCAGTGTCCCTAGAGGGTGCTTACTAACTGTGGGGGAGTTGCACTGATTCGGGGAAGACCGAAATCGTGGTCCTTAGCAGGAACACAAGATCTCCATCTTGTCCCTTTGCAGAATGGCGATCTGCCTTGTTTACATAGGCGACCGCCATTCTCCCTCTCCCGGGGATGATCGCAGGTGGACCTGCTGATTGACATCCCCGCTAGTCAATCCAGGTGCAATTGCGCCATCTTGTGGCTATTGAACGAAACAATGTACAAGTACGTCGTTTAACGCAATAGAGCCACACTGCCTCAGTAAATACACAGCGGCCAGTCGGCAAGTGGTTAAATATAACTAAGGGGCAAAATTTTTTATTTTTTTTTTTCTCTCCCAGTTTTGGATAGAGTGGGAAGGGATTACAACACCTGTCAAATTTTTATTGCGGTCTGTGCCCTGTTTTGCCTTTAGTTCTGTTTAATGATGGGGTGCCCTTATTGGGTTTCCCAAAACAAACAGGCAGCTCTGGTACTTTTTAGTGTTCTGTTAGCAGTCGCCCTTCGCTCATTTATATAGTAAAAAAGTGTAGCACTCCACTTATGATGAAATCGAAATGTGAAAATACTCAAACAATTACGAATAAATCTCTCAACTAAAATCATTTTACATCAAATAAATTACTATAATGTTTTTGATCCAAAGGCTCCATTCACACCCGAGCATATTGTTTTCAGGCTTATGTTTGGGCATTTTTCAGGCTTTTGTTTGGGCGTTTTTTCAGGCGTTTGTCAGGCGTTATTTGCAGGTGTTTGGAGGCAGGCATTGACATCTAACAAAAACGCTTGTTATCTGCCAAAAAGGAAGCTCATGTACTTTTTTGAGCTTCAGGCTTTTTGCTTCAGGCGACAAAATGCTCATATGTGAACAGGGGACATTGAAATTAATGGGATTTTGCTTGTTAGGTGTTTTGAGACTTCAGAGATGAGCGTTTTACGAGCTGAAAAACGCTCAGGTGTGAACAGGGCCAAAATTAGCAGTTGCTAATTACTTTACATTTATTGAAGTGACAATGTTAGAAATTAGTGTTGTACTAAAGTTTTCAATTATTGTCTTCTTCTGAAAAACTTTTATTGGAGAATGATAGAAGAGTCAGCTGGGTATGAGGCAACATAGCTCCTATTTCAAACATTTGAGATTGATCTTTAGTGTTTGGAAACTAGGCTTTCGTTAACAGTTTAGCAATGTACACCAGTTGTTTCTGTGCTACTGTCTCATCTTGGATGAGGACCGAAGATCAAAAGTTGTTCATGCAGTTTTTTGTTATGATTTTTTGTTGTCTTTGCCAGCTTCTTTTAGAATCTATTTTTTTCCCAATCTTAATTACTTTGTGTTTTCAATTCAGAAATATATGGTTAAATATTTTGAAACAGGTACAAATTCTGAAGCATCAAATGCATCAGAAACTGAATCTGACCACCGAGATGAGCTTAGTGATTGGTCCTTGGCACCAGCAGAGGAAGATCGGGATAACTACATTCGGAGAGGGGATGGAAGAAGACGTGGTGGAGCACGAGGCCAAGGGTTGAGGGGGCGTGGTGGCTTCAAAGGTAATTAATGTCAATTTTAATAATTTAAATAGTAGACATCCATTGTATTGATTTTATGCTCGGTTCACTCTGCTGCAAAGTTGTACGTGTTTGCCCTGCAACTTCCTTCCAACTTAATCTGACTTGGATGTGATTTAGGAGCTTGTACAAGGGCTGAAATCGCACCCAAGTCGGACCAAAGGGGAGTAGTAAATATTTTCTAAAGTTGGAGCGAGTGTAGTATCAGTTAAGACTGCTCTCATAGGGAAACATTAAATTTGTAAGAAAAGTGAACACTGAAAACAAAAAAGAAGTTAAAATACACTTGTCATGTCATATAAGCTTTAACATTCTAAACCATTTCAAAAGGCGTTTTCAGTATTTTTATGTTTGAAGATTTCATTGATATAATAATACCTGTTGATTCTACCATGAAGATAAAAATTGACTCACCAACATTAGGATGTGTTCCTTGTGCTGGTTCCTCTTCTATAAGTAGAAATCCTCTTCCTTCAATCTTAAGCAATTTCTTTCTTCTCATCATAGTTCCAGCTTTGAGAGTTGTATTATTCCCATAGTCATGTTCTTATGGTTGTGACTGTCTCCAGCCTCTTAGACTCCGTTTACACTATGTCGGATCCGACTTTGGGGCGTACTGTGAAGTCGCGTGCAGCGCGACTTGCACGGACTTCATAAAATGAATGTCTATGCAAGGCGCTCCAGGTCGCCCCGAAGTAGAACAGGACCCTTTTTCTAAGTGGGAGCAACTTGTGTAGCTCCTATTAGAACCGTTCCTGTACTACACTATGGGACGCGACGGACCGCGACTTGTCAGGCTGACCAAGTCGCGGTCCAAGTCGGATCAGTGTGAATGGGCTGTTACGGTTTATGTTTATTTAAGTTTTTTCCTTTGACCAATGCTCTCTTTTTCTGAGCGTTGAGATTGGTGGACAGTATTCTGGAAGGAGACATGCTACCATATTCTTTCTATTTCTTAAATAATGGATTTAACTGTGCCCTAAATGATTTCAAGCTTTGAAATACTTTGTAAACCAACCTTGAGTGGTTCTTCTACAGGACATTATGAGCTTGGTAGATGCTAGATCATCATCATTACTTTTTATTCACATATGTTCCCTGTCAAGCCCTAAGGTCTTCCAGAAACAGTTGTATTTAATTCAAAGGATAGGTTCATGTTTCATAACCTGTTACTTGCTACCTATATCCAGGATGTAATCTGTTCCGAAATTAAAAATATATTAAATAGTGCCATGCAGTATTAAATAAAATAAACTATTAAGTTCTATAATGCCACAAACTATATATTCATATATATTCTATATAAAATAAAAGTCCTTTGATTATTAATTTGTGTCCATTATTATTTTCTTCCACTTGTGCCATAAATACTGTACACTTTCTGCAACATTTTTGCAAATCACTCCTGACTTGGATTGTGCAAAACCCATCACCAACATTTCAATACTCTCACCTTATGGTTTGACCCAATAAAAATCAGGTATCATGCGCTCTCCCTTTAAACAGGGTATGAAATACCAGAAGTGGTGTTTCCCTCAGCTGTATACAAATAACATTCAATCCACCTCCATACACAGGAACTCTTCAGGATTTAGCTAAAAAAAAAAAAAGAAATAAGGAGATATATATACACACACACAGTATCTCACAAAAATTAGTACACCCCTCACATTTTTGTAAATATTTTATTCTTTTCATGTTACAACACTGAAGAAATGACACATTGCTACAATGTAAAGTAGTGAGTGTACAGCTTGTATAACTGTGTGTAAATTTGCTTTCCCCTCAAAATAAATTAACACACAGCCATTCATGTCTAAATCACTAGCAACATAAGTGAGTACACCCCTAAGTGTCAATATTTCGTGTGGCCACCATTATTTTCCAGCACCGTCTTAACCTTCTTGGGCATGGAGTTCACCAGAGCTTCACAGGTTGCCACTGGAGTCCTCTTACATGAGGACATCACAGAGCTGGTGGATATTGGGAGACCTTGGACTCCTCCACCTTCTGTTTGAGGATGCCCCACAGATGCTCAATAGGGTTTAGGTCTGGAGGCATGCTTGGCCAGTCCATCACCTTTACCCTCAGCCTCTTTAGCAAGGTATTGGTCGTAATAGAGGTATGTTTGGGATCGTTATTGTGTTTGAATACTGCTCTGCGGCCCAGTCTCTGAAGGGAGGGGATCGTGCTCTGCTTCAGTATATCACAGTACAAGTTGGCATTCATTGTTCCCTCAATGAACTGTAGCTCCCCAGTGCCAGCAGCACTCATGCAGCCCCAGACCATGACACTCCCACCACCATGTTTGACTGTAGCTAAGACACGCTTGTCTTTGTACTCCTAACCTGGTTGCTGCCACACACGCTTGACACCATCTGAGCCAAAAAAGTTTTACTTGGTCTTATCAGACCACAGGACATGGCTCCAGTAATCCATGTCCTTAGTCTGCTTGTCTTCAGCAAACTGTTTGCGTGCTTTCTTTGCATAATCTTTAGAAGAGGCTTCCTTCTGGGAAGGCAGCCATGCAGACCATTTTGATGCAGTGTGCGGCGTATGCTCTGAGCACTGACAGGCTGACCCCCCCACCCCTTCAACCTCTGCAGCAATGCTGGCAGCACTCGTACATCTATTTCTCAAAGACAACCTCTGAATATGATGCTGAGCATATGCACTCCACTTCTTTGGTTGACCATGGCGAGGCCTGTTCTAAACTGAACTTGTCCTGTTAAACCACTGTATGGTCTTGGTCACCGTGCTATAGCTCAGTTTCAGGGTCTTTTCAGGGTATAGCCTAGGCTATAGAGCAACGATTTTTTTTTTTTTTTTCATGTTCTCAGAGTTCTTTGCCATGAGGTGCCATTCTGAACTTCCTGTGACCAGTATAAGGAAATGAGTGATAACACCAAGTTTAACACATTTACACCTGAGACTTTGTAACACTAACTAGTCACATGACACCGGGGAGGGAAAATGGCTAATTGGGCCCAATATGGACATTGTCACTTGGGGGTGTTCTCACTTTTGTTGCCAGCGGTTTAGACATTAATGGCGGTGTGTTGTTATTGAGGGGACAGAAAATTTACACTGTTATACAAGCTGTACACTCACTACTTTACATTGTAGCAAAGTGCCATTTCTTCAGTGTTGTCACATGGAAAGATATAATAAAATATTTACAAAAATGTGTGGGTTGTACTCACTTTTCTGAGATACTATGTATGTGTGTATGTATGTATGTGTGTGTGTGTGTGTGTATGTATGTATATATATATATATATATATATATATATATATATATATATATTGTGCTCTCCGTGTTTGTTTATATAAGAATATTTTTATTAAAAATCAAGCTCAAGATAAAAAAAACCTAATTTTAAAAAGTGCACATATGCTGGTGAAAATCAGATTTCATGCAAGTTTATTAGAAATAGCTCACTTAAGATGGCGGCCCACACGGGTCATAGGCTGAGGAGGGTTGAGTCGGTACACACGTTCCGATAATCGTACGATAAAACTCGCTTTCGACCTGATCGCGCGATAATCTGATCGTTGGTAAACAGCTTTCGACAGCCGATCACGATAGTTGGTCCAACAAAATCCGAAGGGACAAACAGGAAAACTTCTGTCGTACGGAAGCCCAGCAAAGACAATTGTTTCATCTGTACACTATGTGTCCGCTAAAAATCGATTGACAAAGACTGCGCATGATCAGAAACACTAAAATAGCACGGAAAAAGCCTGGCTGCCATGGTTTTGGTTTTGCACCATCTGATACATAGCTAAGAAACCAGGAAGCTTTTCCAGAATCGTACGAGAAAAATCATACGGTTTGTACGCAGTGTTGATTTCGATGTTGGTATCCTGCAACAAAATGCAAACGATAAGTCGTCCGATTATCTGAACGTGTGTACGGGGCATTAGACCATGGTTTATATTCCGCTACCGTCAGATGATTCGATAGTGGCAAAAGCTTGGTTAGGGACCGCTCCCCTATGTACCCATGTAACCCCGCCCACTGCTTGAGGCTCCAGTTTTGGCTAGTTTGCTTAGATGTTGGACCCCCTTCTCCTGTTGGAGAAGATTATTTTCTATATGCACCAGTTTTTCTTATTCATTTGACACTTCTATCACGATGTGACTGTTTATCGCCCTGTGGCTCACTAGCAGTTTTGAAATCTGTTACCCTTTATGTACTTCTTGGAAACTATACTCACACTCCACAGTCAGTGAGTCAGAATCTTGAGGGGTGTTCATCTTCTTCCCTCTTAGGGATGATTACAAAGACTTTTCAAATTCCTGCACATGGACCCTTATCCACTTAACAGTGAATGTGCCATTATGCTCCTAAAAACAGCTATTCTAGTTACGACAGTACCCAGCCTCCTGGCTGCAGACGTGTCACTAAGTCAACTGCAGCAGGATGGCTTCTGCCTGGTCTCCTGTAGACCTACCAATATGTCTCATATGACATCCTCTAACTCGGCCTTTTTCAACCAGGGTGCCCATGGTGTGCCCTGAGGTTCCTTCGGGGGTGTCTTGGCAAAATGCCTAAAAATTGCCTGAAAATGTATACAAGCCAGCAGGTGGATCAAGCCTGCCTTTAAGGTACACAAAGCCACAGGTCTTTATTGTGCACCATTTCAACCTTCCAGGCACCGGCGTCCTAACCACCAGTGGTGTCATCAGTGTTGATAAGAAGGGTTTTTATTCGCCTGCACAGAATCCTAGTTTGACCCTTCCCTGCCCCGCTCAGTCAACTCTGGGGTCATATTAGCTGACTGATGGAGAGAAACTGAGGGAGACAAGAAACACTGGAATACTAGTCGGTACTAGTGTGCAAAAGTGTATTTGCTTTGGAAGAATAAATCCTCTCTAATGTTGGGTGTCCTACGGGTGTCAATGCTGCCGCATTATGCAAAACATTTAGAATATTTTTTTACATTTTACAATGAAGTGCCTTGAGATTGTCCATCATTTTAAAGGCTGCCTTGACTAAAAAAAGTTTGAGAAACACTGCTCTAACTGTAATAACAAATGCAGTGTAATTTTACTCCCCAACTATTCACACTTCCAGGTTGTCTTTACATTACTAAACTGGCCATACATTGTGGCATCTATATCATTAGACCTTTATTAAAACCCTTAGCTTTTATATCCAAGTGTACCTGTCGAATGTTTTTATTACATTTTAATAGTTCTAGTTTAGAACCATAGGCCAAACACGAACGCTCCCACTTCCCTCTGACAATGCACCTTCCACGGTCTCCTCCCACGACCTTGCACTGCTCCGGATATGTGGGTCTAATCCTCACATCATTATTATTCATATCTCTCTTCAACATTACATTTTGTCCATCAATAACTCTGTTCATGAACATTCTGTCATTGGTCTTTTCTCTTGAGAATTTACCATGGGTTCTGTTGGTGGACTTTGGCTTCTCAACTCGTGGTCACTGAAACTACTACCCAATAGACGCAGAGATTAATTCCATTACATTAACCCCCTTTTGCACACAGGTCTCTGTAGCCTACAATCCTTCGACTCTGCCCTAAGTTTTGGTATGTCCTTCTCTATATCTGGGTCAAGGATTACTAGGTTTCTTGTTTTACAAGAAGTTATTCTGCGCGTTTCCCCACAAAACAACTGGCCTTGCACCGGTTGACTTGGTACTGAAAAAGGTTGCATTGCCCTGTTCTCAGTACCCCCCTGTGCATTTGTTTTCCCTGAAGTTGCAGTGTGTAGGTTCCCCCGGCAATTGCCTGCTTATCTCACCTAACATCTTCAATTTTGTAACTGCTCTACCGACTCGCACACAGAGATGTACAAGCATTTGTAATGCCCTGATAGTCTTCAGTAAGGCATATTCCAACTCATAGGTTGGTTGCCCCTCTTTCTCTGGGGCATTCAGATTGCTCCTTCCATACTCTGTAATTTTATCATGTGATGTAGTTCTCACCTAGTTTGATGATAGGGAACCCCATCTTAGAAATTGATCCAATTCCACATTGTGTATCTGCTGTTTGGAAGGGCAAACACTTAGCCCTTAGTACCCAGCAGGTCTTGGTCAGACCTTGTATATCATCCCATGGTGTAAGAAGCCACTCCTGTGTCATGTACTGTATGATTAGGATAATGGGAATTTTGGTGTACCTGTAAATTCCATATCTTGAAGTACAATACAGGACACGTCTCCCCCCTATTGGGGGTGTAATAGACCTGTGATGTCTCCGTAAAAAGTACCTGTCACCTGCCAAAGCTGTCACGTAGAGGCCTGTTACCACCCTTGTGTCAGCATGTAAAATAAAAAATAAATAAAGTAAAATACAAAAAGATTACATTTTAAGAAAAAATAAAATAAAAGCACAACTGCCTCCTTGCGCATGCTCGCAAATAGAATTACTTGCGTTGGTCCTGCATGTGAATGTCAACAGCAATTGTACTATATGTGAGGTATAACCGTGCACTTTGGAGTAAGAGCAATAATTCTAGAGCCATAATTCACAGTTAACTCCAAACTGATAACTTGTAAATTCTTTTAAAGTGGTGAGAAATGTTGGGTTTCATAGTTTTATCACCATTTCACAAGTGACACGCAGTTAAGAGTCTTTTCATGTTTAGAATCCATTTATGTGACCCAACCCTATGTTATATTTTACCAAAAATTGGGTTAGTATATTGTGTTTGTGTACACTAAAATTCATGTTCGTGGATTTTTTAAACATTTTTTTAACTGCATTTGATAAAAGGCTGCGAAAATATTGTGCAACGTAAACCATTTTGGCTTCCTGCATTTTATTCTCCATGGCCTCTGCTTTCAGAAAATGTATAATGCCTGGGCGTTTTAAGTAATTTTCTTGCGAAAAAAGAAATGCTGATTTTAAATAAATTTTCAAGTAAGTTTTTTTTTTTTTTTTTTTTTTTTTTTTTATTTTTTTTTTTATTTAAACATGTTATACTTATCATCTTTGTGCAACTATATTGCAATATAGCGGTTGCAACAGCGGTTGCTTGCCTGCTTTTTTGATCTCCCCTGCTGGCACTCTCCACTGCTCTTCTCCAAGTCTCCCGATAGCATAGACATATGCTGAGGGGGCACCCATGCGGGTGTGCTCCTGAGCTGGACTGTGCACATTCATTTATACACTTAGTGCTGCTTGGCCACATTTTCCGCTCCCTTCTCACAGGATTTGACTGACAGCAGCACAAGCCTATATCTCCTGCTGCTCTCAGTATGTTCTGTGAGAAGAGGAAGAGAGCAGCGAGGCTGCAGACATGCACAGCACTGAATCTGTGGAGGAGTCAGGTACGTGTATAGGGACAAAATGTGGAAAGGTCCAACGGTGAGGATGTGGATAAATTTGCAAAACATGTAACATTACAAGAATTTTTGAAAACCTTTTTACAGAAGAACCCTGCTGTTAACAAGAAAGGTTGTTGTGCTTGCTTCCTTAAGAGACTGGCTGAATTTCGATCCATGTATCGGCACTGTGGTTGTACAGAAATCGGTCTGTACAACCACCCTGCTCGAATAGCATTGCAGGGTATAGCCTACAATGCTGATCTGTATATTCTGACCGGTAGGAAGTCTTTCCACTGTCAGAATACAATAGCTCAGCAGGAGGATTGCCCCATCCACCCCGAATGTATGGATGGGGGAATCGGGTCAGGTTTTTTTTTTTTTTTTCTTCATTAAAACTGATTCATGTATGGGTTGCCTATGTCTAAAAAGTGTTTACCTTCTGTAATTACATAATCAAACACTTCCTGTAAAAGCAGTGAGCTATTCAAACATGCATGAAATTTGTTTTCTGGAAGATACAGAACACCCCCAATTTTGCAAAACTGCAAGAAAATTACATTTACTAAAGGCTAGCTATGCTTATGCATTTTTTTTTCATTAAGGTTGTTTAAATTAATGAACAGGTTTTTTTTTTCATTTATTTTTAGAGAGCGGATTGATAAAAATCATTATAAATATGACTACTTTGACTGAAATTTGAGATTACTGTACAGGCAAAAATTCTTTATTCCTACTGACCTCTAAATGGATGTGGGTTTGTTTGTAGAAATTGTTTACCCCTTATGTAGGTCATTTAAAGGTTTCATTCACACACAGCCCTGGTGCATGAGACTGCGGCATTAAAGTGCGAGCAGATGGCACAGGCGCACCATCCAACCCCACTGCCAGCAACCTGTAAAACTCTTGAAGCAGGGCTGGACAGTGCACCTGTGCTATCCGCCCACTCCTACATGCCGGTGTCTCAGGGTTAAACATCCAGTGTGCATGAGGCCAAAGAACTACTATCACCAGGTGGGGGGGGGGTGTTTTACCACCCTAGGGAAGATCCTTGGCAAATAAAACTGGCCATACACTAGTTAGAATTTCATTAAAAATTTTTAGTTTTAAGCACATTAATTTTTCTAATCATTAGTGGGGTCAGATCAACATTTTGTTTTCGTCCACAGTTGCAAGAGAATTTGAACGGAAATTACATTCATTCTGAAATCAAATGTTAAAAGCAAACTAAATTTCTCTTTCGATCATTGACGGACACAGCTCCTGATTCTTCTTAACCATTGGGTTATACTGCCCCCTACAGGACTAGGACACTAGGCAGGAAAAAAGCTTGACTATGCCAATGTGCAGTCCCAGGGGGTATACACCCACACTCAGCGTTCCTCACACACAGCATTCCTCCTGGCCGACAGCCACCCACATCCCCTTGGATCGGTGCCCTGTCAGGAGCCTCTTCCCGGTACGGTAAGTAGCTGTCCCCCCTCTACTGGAGGCTTATTGGGGTGGATGTGGGCCCCTCTCTGAGACGGTGCCCCCCCCCCCCCCCCAGCCCTCTAAATATTTGGTGGTCACTGTGGTTCACTGGTTATGAGCTGGCTTTTTCCGCATGCTCTAAGGGGGGCGACTTGTTGGAGTTGCTGCTGACCAGGTTTTTCCTGGTGCACAACAGGGGGTTGAGCAGGGATCTCCCACTACCCTGGGGTTTGGTGACTAGGGCAGGGATGTCCCCTGGGCTCCCTGCTGCAGTTGTTGGGCTGGGGGAGCAAATGGTTTTGCATCCGCGGGTCCGTGCCTCACGCGACCGGATCCGGCCCCAAATTTAGGCCGCAAGGTTGCGGTCTACTGGTCCAGAGCTATGTGGGACGGCCCCAGTGAGGGTGGCTAAAGCCACTACCCTCTGTTTGGACATCTGCCCTCCCCTCCGCTGCCTCCGGGTGGTCGGCTCAACTAAGTCTCGCGCCCAGGAGCTTGGTGTACGAACTCTGTTACTGCTGAGAGTCATTGTTCAGCTAATCTGGAGTTTCTTATGGCTAAATGCAGACCATTCTACCTACCACGGGAGTTTACTTCCATCATTATTACAGCTGCTTACATTCCCCCTGATGCTAAGCTCGCAATGAAAGAACTTTATGCAGCCATCAGCAAACAGCAGACTGTTCACCCGGATGCTGCGTTTTATTGTTGCGGGAGATTTTAATCATTCAAGTTTAAAGACAGTTCTTAAAAAATTTCATCAGTATGTTTCATGTCATACCAGAGGAAATAAAACTTTGGATCATGTATACACAAACTTGGCTGGAGCCTATATGGCGACTCCCCTCCCCCATTTGGGACAGTCAGATCACCTTTCTTTGTTTCTTACCCCCAAATATGCACCCCTTATTAATCGGGTGAAGCCATCAGTGAGAAATATTAAGGTGTGGCCTGTAGAGGCAGATTGTATACTTCTGGATATGTTTTTTATACACAGATTGGAGTACATTTGCTTCTCAAGCCACCAGTGATTCTCACATAGATATCAACTGCTACACCTCTTCTGTACTGGATTATATCAGTTCAACCATAGACAGTGTTACTACTCAGAAACAGATTATTACATACCCAAATCAGAAGCCATGGATGAACAGGGAGGTGCGCCTCCTGCTGAGAGCACGTACTATTGCCTTCAGGTCAGGCGATGCTCAGGCCTATAGTACATCCAGGGCTAATCTGAAGAGGGGCATCAAAAAGGCCAAACACTGCTACAAGCAAAAGATAGAGGAATATTTTTCCAACTCTTATCCTCGACTCATGTGGCAAGGCATCCAGGCCATCAGTGATTTATACATTTTCCCATTCCATCTCTGCTGCTACTGATGTTTCTTTCTTGAATGAGCTTAATGAATTTTATGCTCGCTTTGAGAGAGATAATAAAGAAATTGCCATAAAGCTCAAACATTCGGTTGATCATACTCCATTTATACTTTCCTCCACAGATGTTTGCAATGCATTAAGCCGGATCGGTGCACATAAAGCCGCTGGACCAGATAGCATCCCTGGAGGTGTACTTAGGGCTTGTGCTGGGCAGCTTGCTGGAGTGTTTACTGACATTTTCAACCTGTCTCTTGCCCAAGCAGCTGTTCCCACTTGCTTTAAACGCACCTCCCATTGTGCCAGTGCCAAAACACTCGAGACCAACATGCTTGAATGACTATCGTCCTGTAGCATTGACCCCTATTGTCATGAAGTGTTTTGAGCGGCTGGTCCTGGCTCATCTGAAGGATTTTTTGCCATCCATATTAGACCCTTACCAGTTTGCTTATCGTTGCAATAGGAGCACTGCTCTCTGGCACTGCACTGCACTCTGTGCTCACACACTTAGATAAACACTTATGCACGTATGTTGTTTGTTGACTTCAGTTCAGCATTCAATACTATTATTCCATCTAAACTAATAACCAAACTTGTCGATCTGGGTATTAACATCTCCACCTGCAACTGGATCATGGATTTTTTGATTAACAGACCCCAGTAGCTTCGATCTGGATCCATCTGCTCTAATACCATTATACTTAACACTGGTGTACCACAGGGCTGTGTGCTGAGCCCCTTCCTTTATTCCCTTTTCACTTCTTATTGCAGGCCTGTGAATGGATCTAATTCCATCATCAAGTTTGCAGATGATACTACCGTGATCGGTCTCATCACTGATAATGATGAGACTGCTTATAGGGAGGAGATTCAGCACTTAGCTACATGGTGTAATAACGATAATCTGCTCCTTAACACCTCCAAGACAAAGGAGCTTATTGTGGACTTCAGGAGGGGGACGGGAGGCACACATGACTCCACCCATATTAATGGGATGGTTGTTTCAAATTCCTGGGGATCCACATCTCGGCGGACTTGTCCTGGGCTATTAACACCTCTAGCCTAGTTAAGAAGGCTCATCTGTGCCTTTTTTTCCTGAGAATACGAAAGAAAAATCAGCTTTCCTTGGATATCCTGGTGAACTTCTATCTCTGTGCAATAGAAAGCATCCTGACCAGCTGTGTTACAGTCTGGTATGGGAACTGTTCTGTTGCAGAGCGTAAGGCATTGCAGCGGGTGGTGAAAACTGCCCAGCGCATTATAGGGACTTCACTGTCAGCTATGGAGGATATTCAAAGGAAATGCTGTCTGCGACGAGCTCGCAGCATTCTTAGGGATTCCTCTCATCCGGCCTATAGTCTGTTTACTCTTTTACCGCCTGGTAGGCGTTTTAGGTGTCTTCGGACTAGAACCAGTCGAATAAGGAACAGCTTTTTTCCTAGAGCTGTCTCTTTAGTGAACTCTATCACTTAATGATACACTATAATATTTCCTCATATTTTATTTTTCTAATGGGCTGATTATTGCTGCTTATTAGTGATTTATTTATTATTGTATTATAGTATATACATTTTAAACTACTGCTTGTAATCTATATTACTATTCTATTTAATTATGTAAACATGTAAAAACTGTGTATCCTGCATTTGCTGTTATTGCACTCTGGTTAGACCTAAACTGCATTTTGTTGCCTTGTACTGGTACATGTGTAATGATAATAAAGTCTAATCTAATCAGGAGACTGGGCATCCACAAAAATTTAGGCCGTGGCTTACGGCCTACTAGGCCATGCGGCCGAGTCGGCCTCCATTGGGGGGGTGGCCCCAGTGAGCCTGGCTGGGATGAGTGTACTTGAGGGCTGGGCCTCCACAAATTGAGGCCGCGGCTTGTGGCCTACTAGGTCATGCAGCCAGCTTGCCACCTCCCTTGGAAGGTGTGGCGCTGTGGAGGCGCGGTTTAATTTTTGATGGCAACCATGCCGCCATTATTGTGGAGGGCACCTACCCCTTTTAACGCTGCAGGACTATCGGGATACCCTGCCTGCGTGTCAGCGTCACCACGGGCGGCCCCCTTTTTAAGGGGGCTATTTTGTATTGTGCGGGCCTCTATGGAGGAGCTCAGAGGACGACCCCCTTGGTTTTTGCGGGGTCCAGTAAGTTATCCATTGGTGGACCCTGGGTTGGCGTCCACCTTGCGGGGTCGCAGTCAGCGGCCCTCCCCTGATTGTTTTTCCGGGTGACCTTAGTATATAGCGTCCACAGCCCTCCCCTGCCTCATATGTCCATCTGATCCTGAATCTGTTTCAGACGCGAGTCACCCCACTGAGTCTGCGTCCACGCACCCTGAGTGCTCAGACAGTGAGGATGTTTTCACTGCTCCTCTAGCCATGCATGAAAAGGCGCTGGTGGATGCACTGCTTGTGGCAGAGCGTGAAATTTTAAACATGGTCGAGATGCTGCGTCGGAGGCGCCGGTCCCTTTTGGCACCACAAGTCCTCCACTGCTGCGGGGGGGGTTTCCCTTTCCCGCTTACTTTGACAGCATTGTCACATTACAGTGAGGTTGTCCAAGACGCACTCTTGTGGTCCCTAAGCGATTTGCTATGCAGTATCCTTATAAGAATTGCCTGCTTAAAAAGTAGACAGTCCCACCTGTAGTGGACCCACCGGTTTCCAGGTTAAATAAAGCTACCTTAATTCCGGTTGAGGAGTCCTTGTCCTTTAAAGACCCGGTTAATAGGAGAGCAGAGGCTCTGGCCCGCCATATGTTTCACTATGGCTTGTTCAGCTTGGGCCGGTGTTTACTATTGCCCTGGTGTCGCAAACTCTGACGAGTGAGTTAAACTTTTACGCCGGGACCTGGAGGGGAAACTGCTTTCCCCTTCCTTTGCGGAGCTGGTGGTTCAGTTGATCCAGGGGCTACAGTTTATCTGTGATGCCTGTTTGGATGCTGCTCCTTAGATTTTAGGCTATCTGTATCAGCAGTGGTCCTTCAGCGTTGTATCTGGCTGACAATGCTGGTCTGTGGACTTTAAGAAGGGGTGGGCTCCCTTCAGGTATATCTGCCCTACAACTGTCCAATTAAATGCATGTGCTTCCATTGTTGGAGACTCACAGAATTTAGTTAGGACCACAGAAAATGGGGTGCCTTGTCGGGGCTCTGTGGCTTACGTATGCATTTGCAGATGTGTGCAACTAAACCCCTGTTCTTAACGCATACTGTTAGACAGGTCAATTTGGTTGGCTGCAGACTGGTCGGTAAGGAGAGCTTAGAATTTTTTTGTGTCTTGTTACAGACTTCTAAGAAGACCTCATCTGATCTCTCCTTTGTAGCCTCCTTGGATGATGACATTAAGGGTCTCACAGAGGGAAGAGTACTCTTCTGCAGGCTACCGAGGGCAAGGAGCCCTGTTTTAGATGTGGGCCATTTTTCTCGGCTCATATGAGGCTTTTTTTCGTCCCTAAGGGACAGAAGTACTTCAGGGCTTTCTCCCCCCCCCCCTCCGGAGGTTCCAAGAGGACTTGGTCTGGCAAGCCATGAGGGGCTCTTCCAGACCTGCGGACAAGGCTTCCTCTGCATTAAAGGGGGCCCTCACCCAAATTTGGAGTGGGGGGGATGTCTTTGTGGATTTCTGAATCTGGACCTCTCTGGTACAGGTCAAGTGGGTCCACGAAGTCATTCGGTCCGGCTACAAGATCGAGTTTTGGTCTTTCGGTACTTGTCCACAGATCACTTACGGGGTCACTTTGTTTGTCGCTTCATGGGGTGATGGTTCCGGCTTCGGAATGTTTTCAGGGGTTTTACTCAAACCTGTTTACAGTTCCCTGGAAGGAAGGCAAGGTACATCCAATTCTGAACCTCAAGGCACTAAACTGCTTTGTGCGGGTACAGAAGTTCCAAATAGAGTCCATTTGCACAGTAGTGGTGGCGTCCCTACATCTGGGAGATTTTCTCGCTTCTGTCGACATCAAGGATGTCTACCTTCACATTCCAATATGTGCCAGTCACCAGCATTTTCTCCACTTTGCCGTGGGCGAGAAGCATGATCAGTTTGGCGTCTACCTTTTGGTCTCCCCTCCGTTTCTCGGGTATTCACAAATTATTGGCCCCGGTGCTAGCATTGTTGCGTCAGCGGGGGATCGCGGTACTGGGGTACCTGGACAATCCTCTTCTGTGAGCAGAGTCTCCAACTGCTCTGATGGACACCTTTGAGATTACTCTGCAATCTCTGAGGGAATTCAGTTGCATTCTGAACCTTTGGAAGTCTCTCTGGTTCCATCCACAAAACTGGACTATCTGGGTGGATTAGGCCTCAACCAGAGTGTTGCTTTCTCTGGGAAAAATTGTAAGTGGCAATTCAGCTTCTGTTGTCCAGCAGACTGTCATCCCTCCGGGCTTGCATGTGGGTGCTGGGCCTGATCGTGTCTACCTTCGAGGCAGTTCTGTTTGCACAGTTCCACATGAGATCTCTGCAAAAGGAGATTCTGGTGAAATGGGACAAGAATCAACAGTTTCTAGAGGTGGCTTTGTTCTCCAGCACTTCGACAGGGAATTCCTTCTTACCCTGTATTGGGCGGTTGTCACCACGGATGCCAGCCTGTCCGGGTGGGGAGGCGTCCATAGCACAGCTTGTGCTCAGGGGGTCTGGATTCAAGAAGAGTCCAGACTGCTGATCAATTTACTGGAATTCAGTATGAATTGTTGGACAATCCCGTAGCCGTGGCATATGTTAATCACCATGGGGGCATTAGAAGTGTCCTGGCGGATAGGGATATAGCCAGCATTCTAAGGTGGGCAGAACGATCGTTCCAGCCCTGGAAGGTACAAAGGTTTATGGCATGGTGTCGGGATCCTCTGGCGGACGCCGCAGACGCTTTAGTGGTTCCTTGGCATCAGTATCATATGATTTATGCCTTTCCCCCACTCAAACTTCTGCCAAGATTCCTGTGCAGGATCGAGGCAGCAAGGGATTCTGGTTTTTCTGGTGGCTCCAGACGGGCCTCGCCGGTCTTGGTACGCCAATCTGGTATGGCTGGTTGCAGATGCTCCTTGGAGACTTCCTCTCAGGGAAGATCTGCTGTCTCAATGAGCAATCTTCCATCCTGCTTTACAGTCGCTGGTTTTAACGGCTTGTCTGTTGAAAGCCAGGTGCTAAAGGATAGAGCTTTGTCTGAATCGATGGTTCCTACGCTGTTAAGGGTTAAAAAATCTACCTCTAGGAAGATCTATCATTGTATTTGGAAAATGTACACTGCCTAGTGTAAGTCTTTTGGGGTTCTCCCTCGATCCTTTTCCGGTGGCTTGGATCTTGGCTGTCTTCCAACGGCACCTGGCCTGGAATACCATCAAGAGCCAGGTTTCAGCCTTGGCGGTTTTCTTTCTATCTCCAATGGCCAAACTTTCCTTGGTGCGTACCTTTATTCAGGGAGCTTGACACTTGGTTCCTCCAGTGCATTCTCCATTACCGCCGTGGGTCCTCAAATTGGTGTTGTAAGTTATCCAGGAATCTCTCTTCGAAAATATTTAGGAGATTCCCCTGCTTATGTTGTCCCAGCAGGTGGCCTTTTTGGTGGCTATTACTTATGCGTGCAGGGTGTCTGAGCTGGTGGCATTGTCTTGCTCACCTTACCTGTTGGTTTACAGAGCTAAGGTAGTTCTTCGTCCCTGTTCGTTCCTTCCAAAGGTCGTCTCTGATCTCCATTTGGATAAAGACATTGGGTTGCCTTCCCTATGTACCAGGCCTACACATCCTAAGGAAATTGCTCTGCATTCCCTGGATGTGGTTCAGGCACTCAGGGTGTACCTGGCAGCTACGGAGTCTTTTAGGAAGTCAGACTCACTATTTGTACTCACAGTTGGACCTCGAAAAGGGTTGATCATTTCTAATGGATCACACAGACAGTGATTCAGGTCTATTCAATTAGGGGTCAGGTTCCTCCTTTCCCTGTTAAGGCACACTCTACTCGGGCACTTAGTGCCTCCTGGGTTTTCCATCACCAGGCATCAGTGATGCAGGTTTGCAAGGCAGCCATTTTGGTCATCTGTGCACTCTTTTACAAAGTTTTATAAAATGGATATGTTGGCATCTACGGATGCTTTTTTTGGCCGCAAGTTTTGTCAGGCAGCTGTTTAGAGGACCTGGTCCTCTTTAGGGTGTATTGTTTTTTTTTTTAAGGTGAGCTCCAGTTGTTTTAGTTGAGCTCCAGGTAACCTGGTTGGCTATAGTTAATTTTTTTCTGCTTCTGCTTTTCCCACCCTTCATGTTTTGGGACATCCCAATGGTTAAGAAGAATTAGGAGCTGTGTCCGTAAATGAACAAAAGAGAAAATGGGATTTTTGATTCTTAAAATCCATTTCTCTGATGTTCATTGACGGACATGTGGGTGTATACCCCCTGGGACTGCACATAGGCATGGTCAAACATTTTCCTGCCTAGTGTCCTACTCCTGTAGGGGTCAGTATAACCCAATGGTTAAGAAGAATCATGCGCTGTGTCAGTCAATGAACACCAGAGAAATGGATTTTACGTCAGTTTACGTTTTAAGTCAAAAATAAAATTTTTTTAAGTACTTTTCAAATTACTTTTTGCACTCATTGCATGTACAGCATAGTTATATACACATTTCGAGTGTATAGCCAACCTAAATTAAAAAACAAAGGGCGCACCTGCCTAGCGCATTATCCTCAATAACAGGCTTTATCTGTTAAAAGTATAAATACTCACAAACAAAGGTGTAAACAAGCACATCAAATCTGAACATTCGGAACAAACTGTATCTGTGACCAATGTCCTCAATATATGATGGCTGACGTGTTTCGAGGCTTACCCTCTTCTTCAGAGCCAACAGGCTATGTCAAGACCACACATTTATGTGGCCTGTTGGCTCTGAAGAAGAACACTGAGCGAGTAAACTGCCAGCTAAAGAAGAGCACCTTAATACACAAAAACAAGCTGACATCATCACAAGCCATGTACAGGCATACCCCGTTTTAAGTACACAATCGCTTTACATACACTCGTGAGTACAGACACAGCCTGGTCAGCTTGGCATGGCACTACTCCTGGTTTTTAACTTTGGTGTCTATGGAAAATCTTGGTCAGTTTGACATGGCACTGCTCCCAAACCATAAGTGACAGGGATGCCAAATGTAGGGAGCACCGAGAGGGGACCCAGGACTACAACATATCCTATTTGTGGCCAGCCAGCTTGCCAAGGTAATCTACCATATCATAGTCCTGGATCCCCTTAACATGCTCCCCAAGCTTGGTGTCCTTGTCAGCAGTGCCATGTCAAGCAGACCAAGATTTCCTATGGAGCTAGTGTATTTACATGCATTGAGAAATGAAAAAATGTATTGCTTCACTTTAAGTACATTTTTGTTTTACATACATGCTCTGGTCCCATTGTGTACTTAAAAGTGGGGTATGCCTGTATTACAGTGGGTTGCCTCAGATAAGTGTAGTACCTGGCTTGTGCTGTTGTTTTTCCTTAATGCCCAAATAGGGATAAAATGGATCCAGAACTAAAGTTCATACAGATGTAATATAATATATTCATAAAATGCGAGTATATGATTATTTTAACACCTTTACTGCTGCCACCATAAGTATTATAGCACAACCGTATTGGAATGTAAACTCTCAGCTGCAGTAAGACTTTTACTTTTTACAGTACCTAGTTCTGAATTTTTTTTTAGACCTTTTTGGGGGTTTTAAGTGTAATTTTATGTCAAAAATTTACATTTTAGCAAACGTTTGGGAAAAATTGGCTGAGAGCGAAAGGGTTGACAATAATGTGGATCTCCAAGAGTTACCCAAGAGATCGAGATACAGAAAAAGTCAAAAACTCCCATTTATATTGTTGCTTTATGTTTATTTTAGCAAATGATGACCAATCTCGGACAGACAACAGACAGCGCACTTCAAGAGATCCTAAAGCACGGACAGCAGATGGCTCTCTGCAGGTTGGTCACTATTGTGTTCCTTTGTTGCTTTAAATATTGTGTGATAACTAGGACTTTGTTGACTGTGTACATTTCTAAAATGAATACAGTGTAGGTGAATCCTTTTTATTTGTATCTGCAAACAATACCAAAGATCTGTCTATTGAGGTAGAAGTTTTAATGTCAGAACATTCATAGGCACTACACTGTGCATGCGGCTAGGTGTTACAGTTGAAATACATGATGCATCCACTGCAACCTCTTGGTTTATTTTTCAGTGGTGTACGTAAAGATGTTCTATGCTAGGGTTATGAGTTTTAGAATAATAAAGCCTCACTGAACTTCAAAGACGGCATCTAATCAGTTGCAGGTTAGTCATTCATAAATAGAAGCCATTCCATATTTGATAAGCAAATATACCGTAACCTCTTTAAGACCATGTGACATACATACATACCTACAGTACGTAAATACATGTCCAGGAAGTGAGCTTTAATTCTGGACATCGATTATCTGTTTGTACTAAAAGCATGCTCGATTGTGCACTCCCAGCACTGAGAACAAGCTGTCAGCCAAGGCTCTGGATCTCTACTAACAATCGGGAACTAGAAGAACCAGCTCTCAATCACATGATTGCATTGTTAGCCTGTGATTGATTATCACAGCGATCATTCACTCTAGCTCATCCCTATGTAGGTAGCAAAATAAATGACATACTAGGGTTTCTTGGCCCTGCTATGGGGACAAAGATCAAATAATGCACACATGTGGTATCGCCACTATTGTCAGGTGTAGGAGAATTTATTTTGCATGTTTTTTATGGTGGGGCATGAGAATGGCATAAAAAAAATAAAAGGAGTTTTCCTTTTATAATAAAACAAAATCAGGATATATCCATTACCATTGACCACAAATGAAAGCCCAATCTCTTCTGGAAAATTCAAGGTAAATTTCACCGGGATACACTGAGTGGTTGCGATATATATAGTTTCCCTAAAACATGCCAAAGTCGATAAATTGGGTTTGGGCACTAAAGTTTTTGACCTTAAAGAGCCCATGAAGGGGTTAAAGCATACCTTGCCGTAAAGTAACGGTATATTCTAAATTTCTCCTACAACCCTAGGCCTCATGGGGTGTCTATATAAGCCCCTCTGGACACCAGAACTGGCAGGAAAATGATGCACATGCCTTTGGTAGCATCTATCATTTGAGCGCTGATGCATTCTATTGACCAGAATATTAATTTACTACCTGCCTGGAGTTTGCATGTTCTCCCTGTGCCTGCATGGGTTTCCTCCGGGTACTCCGGTTTCCTCCCACACTCCAAAGACATGCTGGTAGGTTAATTGGATCCTGTATAAAATTGGCCCTACTATGTATGTATGTATGAATGTGAGTTAGGGACCTTAGATTGTAAGCTCTTTGAGGGCAGGGACTGATGTGAATGTACAATGTATATGTAAAGCGCTGCGTTAATTGACAGCGCTATATAAGAACCTGAAATAAATAAATACATTTATTCTGGTTATTGGAATGCAATAACACTTAAAATGCTAGACACGCCTAGCGTTTCAGAGCGTTTTGACACGTCTAGTGTGTGTCTGCTCTTCAGCTCCTCTCCTGAACACTTCTTTGGTGGGGTTTTTTCCAGCCTGTTAAACTCCTCTTCTAATATGCCTGGAAACATATGTGTGCATGGATGCATAGGATTACATGAGGGTGCTTTTAGAGGCTGGAAGTGGAAACACTGAACGTCGGTAAAAGTGGAGTTTTGCTAAGCACAGTGTGCACAAGTCCTTAAAGTGAATTTTAAAGAACATAAAAAAGGAAGCTGCCGATGCTAACTTAAAGATGCTAGTAAAAGCTCGCAGTCAATGAGATTTTAAAGGACTAAACTCCTGTTTCATTACTTTTGCAAGGTCAGATTAAATGTTAACACATTCGAAAAACAATGAATGCTTAAATACTTTTGTGTAATAAAATCTATGCTGTACTCCCCTGTGTATTTGCATTCTACTTCCCTGGTGGGATGAAATTAAGAACTTCAGCAGGAAACGTCTATCACATGGATGCCAGAGAACTATAAGAAAGCAGCAAATAGATGACCAGCCAAATTTATCTAGTCAGTTTTGAGTTAATTTTAGGGTTTTGGAATAAAATATTGAAAGCACAGGAAGGTTCTTTTCATCTTTTTATCTTTTATCTGTATTTTCAGATCCGAATCGACTGCAATAACGAGAGAAGTGTACACACTAAAAGCTTGCAGAACACGACTGTCGAGGGCACCCGACTACGCACTGGCAAAGACCGCATTCAAAAGAAAGAGAAACCTGAGGCCGTGGATGGCCAGCAAATGGTGGTCAATGGTGTACCATAACTTTTACATGTCTACCGTCAACCCTATACAGTCTAAACAAAGTCTAAAAAAGATACATCATATTTCACATTCTAGAAGCCTGGTAGGCCAAAGACAAATAGGCGAGAAGACACGGAGCATGACACAAGCGTTCCTGTTAGCCTTATTTTGTTAGTATTGGCAAAGTCAGGCATTGGAAACTTATTTGCATTAATTATCAAAACCTCCGAGGCTTTCAATACATATTGCACTTGACTTTAAGAAAAAAAATATTTTTTGTTTAAAAGAGAAAATAAATGAAAAAATACTAAACTGTGTGTTGGTATAATTGTGTTCAGTTGCACTATTTTTCAGGCAGCTGATTAGTAAGAAAGAAACAAAAATGACAGCTATAATTCAAATTTCAGTGTGAGTAGACAGTTCATAAGCCGGGCTTGTTTTTCCAATTATGCAGTATGCCTTAAAGTAAGGCTTTCTTAAAAGAAATGTATATGTGCTGTTGCTGACCTGAAAATTTGAGCTGGCTGACTGTTGTGCTGAAACCCTGGCTTTCAGTACTTTCTAAATCCCAGACAAGTATGCAGATCAGGAAAGTCAGAGGAAAGGTGTCTGGCTTGTTCTGTTAGTGACTCAATGTATTGAAGCAAAGAGGGTAAGCATGACAGCCGGGTAACTAGCATTTTCAGAATAAGCCTCCAAAGGCAACTTCCATTGTTCTCTTTAAAAAATTTTATTTTAAATCATTCCATCATTTTTAACTCTTTCAGCAGTATCTTAGTGGGACCTAATAAATGTGCAGCATAATGTAATTTTTCACTTAGCAAAAAAATAAATAAAAAATTGTATGATCTGTGCCTTTTTTCTAACTTGGCAGGTATGATTATTGTGTGGATGAATCAGGGGAAACTAACGTATTAGCTGTAAAATATATGTAGCAATCCTTAAGACTCAGTAGAGCATTATAGAAGAGTGCATGCATTCCATAATATTTTATCAGTTATATGTAAACATAAGCCTTGGCGACGGAAATGGGAAAAGTAGAAAATTTTGGTTTTGCACTGAGTTAGCAATTAATAGACATACCAGGGACACAATGTCTTTGTAGAGATAATAGGAATTGTTTTATTAATTATGTTGTGAGAGATTTACAATCATCTTTTGGGAATCTTTTTAATATGAGAGCTGAATGAGTAAACTAGTCAGTTTATTTGAATGTTGAATTTTTTTTTTCAGGTGTCCTCTTGTTAACAGGGATTTTCAGTTGAAATGCAGATCTGCATCTATATTTAATGCTCCCAGGAAATACTTTTATAAAGTAGTGAAATATGACATTTACCAAATCTTCACTGCCAATGAAGATTATATATGTGGTGTTTGTGTTTTAATGACAGTAATTTACCACCAGTGAATATTTGATAAAAATCCCATTTACTGCTTTGTAAATAGGCCCCTGTGTTTGCATTGTTGAAAGGCCTAAAGACACCTAGTCACCAGTAGGCATTTGTGATCGCTCTAAATGCAATTTTTGAGTTGTTATAACTGTGCAGTCTTAAGAATGCAGAAGTGAATATTCAGATTATTACAAATGCAGTGTGGCTATTTATCTTAAAGTCTATTCCCCTTTATTATAAATTTAAAAAAATATTATATTGGATTGGTGGAAATTTGATACCAATTCTGTAACACTGTCATTCAGTGCAAGTAAAAGCAGACCACTGCAAGGTGCAGGGAGCAGTGGAGAAAAATACTTGGGAGATTTACATACAATCTGGAAATATCCTTTAAGTAAAGCACACAAAGTACACCCCCTCCTCCCCCCGTTTTGTTGTGTGAGAATTTCTTCTTGGCATTATCAAGGGTCACAGAGACAGGCTTCTCTACCTTGTCAAATACCTGCCCTTTTCCTGTCCCTTCCACCATTATGGTACCTGCCAGGAAGGGGCCAGGCAGACTAAGAACAATCCATGGCAGCAGTGAAGGGAAGAACTGCTGCTAGGACAGAAAGATTATAATAATTTCAGGATCCAGATCAAATTCCAAACCCTCATATAATGTATCATTTGTATGATTAATGTAACATGGTACTTTGAGGATAGACATGTGATTTCAGCATCTTTGGTTTTCCTGTTTTTATATAAAACTTCCAGCTTAGAATGGTGCAAAGCTCATGAAACTTATCTCTGCTACCACTTCTAAAAAAGGGATGTCCTATCTCTATTGAGACGTAACAGATCTACAGAACAGTTAATGGAGAATACTAGAGGCCCCACCTCTAGTATTGTCCATGGACCAGTTATCATTTGTTACCTATTGCTCTTGAATTTCCAATGCATACATGTGAATATATTAAATGACAACATGCTGCACACAGTATACCATATATAAAATGTCTTAAAAGTATTGCCAAACACTAATGTTGGTTTCTAGTTATTTATTTTGGGAATGTATAGTATTTGGGGGGAAAAAAAACAAAAAGCAAAAATAAATGAATTGGTACCTTGCACACATCATCTGTATGCTGTTTGGTTCAAAATACTGTAGATACTAAACAAAAGGTAAACTAACATTGTTGTGCCCATGAGGGCATTATTTTCTGTACATACTAGCTAAAACAGATTGGACTTTTATGTTGACATTTGTTTGGTTATAGTGCAATATATTTTGTATGCAAGCAGTTTCAATAAAGTTTGATCTTCCTCTGCTACCTGAATTGGGTTAAATATATACATCTTAAGAATTGGAACATTTGTGTTTCCCCTTACAGTGCACCTGTTCCTAACAGACGCCTTACGACCACACACACAGATTGGCCATTATAGTGCTCATGTACAGTGAGTATAGAAGAATCACACACCCCCACCCGCCCTTTAAAATAACATGTTGTTGCTTTGCAGCCTTAAAAGAAGAAACAGTTTTGGTTTTATCTAGCTGTATTTTTTCAGTGCAACTTCTAACATTTAGGTGAAAGATCTAAGACCCAACATGTCAGAAAAAAAAAAAAAAAAACAGAATCACTGAGTTCGAAAAAGGGATCACCCCTTCCTAAAAATTACTTGTAAATTCAATCAGGCGTAGCTAATCACCTTCTCAATGGCACAAAAAGCCATTTGTCTTTCAACTGTGATCAGCTGTGGTCATCTTGATTAGCTCAGCATGCAAATGGCTCTCCTGGAGTAATGCAGTCCCTGGTAGTGCAACTGAAGCAAACAACTATGAGTGGCAAGCCACGGTCAAAGGATCCCTGACATAAAGCTGTGGACAGGCACAAGTCAGATGGTATTTGGTATAACACAGACCCTCCCTGAATCAGGACGTCACTCCAAACTGAATCAAAGAGCCAGGAGGAAAAACTGGTCAGAGAGGCTACCAAGTGACCTACAGCAACTCTGAAGGAGTTGCAGGAATTTATGACCGTGTGGTCATTGTGTGTATGTGACAACAATATCACAAATTCTCCACAAATGGGGCTTGTATGGGATGGTTGCAAGAAAAAGACACTCCTCAAGAAAGGCCACGACTGAACATTGTCAAAACGCAGCTTGAAGATTCTGAGGCCACGTAGAAAAAGGTGTTGTGGTCAGATGAGACTAAAATAAATTTTCTTTTTCGCTCATTGACAGGCACAGCATTGGGTTTTAACTGCCCCCTAGAGGAGTAGGGCACTAGACAGAAAAAGAATCTAGCTACACCTACGGGCAGTCCCAGGGGGTATACTCCCTCTCCCTGCTAAAGGTATTCAGTTTTTTTCTGCCTAGTCAGGAGTAAGGACTTAGTTCCTTGCAGGGATCACTGGTCCTGGCAAACTTTTTTAGATATAAATTTTTTCTCCTGTTTTTTTTCCCATGAAATCTACAATCAAGCGACGGGCTGGATTATCTAGATCCAGTGGTCACCCCAGTCTGGCCAGCGAGCGTGCACAGATCTCAGCTCCGCGCTAGGTCGGTGGTGACCTAGCCCCACTAGACGGGGGTTGACCTGCGAGTTAAAAGACTCGGGAGGTCGCATATGACCGGATCTCTGCCTGAGTCGCAGCGTTCCTCCTGGCTAACAGCCCCCACATTTCAAAGCCATGGGGTTCCGTCTGTAGCAGTGCCTACCGGGTTCTTGGCATGGTGAGTATGCTGGGGCTGTGTGAGTGGTCTGGTCCATCTCCTGGGGTGGGAGCAGGGCACTGTGCTGGCGATGGGGGCCGGGGGGGATATGACGCCAGCGACCGAGTGATCGGCTGTGTGGAGGGGTTGTATCTGGCGGGGGCTCCTGCCAGGGCCCCTGTCATGCCTGGGTCTGTCCTTGAGGCCTAGGGATCCCTCCTGGGAGCCTCGTGGTGCCGCCATTTTGCTGTAGCCTGTATATTCCTATGAACAGCGGTCATGTTTGTGTAGTCCGGCTGGCATTTTGTGGGTGTTTGCCATTGAAAATAGCAGTGGCCATGACAGTGGAGCCCTCTGGGCGACGATTTCAGCAGTGGGAGCCCCTCATCCCCTAGGACTGACTCCTGGATCTTTTTCACTTCCTGATCGCCACACGTGGATTGCAGATTATCCTGGTGGCTGCCGGTGCCTGTTTCTGCTGGGTGGTGAATCTGGTGGGGTTCTCTCTGCCGAGGATCGCTGGGATCTCTGGTCCTGGCATTTTTTAATGGGGGGGTGGTCTGCCCAGAGTGTGGTGTCCACCCGGTTCCATGGGTGTGGTAAGTTGTGTACCCCTCTTCCTTTGTGGTCCCTCAGGGTGGACATGGGCCCCTCCCTGGGATGGTCGGACCCCTGGCTTCCCTTCCATTCCCCCCAGCCCCGCTAACAGTCGCAGTGGTCTTTTGGCCTGGCCCCAACTTACCCCCTACCTGTCCCCCCCCCCCCCCCCGGGTGAGGTAGGAGCCAGCTTTGCCACTTGCTCCGGTACGTGGGTGCTTGTGGTTGTTGCTGGCCAGGTCGTCCGGATTGCACATGAGGATCTTTAAACGGGTTCCTGGCCCCCTTGGGGTTAGTGACTGGGACAGGGATGTCTTTTGGGCTCCCTGCGGTGGTTTTTGGGATGGGGGGAGCGAATGTTTTATCACCCACAGGTCTGCACCTCACGTGGCTGAATTGGACCAAAAATTTAGACTGCGGCTTTGCCCTCTACTCACAGCTTTCTGAGTACCTGACAAAGCTGCTGAAATAGCGGAAGGTACAGCTGACGGATGCACGCCTCACGCACCGGATTGGACCAAAAATGGAGGCCGTGGCCTTGCAGCCTACTCGCGGCTGACAGAACTGGATGTCCGAGCTCCTAATCAAGCTGTCCGAGCTGCTGATCAAGCGAACAGAGCTGCCGATCAAGCGAACAGAGCTGCCGGCGGTCTCGCAACTCACGCGGCTGGATTGGTCTCCAAATTTAGGCCGCGGCTGGCCGTCTGAGCTGCTGGCCAAGCTGTTTGAGCTGCTGACCAGATTGATAGAGCTGCAGATGGGCATCCGCCTCCCCCCCCCCCCCATATGGTCTGCCTGGTGCCCCCCTTGATTCGGGGGTGTTGTGGGGGCGCTGCACTTTTTAGTGAAGTGAAGCAGCCATTATTGTGTGGATGAGGGCACTTCCCTTTTAGGGGGCTATGTCTTCTATGGAGGGCAACCCTTAGGTCTAATAGGTGGTCATTTTGTGGACCTTTAATCAGGGTTTCCTTGCAGGACTGTGGTCAGCGACCTCCCCTGCTTGTTATGTTCCCAGCGTGAACTTGGCATAGAGCGACTCTACTGGGTCTGCATCCATGCACTTCAGTTGCTCTGACGGTGAGGATGATTCCTCTTTTACTGCACATGCGCATGAAAAGGCACTGGTGAATGCACTGATTGTATCGGTGCAGTAAACTTTAAACATGGGGGATGCAGCTGCTGCTGTGTCAGAGATGCCGGTCCCCTTGGGGCCCGCAGATCCTCTAAAGCCGCAAAGGTATTTCCTTTTTCCCGCCTACTGTGACAAAATTGGCCTGGCCTGCTGTAAGGGGGGGATGCTGGACATAAAAACAAAGAAAAGGAACAGACTTTGTTGCGAAAATGACATGAGAGTGGCACTTGCCAAGATAAAGCCGCGCATTTCTGAACTGGTCTCTGAAAGACAAGAGCAGAAGTCACACTAATTTGCAGTAAATATTCATTATTATGTTTTTGTGTGAAAATCATGTTTTAATGGTTTTGTTCTTAATGGTTTTGCTCATTTTGTGCACCTATGTATAAATATATACCTAAAATAATATATACATATGTTTTGAATTTGAAAAAATCATATTTTATTTTTCCAATTAAGAAGGGTTCGGTGAATGCGCATATGAAACTGGTGGGGTTCAGTACCTCCAACAAGGTTAAGAACCACTGTGTTAGACGCTCTGTAGGTTCTTCCATCCTTTCACTGTCACTGGTTTTAATGACAGGGCTGTTAAAGCCCAGGCTTTGAGAGACAGGGGCACCTCTAAATATGTGATTTCCACAGTGCTAAAAGCCCTGAAAGTTAACTTCTCGCTATCACCATATGTGGTAAGCATATTTTGCTTGGTGTGAGATAGGTCTTTTTCCCCAGCAAATTCTTAGTGGGATGAATAATTGCCTTTTTAGAGATGGATCTAGACCAGTATTTTGCCCACTGCACCTTTCAAGGGCACGTGTCTACACTTGCAATCTTGCTTCAGAGATCTCTGGCTTCCAATTCTTTATGACCCTTTTGCAAGGTGCCTACCATGTGGCTTCCCCTGTTCACTCACCTGTGACTCACTGAGATCTAAATTTGGTTTTCTTGGCACTTAAAAAACCTTTCAATGCTATCCTAGATCTTCCACTCACATTCACAAGGTTGCATTTCATGTTGTCACCTCTGTGAGGCAAGTGTCTGAGTAAGCAGTTTAATCCTGTAATCAACCCTTTCTTATCATTCACAGGGTGGTGCTGAGGCCCAGAACTTTAGTCTGTCTAAGATAGTTTGGGCCTTTCACCTTAAAGGATAAGTTCACCTTTTGTAACTTGTTACACCCTAATTCAGGGTGTAACATGTTATGAATGGATGGCCCCCCAATCCCCTGCTCTGACACCTAGCAGGGGTCTTTGTGGCAGTTCACTGAGTCTTCCTGTCAGATTGTATCTGCTTGCCCGCCTGATATACGGACACACAGATACACTGACAGGTCTGCAGGAGACCAACATGGCACCTGCTATCTGCTAATTGCTGGTGCAATGCTTTAGCGACTCTAGAAACAAAAAATAATAAAATGCAATTTTTTTTACTTGTAAAAAAATGTGAATTTATTATTTTCTGTTAAAAGGTGAATTTATTCTTTAGCCAGGACGTTGTTCTACTGTCCCTCCGTGCAGCTTAAAGCGGTTGTAAACCCTATAAAAAAAAAAATAAAAAAAAAAACCTGCAAGACAAAGGCATGATGAGCTAGTATGCATCGCATACTAGCCCATTATGTTTAACTTACCTTAAAACGAAGCCCCGACACGGACCCCCGGACATCGATGCGGGCGCTGCCATGATCCCTCGTCGTCTCTTCCGGGTTCGGTGGCTCCGGCGCGCTGATTGGCCGGAAGAGACGGCTCCAGCGCGCTGATTGGCCGGAGCCGCGATGACATTTTTCCGGCAAGCTCCCGGCAAGTTAATTGAAGGTCCCCCCCGACCTTCAGAGCGCATGCGCCGCTCGCGCGAGCGGCTGCATGCACTGTAAATATCTCCTAAACCGTGCCGGTTTAGGAGATATTATTTGTACCTACAGGTAAGCCTTATTATAGGCTTACCTGTAGGTAAAAGTGTCAAAAAGCAGGATACAACCGCTTTAAGCTCATCATAACGAGATCTCCCTCCATTGACTGAATGTAGTTACAGCTGTGAGAGTTTCCCGCAGCCACTGCTTCCTTTCGAAAGGCTGACTTTTTTGTCATTTCTAATGGTCCTCATAAGAGTGAACCAGCTTCTCATTTCTCAATGGTTCAGAGACCATCATCCAAGCTGATCATCGTAAGTATTGGGTGCCACTCATTTCCTGTCTAGGCACATTTCACTAGATCTATAAGTGGCTCTTCAGATTTTTAGCATCTGGCTACTGTTTTTCACATGTGCAAGACTGACACCTGTTTTTCTGTTCACATGTTCTCTAAGTTTTACCAGGTTGATGTTCAGGCTTCCTCTGATGCCAATTTTTGGACATAAGGTCAGTCAAGGGAGCTCGTGTAGCTGCAGGCAGTTCCCATTGTGATGATAATGAGGCCTGGGACCCTTAAATGCTGATTGACGAATGAGGTGTCGTCCCTAGAATTTGCACCTCTGTGACATTCCATACAATTTGAAAATCCTATCAGAAATTTCTCTTTCGTTCATTGACAGACACAGCTGATCTTCATGACCATTGGGTTGTACTGCCCCCTACAGGAGTAGGAGACTAGGCAGAGAAAGAAACTGGCTACACCTATGGGCAGTCCCAGGGGGTATACTCCCTCTCCCTGCTATAGTTACTAAATTTTTTTTTCTGCCTTGTCAGGAGTAAGGACCTAGTTCCTTGCTGGGATCTCTGGTCCTAGCATTGTTTTATTTTTACATTTTTTTCCTGTGAGAGCTACAATCAACTGCTGGACTGGTCTGGCCAGCAAGCACGTGCAGAGCTCAGCTCCACTCTAGGTCGTCCGTGACATAGCCCCACCGGACAGGAGCTGGCTTGCGAGTTAAACACCTTGCGAGGTCGCATACGACTGGGTCTTGGCCCGAGTCACACCGTTCCGCCTGGCCAACAGTCCTCCATTTCAATGGAGAGGAGGTTCTGTCTGGAGCAGTGCCCGTCTGGTTCCTGGTATGCAGGCCCGGACTGGCCATAGGGCACACCGGGCACTTGCCCGGTGAGCTGGGGCTACATTTTTTAGGAAGAGTCAGCTGTGACATGCAGGGCCAGCCGCAGGTGGATGTGCAGATTGCAAAGCCGGCCGTGGGTGGATGTGCGGATTGCAGGGCCGGCCGTGGGTGGATGTGCGGATTGCAGGGCCGGCCGTAGATGGATGTACCGATTGCAGGGCAAGCTGTGGATGTATGTGTGGATTGCAGGGCCAGCCGTGGGTGGATGTGCGGATTGCAGGGCTGGCCGTGGGTGGATGTGCGGATTGCAGGGCCGGCCGTGGGTGGATGTGTGGGATGCAGGTCCGGCCGCAGTCGATGTATGCTGGAGGAGTGGAAAGAAACTCGCCATTCCCCCCATCCACCAAGCCACTCCATGGCAACCTAGGCCGCCGCCGAACCGAAGGTCCCAGTTCGCACATGCGCCTCGCAATCGCTGGTCACCCGGCAACCAAGATGCCAGGCAAGAAGAAGGGATGGAGAGGCTGAGGCCTTCCACACCACCACATTCCGTATACGCAGCTGCAGGACCTTGCTGGCTTTCATGTGTGGGAGGGGGATCTCCGACCCATCTCCTGCACATGAAAGCCGGCGAGGTGCTGCAGCCGCCTATAGGGAAAGCAGTGTAGCTGGTGTACACCCACCTCTCTTCTTTTCCCGCTGGTGAAGGGGTTTGAATGGGATGCTCCAGGGCCAGACAGTGCTCTTTTGACAATGGTAATTATTCTCTTTTTTTTCCTCTTTTGTGACAGAAGTCTTCTAATCAACCAGCTCATGGCCAGGCTTTTCCAATCAGTGTGCACCTGCTGTCTCTAGGGGGTGGGGGGGGGCTTTGGCCCTGGGTGCAAAATTTAGAGGTGCGCCATCCCAAGTGTGCTGCCCTTGATGTCATGTCAGATTTCCGTGGCGACGGGAGCATGGCACCACAGCGTCCTCTCGGTGCAGGCATCTATCTCCAGGGAGCAAGTGGGCAGCCCTGCAGACGGAGGTCTCGTGGAAGGTGAACACTGGGCCTGGGAGCCCAAGAGGAAGAAAAGCTTCACAGCCTCCTTGACCTCCGAATAGGCGCAGCATCCCGGCACCTCCCAAAGCCTAGACTCTGTCTCTTTCAACCTCCTCTCTGCTCCAACATCAGCAATGAGGAGAAGGACGGGTTGGAGGCGCAGGCTGCCAGGGAGCCACTGAAAGGAGCAAAGCACCCCCAGATCAAGGAGACTGGCATTGAAGGTACTGGCTTGAAACACAGACATACCTGCAGACACAGACTAGGCTAGGGGGGCAGAAGAGGGACTGCAGATAGGGACAGGGCTAGGAGTCTCTCTTTTTCATCTCCTCCCCTCTCCCTCCTCTCTCTCTGAGCCACACCTCTCTCTTCCAGCCCCCCTCTCTCGCTCTCCTTTAGCCCTCCTCTTTCTTACCCTCTGGCATCTCAACCCACTCTCTCTGTCCCTTTCTCTCTCTCAGCCCTCCTCTCTCTTTCTTACCCTCCAGAATCTCAATCCCCCTCTCTCTGTCCCTTTCTCTCTCTCTCAGCCCCCCTCTCTCTCTCAGCCCTCCTCTCTCCTTCTTACCCCCTGCCTCTCAGTCCCCTACTCTCTCTCTTACTCGCATCCTCTCTCAGCCCCCCTTTTTCTCTCAGCCCCCCCCCCCTCTCTCTTACCTCCTCCCTCCATCTCAGCTTCCCCTCTCTCAGCCCCCCCTCTCTCTTTCAGCATTTCCTCTCTCACTCCCCTCTCTCCACCACCCTTTTTCTCACCCCCCCCCTCTCTCTCTTTTCTGTGAACTGGACTGGTTAACTCCTGGAGGGGGTGAAGGGGTTAATTCATTAACAATGTCGTTAGTAAAGTGCAGCAAGAAGGGGTTAATGTTCTGCCACTGGTGCATTAGTGACCAGTGACTGTTATTTAACCCCTTTGTGCTGCATTAGTGACACCAGTGTCAGTGTTAATTAACCCCGTTATGAAGGGGATAAAAAAACACTGCTAGTGCCCACTAATGCAGCACAAAGGGTTTTAATTAACTCTACCAATACCCACCTATGTGGAGGAATTAAAATAGAATTTACAGTTTCAAGTGAAGCAGCCTTAAAAATTCCCCCATCCCCCCGCCTAACGCCTGAGCTGAATAACCAGTGTAGAAAAGATGTATACCCCTATGTTCAGGCTGCTCCAGTCCGGTCACATCATCTCCTGTGCGAGCAAGTGTTGTATGCAGGGGAGAGGAGGCAGCACCAACAACAGATGGGACATAGGAACCTATGGGTGATGTAACTGCTCCAGGCTTTACCGGTCATTGTCAAGCACTCTCTCCTCTCCCTTATGGCCACCGACTAACACAAGGGAACATTTGACCAGACCGGAGCAAGCTGAGAATAGGAAAGTCCAAAGACTGGGGGCACAAATTATCTGCTTAGCCCCGGGTGCTGACAACCCACGCTACGCCACTGGCTCTGGGCACTCCTCTGCCTCAGCAGCAGTGTACCTGGCACAGGCTGAAGGAAGGTTGACAATGGATGAAATATTTAACATGCTTTGAAAGCACTGCAAAAAGTAATACTCAAAAAGCCAGCTATAAAGCAATACTCCTTTATAACTGGCTATGTGAGTGATGCTTTATAACTGACATTTCAGTATTAACAAAGCCAGTTGTAAAGTATTACTCGCAGAGCCAGTTATAAAACATTACAGAGCCAGTTATTAAGGAGTTTTTCTTAAAGCGGAGTTCCGGGCACAGAAATGATTTTTCAATAAACATACCCCCGGGACAGTCAGGGCTAGTACATTCCACAATGGCTAGCCTCTGATCTGTCCCGGTTGGCACTTACCTTTTCGAAGAAATACTTATAAAATTTCTTCCACGGCGTTTCCATCTCTTGTGGGCAGCTGAAGCCGGCGCGATCCTCTTCGGCATCTTCTTCTGCGTCTTCTTCTCCCAGAATGCACCGGCGCGGCGCCGCATTCCTCCACAGCTTCTGGGCATGCCCAGAAGCTGTTTAGCAGGAGAAGGCGGCGTCGCCCGGAAGTGACGAGCGGGGCCGGTGCCGTCGCATTGATTCCTGGGAGCGATGACGTTCAGCTCCTAGGAATCAGTGCAAGCCAGGAAGTGACGGTGGAGCCGCGGCGCTGAGGGAGGAAGTGAAGACTAGGTGAGTATATTCGATGGGTCCCAACCATCCATCGATGCACTGACGGTGGTCCTGGAGTCCTTTGTGTCCCGGGTAGAGGTGGCTTTCGGACGACGGGCTACCAAAAAGCTTTCCCTGCCTATTTTGACAGAATTGTCACTAAAGAGTGGGGACGACCAAAGCATCCCCTTGGGTCACTAAGCGATTTACTAGGTGTTACCGCTATGAGGAGTCTCTTATTAAGAAGTGGACTGTTCCACCAGTGGTGGACCCTCCAGTTTCCAGAATGAACAAGGCAACCATGATTCCGGTTAAAAAGTCCCCGACCTTTAAGGATCTGGCTGAAAAGAAGGCGGAGGCTGTGGCCTGCAATATGTACACTCTGGCTGGTTCGGTACTAAGGTCGGTGTTCACCATTGCCCTGGTGTCGCAAACTTTACGCCATGACCTGGAGGGAGAACAGCTCCCCCCTGCCTTTGCTGAGCTGGCGGACCAGCAGTTTATCTGTGATGCCTCTTTGGATGCAGCTCCCCTAGTGGCTCGGCTCTCTGTTTTGGCAGTGGTCTTTCGGCGTGTCTTTTGGCTTAAATGCTGGTCTGCGGAACAGACTTCTAAAAAGGCCTTGACTAATCTCCCCTTTCAAGGGGATCGCCTGTTTGGGGCTACCCTGGATGACATCATAAAAGGTCTCTGTTAGCTCAATCTTGTCAGGAGGCAATTTACACGATGATATATGGCCCTTCAGTTGCTTACCCCCCTGAATAATGAATTCCCTCTCTCCAGTCGGGAGATGCGAGGACACAGCGCACTTAAGCAAGGTGTAGACACATCTGATTTATTTCAAGTTTGGCTCATGTTTAAGGGAAGTTTGAGCGGGAAAAACTGCTTTAAACTGGTTACAATTCATCGGTCAATTTAACAATAGAACATATCTCACAGAAACAGTTACATGAAAAGGCTTTTGTTTTCCCTACACACTTCTGTAAGTGTGGGGTGTCGTGTGTCTGAGATTGTGTTTGTGGAGCAGGGCCATTCCGTCTCTACTCGGCTGGCTGATGTGTTGACATGTAAGTAAGTCAATGAGTTCAGGTGTTGTCTGTCGTCTACAGAGGCGGCTCTAGGCTTTGTGAGGCCTTAGGCAAAATTTAGACATGAGGCCCCACTGAATCCCGTTGGAGAGGTTAAGGAGAGAGAGAGAGAAGACCCCTCACATCAGAGTACTCACTGGGAGGCAGGAGCGCTCTAAAATGTTTTGATTTTATATGTGTTTCTTTAAATGTTTAAAACGTTTTTTTTTTTTTTTTACATCAACTTTTATTGCCATTAGACAGAGGACCAATAGCCCCCTATGTGGTAGTATATAGGTGACAGGTACTCTTGATTAGACAGAGCCAGATGGACAGGAGAGGGAGGGTGCAGCCAGGTGGAAAAGAGAGGGGGTGCAGCCAGGTGGACAGGAGAGGGCAGAGCCAGGTGGACAGGAGAGGGGGGTGCAGTTAAGTGGGGGAGGACAGAGCCAGGTGAACAGGAGAGGGGGGGTGCACCCAGGTGGGTGCTGGACAGAGCAAGGTGTGCAAGAGAGGGGGGTGCAACCAGGTGGAGGTGGGAGATGTATCCAGGTGGACAGGAGAGGGGGGAGGGTACAGCCAGTTGGGGGGGGGCAGAGCCAGGTGGACAGGAGAGGGGGGTTGCAGCTACAGAAGGTGGAGGGGGGATGCAGCCAGGTGGACAGGAGAGGAGTGTTCAGCCAGGTGGGGGGGGACAGAGCCAGGTGGACAGGAGAGGGGGGTGCAGCCAGGTGGAAAAGAGAGGGGGGTTTCAGCCAGGTGGACAGGAGAGGGGGGTTGCATCCAGGTGGACAGGAGAGGGCAGAGCCAGGTGGACAGGAGAGGGGGGTGCAGCCAAGTGGGGGGGGGGACAGAGCCAGGTGGACAGGAGAGGGTGGGGTGCAGACAGGTGGGGGGAGGACAGAGCCAGGTGGACAGGAGAGGGGGATGCAGCCAGGTGGGGGGGCAGAGCCAGGTGGACAGGAGAGGGGGGGTGCAGCCAGTGGGGGGGGGGGGTGGACACAGGGCCGGTGCAGGAGAGAGAGGGGAGAGGAGAGAGACTGGTAAGTCACAGTGCTCACTCACTTGGAATGGTCCCGGGTGCGGGATGTTATTGAAGCTGCAGGCATGCTGGAGGTGGAGAGGACAGAACAGAGGGGAATGGATCCTCTCCACCTAGGACAGTTGCACTTCCTGAACCATCACCTGAGCACAGTGACAGAGCAGAGAACAGAGGGGTCATCGAAGGAGAGAGGGGGAGGAGAGGAGCAGGTGAATGGGTTTTCTGAGTCCCTTACCTTACATAGCAGGTGGAAGACAGAGGATGCAGCATGTCCGAGCAGAGGGCAGAAGCTGTCCAACTTTTCATTAACAGGCAGATGATTGGTTGCTAGGACCGCCCATACTAACAAATCACAGGCTTTTTTACTTGAAAAGTTGGACAGCTCCCGCCTTCTGCTCGGACATTCTTTAATGTCTCTTTAACTAGGCAAATTAGGCGGCTGCGAGGCCCCTGTGAGTGTGAGGCCTAAGGTGACCGCCTAATTTGCCTAATTAGAGAGCCGCCTCTGGTCGTCTATATGCAAAATATCCAACTGTCAGGTGTCCAGGGTGTATGAATGAAAAGGTGTTTAACATGTAAACAATTATCATTGTCTGTCGTCTATATGCAAAATACAGCTGTCTGATGTCCAGGGTGTATGAATGAGGTGTGTCAAAGGGCTAGTTAATGTCATTTGCAAGCGCCCACATTCCATTGCAGAATGGGCATGAGCTGAAATGTATTATGAAATGAAATATAATATTTTAGTAAGGCACGGTGATACACTCTTTCAACCCAACCTTTGATCCCAACTTTATTCATAAGGATGGGATCACCTAGAGTCTGTGAATAGCACTATGTTCCCTCCTGGGATATATGTCCAACTATTAATGAGCTGGACATTCTTGACATACCTGGGTTGTGGTAGTGTATGAGTGCATGTCATACTATTGGTAACTGACTTGCAGGTGACATTATATTCTAAGGTGTATGTAGGCTGGCGACTTGGTTGTGTGCACATAGGGGTATAACTTCTTAGAATTCTATCAAATCAAAAACAGACATGTTCAATGGGGAGGGTCATAGCTTGCAAGAATCTATGGCCTGAAAAATCTAAACTCCATACCATGGCAATTAAGTCACTACAAATAAAGCCTTTGCCAGGAAAGGGTAAAAATAAACCTCCCCCGTTCAATGGGAGGAAAAAATTCCCTTTCGACCCTCGTATCATCAGAGCGGTCAGACTAAATCCCTGGCGGCTACAACGTTAAACAACGTCCTTTGTGTCCAATAGGCTTGACTTCGACTGTAAAGTGGAGACATGAATGTCTGTCTCTCTCACAATCTCCAGTCCGCAGCCGTGGGGTCCAGGGGTGGGGCTTCCGTCTGTCTGGATCCAACTGGAATTCGTCTGGTGCTCGTCACAATCTCTAGTCCGCAGCCGTGGGGTCCAGGGGTGGGGCTTCCGTCTGTCTGGATCCAACAGGAATTCGTCTGGTGCTCGTCACAATCTCCAGTCCGCAGTCATGGGGTCCAGCGACGTCAGCTAATGGGGGGCCTTCACCAGGACTCTGTCTCCAGGCTTGAATGGGTGGGTTGGTGCACCTGTTGGCAAAGGAAACGAGAGCGAAATATCACCATAATCACTTTTTAATTTTTTCAATTAATTCTGCCACATATTCCTCTTGCAAAATCTCTAGATATGAGAATAAATGGACTCATGGGGTTGGGACGGGTCTCCCCATCAAAATTTCAAAGGGAGATAGCTTGGTACTTGGTCTGGAGTCATTCTGACTTCAGCAAGAATAGCAGGTAAGTACAGAGACAAGAATACAAGTTTTACAAGAATGGCAGGAGTATATTGCGGCACTGGGCTTCTGGCCTTACAGGCAGGCAGCAAAATAAATGCTAGTAAGAACTACTCGCAGCACTGGGGTTTAGGGCCTACAGGAAGGCAGGTAATTTTAAGACAGGAAGGATACCTAATGGCACTATTTTGGGAGAACACAGCATGTCTACACATGCAACAATGGTGAGGGCCCTTGGAGGGGTTGAACTGCCTTGTATTCTCCAAAGGTGGAGATGGGTTAGCTTGCAGTCCTCTGACTCACCCAAGCAGGCAGCTACCTATAACTGAGAATCCCTTGCATGGCTAAGATGCTGTGATCACTGAACAGCAGGGAGTGAAATTCAAGCTGTCACACAAAACAGCTAGAAGTAAGTACTCATGCAAACATAAATTTATAAGGGTTTGCACAATTGCTCGGTGACACCGAACAGGAAATTGAAACCAAATAGCCTTGGAGACACAGGGTCTGACTTCAAGGACCATTTATATGCAAAGCCTGGGGCAATGAGTCACCTTAGAATGAAAAGAGATGGCTTGGCTGGCTATGCGGCTAATTGAATTCACCACAGGAGGTTACCTTGTCTTTAAAGTTTTAAATCTTTAACAATATCAAAGTAGTAACGCTGGCATAAATTCATTATAATTCTTAGCACACTATAGGTGTAATAATAGAGCAACAATTTATCCAACTCCATCCTATTTTTTTTTTTTCCTCACAATATAATAAAGGAAAATTTTATAAGAGATGCTTAATTATCTAAGGCATAGCACCTCATTAATGCCAGAGCTCATATATGTTAAATTAGAACACATCAAATATCTGACACCCAATAAATAAGAACTTTCTAACACCCATAAAAACAGTCTAATCAATCAGAAAAAAACAATTTGTAAACAATACTCCCATAAGGTTGAGTTGTCGTTGAAGGCTGTGATCCTTCGTTCTGAAAGTCTCAAATTAAATTTATCTGAGAAATAAGCATCAAGAAAGGTTTAGTAACAAAACATTTTACTTTTCCTCCTAAAAATAAACCAACGGTTAAAGGAATTTAGCATACAGTAAGCATGTCAAACATTTTCCTTCCTAACAGTGCACTTCTCTAATACCAAAAATTGTTTACGTCAAATTAATTATTATCACGTGGATTTCTATATTTTTGTTATGTTATGGTATACCATAAACTTAAAGAAAAAAAAATTATTATTGTTCACCATGGTTAAAAAATGAGCAGCTCAAAAATGAACATTAGTAATTTCCCATTTGGCTACAAGAACTTATACGTCACCATTTTTTCCACCCATTTGGAACATCCTTCAAAACTGTTTTTTTTCTACAAAAGCAAAACTGATAGTTAATATACATTTGCATATAAGATTAACAGATTCTTTAGTACTTTCCTCTTCAAGTTCACCCAGCTCAGTCAATTTGTATGACAATACAACTGTTTACAGTCCCTTTTGCAATTACCTGTGTCACAGACAGGAGAGGGGGGGGGTGGGGGTTTGTTTGCTAAAAGGGCACCAACACCTTTTTCTTTTTTTTTTTCTTTTTTTTTTTTAAAAGTCAGTGATAAAGAAAAAAAAAGTCGGTGACACAAAACCTCAATGACAAAGTTCAAAATTGCTCACGATTGTAAGGATAGAAATACAATTTTAGTCCTTAAGGTCACACTTTACACACCAAGTATATTTTCTTGCTTCTAAAATCTGCCATGACCAGCATAGCACGGATTTGTTACCTTTTTTTGTTGTACTCGTGGCAAAATCACATCACTTTAAAACATAAGTAATAAACACAAACAGATCATTATGCAACCAGTATTCATTCAGTGTTATGAAATGCTTTGCTGATACAGCACTTTTAGGAACAGTGTTAAAACGAACACAACATAACGATTCATGGATCTAAGGTTGCCCATACACGATACAATTTTCATAAACGTAAATTTCATTATTTTCTTTTCTTTGAGATTCTCCTTACCTTGAGAATTGCCCATTATCTAAGCTCAGAATACAAAGTGAGATTTAGCTGAGTTTGAAGGTTTATATATATATATATATATATATATATATAGGGATGGTGAGGTCAGTATTTAGACTTTATTGGAAAACCTAGTTTTCCAATTTATGTGGTTTCCTGCGTCTTTATAATCAGATTTATATACACCCAATTTATGGTTTGCTGTTTACCTGTCCTTGGTGGGCAAGTTTATACCTTCAAGCTCAGCTTAATATCACATACAATCTCCACATACATCTATACAATGGCATGCAATCTTATATAACGACTAAAAATACACTTAAGTGTCTATACAGCAATATACAATGTTTAGAGGAAGAATTCACTATCACACACAGTACTGCTTTGTAACCGGGTTTCAGACCCTGGGATATCAGACCCCATCTTATCTTTGGGGTATCAGACCCCCTTCTTTAGGAATATCAGATTCCTGGGAGGCGCTAAAAATAGCGGTTAACTGGGTACCGTTAATCTGCTCTGACAGTATAGGGTGATAATAAATAAAAAATAAAATTACTTACCCAATACTGTGTTATAGCAGATCCCACTTTTCTGACACCAAACTGTTAGCTCAATCTTGTCAGGAGGCAATTTACACGATGATATACGGCCCTTCAGTTGCTAACCCCCCTGAATAGTGAATTCCCTCTCTCCAGCCGGGAGATGCGAGGACACAGCGCACTTAAGCAAGGTGTAGACACATCTGATTTATTTCAAGTTTCGCTCATATTTAAGGGAAGTTTGAGCGGGAAAAACTGCTTTAAACTGGTTACAATTCATCGGTCAATTTAACAATAGAACATATTTCACAGAAACAGTTACATGAAAAGGCTTTTGTTTTCCCTACACACTTCTGTAAGTGTGGGGTGTCGTGTGTCTGAGATTGTGTTTGTGGAGCAGGGCCATTCCTTCTCTACTCGGCTGGCTGATGTGTTGACATGTAATTGTCAATGAGTTCAGGTGTTGTCTGTCGTCTATATGCAAAATATCCAACTGTCAGGTGTCCAGGGTGTATGAATGAAAAGGTGTTTAACATGTAAACAATTATCATTGTCTGTCGTCTATATGCAAAATACAGCTGTCTGATGTCCAGGGTGTATGAATGAGGTGTGTCAAATGGCTAGTTAATGTCATTTGCAAGCGCCCACATTCCATTGCAGAATGGGCATGAGCTGAAATGTATTATGAAATGAAATATAATATTTTAGTAAGGCACGGTGATACACTCTTTCAGTCTCACAGGGGGAAACATTACTTTTCCTCTGCAGGCTACTAAGGGCAAGGAACCTCATTGTAGATGTGGGTCCTCCTCTGCTCATAAGAAGTTTTTTTTCCTCCCTCAGGGTCGACTGACGAGGGCTCAAAGCCTTTCAGGGCCTCCTCTGGAGGATCCAAACCAACCTGATCTGGCAAGCCGAGTGGGGTGGGGGGAATGTTTTCACTGGTTTCCGGACCCATGGATCCCTGGTACAAGACAAGTGGGTCCACAAAGTCATTCGGTCCGAGTACAAGATCGAGTTACACCCTTCAAGTGAGTGAGAACCCCTGCGCTATCACAACAGAGATGAGATGATGATACAAAGATAGTAGACAGCAAGGGAAAGCTGCAGCTCCTAGTTCAGCCTTGCCAAAAACACTGAATAGCTCTAGAAACAATAGTGAAGCTGCACTCATCCAATACATATAATAGTAGGTCAATAAATGGTATATATAATACACAGGTATAGTAGGATTATGGTGATATACACAAAGTAAATAAAAAGTGACTTCAGTGCTGTAAACAGGGTCTCCGTATGAGGTGCTTAAGTGGTGCTTTTGCAAATATTATAACGTGACTGCAGTGCCAATCCTACAATAATAATTAGGTGACAATAATGGGTGAAGTAAAAGTAGAGTGATATAACCAATTTATCACAAAACAAAAGATGATGGTACAGGTGCTGTAAATAAAGTAAGGTGCTTGGTAGTGCTACTACAAAAACTGTTGTGTGATGGTCATCCAGAACTGACTGGGTGAAAGCAAAAATGGATCCAAGATAAAAGTGGCAGTGATAGGTAAATACAATAATAAAAAGGAAGAGATAAACATAAAAAAAGGTGTGTGTGTGTGTATGTATATGTATATATATATATATACATAAGGGATTAAAGCATAATAGGACTGGTGAAAGAGTTCATAATAATAAATAATCCTGGTGCAAATAAAGCAACAGAGTTCATAAAAAAATGGTGATCCAGGTGCGATCTTGTGAAAATTGTCGACAACACCTATGGTGAATAGTGGATGATTCCGAGGTAAAATTTCCGGGTGTCCTACACCCTTACCTTACTGCTGTAAGGTTACAGCATAAAAATAGGAACTCCTATCGATCCCACAATCATCCAGGGGGGCTAGAGTGTGCTTGGGTATCCTTCCTGCTGCAAGTATGGGGCTGGTAATAGGGGCTCCTGACTCTCCTAGAGCAATCCAAGGGGGGTGGGGGGCGTCAAGGTTTCCTAAAAAGCTCCCAGTAAGGATGCAGAAAGCAGAAGCTCTTCTGGTGTAGTATTTATGTATGAGGTTTATTTAAAAAATATAGCAACTTACAGTTAAAAACGAAACAGCTAGCGACTGGACACTCTGGGTCTCGAGCCTTCCGTGTTCCTGCACTTCCGGGTATAGCCTGAACGTCTCTAGGCCTTTTGTCATGGTCACGGGCTTGAAGAAGTCAAGCCCCTGGGTGATTGTGTGATCGATAGGAGTTCCTCTTTTTATGCTGTAACCTTACAGCAGTAAGGTAAGTGTGTAGGACACCCGAAAATTTTACTTCGGAATCATCCACCATTCACCATAGGTGTTGTCATCACCCAAGTGGGCACCTTTCACAAGATCGTACCTGGATCACCATTTTTTTATGAACTCTATTTGTTGCTTTATTTGCACCAGGATTATTTATTATAGTTATGAACTCTTTCACCAGTCTTATTATGCTTTAATCCCTTTATATATATATATATATATATATATATATATATATATAAACACACACACCTTTATTTATGTATATCTCTTCCTATTTATTATTGTATTTATATGTCACTGCCACTTTTATCGTGGATCCTTGATTCATTCTCCGGTGGGGCATCCCGAGGTGGATCTGCTGGCGTCTCGGCTCAACAGAAAGGTGCAGAGGTTTGTGGCTTGGTCACAGGATCCTCTGGTGGACTCCGCAGATGCCCTGGTGGCCACTTGGGGTCAGTATCTTCTGATTTACGCCTTCCCTCCTCTCAAGCTTCTACCAAGACTTCCACGCAGGATCGAGGCAGAAGGGATTTCGGTCATCTTAGTGGCTCCGGACTGGCCTCGCCGGGCTTGGTTCGCTGATCTGGTGTGGCTGGTCCCCGACGTTCCTTGGAAGCTTCCTCTCAGAGAGGATCTGCTGTCCCAAGGACCAATCTTACATCCTGCTTTACAGTCTCTGACTTACCGAAAAATCAATTTCTCTGATGTTAATTGATGGACACAGCTCCTGAACTTCAGGACTATTGGGTTATACTTCCCCCTGCAGGAGTAGGACACTAGGCAGAAAAAGAATCTTGCTATGCCTATGGACAGTCCCTGAGGCTATACTCCCTCTCTCTTCTATGCAGTAGTTACTCCGTTTTGTTACAAGCAGTGTCAGAAGAATTACAAATCCACAGAGGGTTGGGTGCTGTGTCCGTCAATCAGAGAAATAGATTTTATGGTAAGTCAAAAATCCCATTATTTGTGTAAGAACACATTCAACCCAGCTGGCCTATTAAGAGGTAGGCTGATTAACTGAACATTTCTGAAAGTGTCTGGAAAAATAAAAAGGCTTATATTCAGCCTCAGAAATTGACATAAACCCATGGCTTTATTGATTTGTGCACATTTGTTCCTCTGTTAAAGGTGAGAAGAAGAAGGTGGTCATTTTTTTCAGCTAATCATTTGTTTGCATTGGACATTGACTGTTGCCATGGGGGTTTGTCATTCTTATGCATGCATATTCTTAAAGTAGCAACTTTGGAAGTCTGTGTAAATAAATTACAGACATGTCACATTAACAGTGTGCCTAGACTGAAATTATATTATAGGTGTGATGCATGCAGACGTAAGCATTTCCTTGGTCTCCTTTGGCCTCATTCACACAGCTGTGTCCATGCAGCCACTACGTCCCTGCTCTTACATGGGCTGTTTGCATGCATAAATGGTGCACTTACAGTCTATGGACCTCAGAGCCATAGAGGCCTTTCTTTAATACTTAGACTGCAACTTATTAACAAGTCACAAAGAGAGAGACTACAGCAGATGTAGATCACTGTCAAATGTTTGAACTGCACACTCATCAGGATTTACAGGGCTGTGTCATCTCTGAGCCAGTATACCTATAAAAAAATGTAGATTTTGCCCCTAAAAAGTGCTTGAACCACGACGGCTCTGTCCTTCTGGATCAAAAAGGAAATCAGTGTGTTGCCAGGTAGGTACCTTTTAATATACCAAAATGCATGTACATAATATACAAAAGATATGTTTGATGCCAAGTAGTCCATTGTAAGATGACCACACAAGGTTGATATCTTCTCATGAAGGATATACGCAGTACATGCCTATTTGGAATAACCCGAATTTGTCTGAACTCAACAAACTTCAGGGTTTTGAATGTTGGGTATATTGCACCTACACCAACTCTATGATAACAATGTATTGTTAGAATTAGCTGTCCTTGCAGAGAGGTATTGCATGTCACTTAAATGATCTTTTCAGTACCTTCAACTTCATTATGCATTATGTTGTCATTCGGTTTCTTTCCCTCTGAAATATAATCCCTCTTCCATTCTCACAATGGTGGTCTCTACTTCTTGTTCTTAGAAGGGCCTGATAGGAGACCTGTATTCTGCCCTGCACACCACAGATAATGCCAAGATACAGTGGATCTGTAGTCACAGATGGGGAGAAGATTTGGTTGGGCCCATTGGATGATGACCAATGGCTTTAGGCCTTGGAACTTATACCATTAGTTTCTTTGTTACAATGCCTAACACATTTGTTTATAGTTCATAGGGCCTATTACACACCTCAATGCCTACAACCATGGAGTAGATCTACAATGCCTGACTGCCCATGCTGCGTTACGAATATGGGCACCCTTATCCATATGTAATGGAGATGCCACAAACTCCATAGTTTTGGGTGTACCATTTTTCAGATGCTTAACAGTATTTGCTTGACTACTATTCCTACAGATCCCAAACTAGCTATAATGGGCATCCTCCTGGAACATATACTACCTGTGGAGTTTAACCCATTATGGGCAAGGGCCCTTTATATTGCTTGGGGTTTATTTTACAAAAATGGACCCCCGCCCACATTATGACACTGGAGGGACACTTTTAATTCCAATTTAAAAAGAGAAAAGTTGAGGTATAAGTACAGGGGATGGACTAAACATTTTTAGAAACTTGGGAACCGTGGTTATCATCGAAGGAATCCTTCTTTGTTTCATTGGATGACTCGTTGGATTAGGGCATGCAGTACTACTCTGCTGGGCTTGTGTTTCCTGGTAACTCGTCTCATGATATATTCCCTCTTTGTTCTGTAAAGTGTTCCTGATAGCCTCTGTGGCAGGTGAAGTGCTTATGCTGATTAATGTATCTAGAGCAGTGTTTCTCAACCTTTTTTCAGTCAAGGCACCTTTTAAAATTCTGCACAATGTCAAGGCACCCCATTCTAAAATCTGAAGAACTACACTAATAGTTTTACATATCGCAGCAACTTCCACACACATAGGACACCAAACTTTAAGGGGGATTTATTCTTCCAAAGCAAAACACACCTTTGCACACAGGTATTGACTAATATTCCAAACTTTCTCTTCCTCCCTCAGCTAATGTGACCTCAGTGCTGACAGAGAGGAGCAGAGGAGGGGCAAACAAGGATGCTATGCAGGCGCCTGACATCCTCCTTATCAACCGATGATGTCCTTGGCTGTTCGGAGGCCAGTGAATAGAAGGTTGTAATGGTGCACAATGAAAACCTGTGGCTTTCTGTAACTAAAAGGCAATCTTGATCCACCCTTTTGATTTGTATGCAGTTCTTAGGAATTTTCCCAAGGCACCCCTGAAGAAACCTGAAGGTACCCCAGGGTACTGCCATGTACTTAATACCTACTGTAAGTAAGCGTAATGTCATAGAAACATAGAGAAAAGTGACATCAGAAAAAGAGTAGTCCATCAAATCTGCCTTTTTTGGGGGCTTTTTTTTCTTTTTTATGTTAACTCTTGAGTATAGATCTATGTTTATTGCAAGCACGTTTGAAGTAATTTACTGTTGACTGTCTCACGGCCTCTGCTGATAGTTTATTCAAAGCATCAACTACCTATTATGCTTTCCTTTTTTTTGTGAAATTGGAAAAAAAAATTCTCAATAAAAATGACCCGATTTAAAAAAAAAAAAAGGAGGCTACACAAGGTACAATTTGTTTGCATTATTTCCCTTAGATTTTGTTAAAACTGTAGTGTAGAGCCTACGTTGATAATACATTAAATTTGTTGAATTCACTTGTTGCTAAACTAAGGTACAGATTGTAAGATGTGTAGATGGCTTTAATATACAGATGGGCTGTAAGAATGATATGGCTAGTTAAAAGTTTTAACTCAAGCAAAGAACTATATCATGATTTCAGCGGTGTTTCCCATGTGTATGCCCTACTGGATACCAAAATCGTGGTGATGTTACCTATCTCTCTGATGAGTAATTGCTGCAAGAGAGGCTGACTGACTCCTGATCGGTGCTTCTCTCTTGAGGGCCAGACTGTTTACTGGGAATTATAAAAAGCTAATTAAAGCATGTGTAGTAATATTTCAAATACATTTAATTATTTTGGATGAATATATCTTTGGATTAGGGTTTGTATGTTTCCAGTGTCTTGGTTTAATATAAAGCAGTAAAATATAATGCAGTCTACTAAGGCATGTCTAGTCTACTAGTTAATTTTTTAATGAACTTCGAACACAGATATTAATTCTATAAGATCTTTTTGATTGCACAATGCAGGTAAATTGTAATTTGCAATTATCTGTGTTTTAATTATAGTGCAGCAATAGTTGTTTTAATTGAGAAGAATCTGAATTACTGACTACCTTTGCAGAACAGAAAATACATATTATTGTGAAATACTGGAAGGCTAAATTATTACAGACTCTGTTCTACATTGCACTTTCAATGTGTTCATTAGTTGCTGTGGCAACTAGGTGAGAATATAGTGAATTGCTTAGCAACTTAAAACAGAAAAATATACTTTAAAGAAAATAGGAATGGACGTCGCATTAGATCTTTTTTTCTGAATTCTTTTATATCCAAATGGAATATGTTTTATACAAATTGCCAACAATTTTTCAAGATATGTAATTTTCTAACTCAGTCTAAGATTGACATCGTTTTCTGGAAAAAAAAAAACTGTTTTCATTTGCATGCATAAAAAACATAAAATATTTTCTAAGCTTATAAGTTTGTAGGTTAATCATTTTTGGTGATTTGTTTATGTGCACCTATTAAATAATAATCTGTATTTGGTGACTTTGCTACAAACGCATGTATAGGCATTCACTGGTATTTCAAGGAATTCAGTGAATTCAAGTAATCTTTATTTATCTTTCGTTCATTGATGGACACAGCTCTTCATCTTCTTGACCATAGGGTTATACTGCCCCCTCTAGGAGTAGGATACTAGGCAGAGAAAAAGCTTAACCACTTCCCACCCGCCCTATTACAGATTGACGGCGGGAATGTGGTTGAGTTATCCTGACCCGACGTCATATGACGGCGGGCAGGATAACAAGCTGCTGCGCACTCCTGAGCACAGGGATGGGGTTCCGCTCCTTTCACACCTGGGCGTTTTTTGTTTCAGGCATTTATTGGGCAGGCGTCTTTGGAGGCAGGCATGACATCTGAACTTCTGTATAGGGGTATATATACACACACACACATTATATATATATATATATATATATATATATATGCAGTGGGTACGGAAAGTATTCAGACCCCCTTAAATTTTTCACTCTTTGTTATATTGCAGCCATTTGCTAAAATCATTTAAGTTCATTCTTCTTCCTCATGAATGTACACATAGCACCCCATACTGACAGAAAAACACAGAAATGTTGACATTGTTGCAGATTTATTAAAAAAGAAAAACTGAAATATCACATGGTCCTAAGTATTCAGACCCTTTGCTGTGACACTCATATATTTAACTCAGGTGCTTTCCATTTCTTCTGATCATCCTTGAGATGGTTCTACACCTTCATTTGAGTCCAGCTGTGTTTGATTATACTGATTGGACTTGATTAGGAAAGCCACACACCTGTCTATATAAGACCTTCCAGATCACAATGCATGTCAGAGCAAATGAGAATCATGAGGTCAAAGGAACTGCCTGAAGAGCTCAGAAACAGAATTGTGGCAAGGCACAGATCTGGCCAAGGTTACAAAAAGATTTCTGCTGCACTTAAGGTTCCTAAGAGCACAGTGGCCTCCATAATCCTCAAATGGAAGACGTTTGGGACGACCAGAACCCTTCCTAGAGCTGGCCGTCCGGCCAAACTGAGCTATCGGGGGAGAAGAGCCTTGGTGAGAGAGGTAAAGAAGAACCCAAAGATCACTGTGGCTGAGCTCCAGAGATGCAGTCAGGAGATGGGAGAAAGTTGTAGAAAGTCAACCATCACTGCAGCCCTCCACCAGTCGGGGCCTTATGGCAGAGTGGCCCGACGGAAGCCTCTCCTAAGTGTAAGACACATGAAAGCCCGCATGGAGTTTGCTAAAAAAACACCTGAAGGACTCCAAGATGGTGAGAAATAAGATTCTCTGGTCTGATGAGACCAAAATAGAACTTTTTGGCCTTAATTCTAAGCGGTATGTGTGGAGAAAACCAGGCACTGCTCATCACCTGTCCAATACAGTCCCAACAGTGAAGCATGGTGGTGGCAGCATCATGCTGTGGGGGTGTTTTTCAGCTGCAGGGACAGGACGACTGGTTGCAATCGAGGGAAAGATGAATGCGGCCAAGTACAGGGATATCCTGGACAAAAACCTTCTCCAGAGTGCTCTGGACCTCAGACTGGGCCGAAGGTTTACCTTCCAACAAGACAATGACCCTAAGCACACAGCTAAAATAACGAAGGAGTGGCTTCACAACAACTCCGTGACTGTTCTTGAATGGCCCAGCCAGAGCCCTGACTTAAACCCAATTGAGCATCTCTGGAGAGACCTAAAAATGGCTGTCCACCAACGTTTACCATCCAACCTGACAGAACTGGAGAGGATCTGCAAGGAGGAATGGCAGAGGATCCCCAAATCCAGGTGTGAAAGACTTGTTGCATCTTTCCCAAAAAAACTCCTGGCTGTATTAGATCAAAAGGGGGCTTCTACTAAATACTGAGCAAAGGGTCTGAATACTTAGGACCATGTGATATTTCAGTTTTTCTTTTTTAATAAATCTGCAACAATGTCAACAATTCTGTGTTTTTCTGTCAGTATGGGGTGCTATGTGTACATTCATGAGGAAGAAGAATGGACCTAAATGATTTTAGCAAATGGCTGCAATATAACAAAGAGTGAAAAATTTAAGGGGGTCTGAATACTTTCCGTACCCACTGTATATATATATATATATATATATATATATATATATACACATGCATACATACACATACACACATATAGGTGTGAAAGGAGCAGAAACCCCCATCCCTGCGCTACTGACATAATTTCAGTAGCGCAGGGATTGGGTTCCGCTCCTTTCACACCTATATGTGTGTATATATATATATATATATATATATATATATATGTGTGTGTGTGTGTGTGTATAGATACCCCTATACAGAAGTTCAGATGTCATGCCTGCCTCCAAAGACGCCCAAAAAATGCCCAATAAATGCCTGCAACAAAAAACGCCCAGGTGTGAAAGGAGCAGAACCCCATCCCTGCACTACTAAAAATTCTAAGAAAAATGATCTGTTTTTTTCTGGTTCTGGACTCCAGAACCAGAAAAAAAAGATAATTTTTCTTAGAATTTTTAGTAGCACAGGGATGGGGTTCCCCTGGTCGACCCGAACCGCTCGATCATCCCTACATATCGCTGCATATAATGACCCAGGACATTATAGACCACATCTCTGCCTGCTACCTGGACCAGTGCTTGGCTGTGCTGACACTATCCCTGCTTGCTGCCTGTAATGACTATGGACAGTATCCCTGCTTGCTGCCTGTAATGACAATGGACAGTATCCCTGCTTGCTGCCTGTAATGACTATGGACAGTATTTCTGCCTGCTGCCTGTTCGATTGCTTTTGCTGTCACGGACCACATCCCTGCCTTATACTTGGATTCTCTCCTCTGTGGACCACTACTAAAACCACAGGTAATCTTTTGTTTACCCTTTGCTCAGCAGAATATATTTTGGGGTGTAATTGGTATGTACATGCTATGTGTTAGAAATATGAAGGGCCTTCAAAAATGTAATAGGTTGTCAGGAAATTAGATGTAAAATGCATGCTCCTAGAACGTCTGAAGGTGTCTACTTGGATGTTGGGTCTCTGTACTACATATGGTATCGCCATACTCAGGAAGAGTGGCAGAGTGTATTTTGGGGTGTCATTTTTGCTATGTATATGCTATGTGTTAGAAATATCCTATAAATTGACAACTTTGTGTAAAAAAAATAGGTTTTCATTTTTTTCCCACATTTTCCAAAAACTTGTGGAAAGAAATTACATGTTCAAAAGACTCACAATGCCTCATAGAGTATACGTTGGAGTGTTTTCTTTCCAAAATGGGGTCATTTTGTGGGCAATTCCATTGTCTTGGAGCTCCAGGGCCTTCAAAAGTGTGATAGGTAGTCAGAAAATTGTGTGTGTAATTTATGCTCCTAGAATGCCTGGCGGTGCTACTTGGATGTTGAGTCTCTTTATGTGGTCAGGCTGTGTAAAAGTCTCACCTATGTGGTATCGCCATACTCAGGAGGAGTGGCAGAATGTATTTTGGGGTGTCATTTTTGCTATGTACATGCTATGTGTTAGAAATATCCTATAAATTGACAACTTTGTGTAAAAAAAATAGGTTTTCATTTTTTTCCCACATATTCCAAAAACTTGTGGAAAAAAATGACATGTTCAAAAGACTCATTATGCCTCATAGAATATATGTTGGAGTGTTTTATTTCCAAAATGGGGTCATTTTGTGGGCAATTCCATTGTCTTGGTGCTCCAGGGCATTCAAAAGTGTGATAGGTAGTCAGAAAATTATGTGTGTAATTTATGCTCCTAGAATGCCTGGTGGTGAAACTTGGATGTTGATTCTCTTTATGTGGCCAGGCTGTGTAAAAGTCTCACACATGTGGTATCACCATATTCAGGAGGAGGGGCAGAATGTATTTTGGGGTATCATTTTTCATGTGTACATGCTATGTACAATATGTGAAATAGTTTATAAATTGACAACTTTGTGGGAAAAAAAAGAAAAAACATTTTTTTTTTCATTTTCCCAAGAACTGAGGGAAAAAATTAAAACTTCAAAAAACTCACCATGCCTCTTACTAAATACCTTGGACTGTCTACTTTCCAAAAAGGGGTCATTTGGGGGGTATTTGTACTGTTCTGACATTTTAGGGCCTCAAGAAAGGAGATAGGCCGTTAGTACATCAGGAATTGGTACCATAGCTTCTAGACTCAATAACTTTCACACAGACTAAATAATATACACTAATATGGGTTATGTTTTACTATAGATAAGTAGCAGTATACATTTTGGCCAAAATGTATGAAGAAAAATGAATTTTTTGCAAAAGTTTTTAATAGAAACTAAAAAAAAGTGTTTTTTTTTTTCAAATTTTTTGCTATTTTTTTGCTTATATCACAAAAAATAAAAAACCCAATTGTGATCAAATACCACCAAAAGAAAGCTCTATTTGTGTGAAAAAAATGATAAAAATTTTGTTTGGTTACAGTGTAGCATGACTGAGCAATTGTCATTCAAAATGTGAGAGGGCTGAAAGCTGAAAATTGGTCTGGTCAGGAAGGGGGTCTAACTGCCCTGTATTAAAGTGGTTAAACACGCCTATGGGGCAGTCCCTGGGGGTATACTCCCACTTCCTGCTTTAGGTATTTAGTTTTTTTTTCTGCCTAGTCAGGAGTAAGGACCTAGTTCCTTGCTGGGATCTCTGGTGCTGGCAATTTTTTTTTTTTTTTACATGGGATTTTTTCCTCTTTTTATTATTTTGTTTCTGTGAGAGCTAGAATCAAGTACTGGACTGGGTGACAAACTGGATAATATAGATCCTTAGGGACCCCCCAGTCTGGCCAGCGAGCACGTGCAGACCGCAGCTCCATGCTAGGTTGGCCGCAACATAGCCCCACTAGACGGGCGCTGGCCTGCGAGTTAAATGTCTCACTAGGGCCCAAACGCACTGGCCTTGGCCTGGCTGACAGCACCCACATTACGATGGAGCGGTGTCCTGTCTGGAGCGATGTCCACCCTGTTCCTTGTGTGTAAGTAGCTGTCCCCCCACTACCCCTGGAGTGTTTTGGGGTGGACGTGGGCCCCCCTGGGATGGTTTTTCTGGGGCACAACGAGGGGGTTGAGCAGGGTTTCCTGCCACCCTGTTTTAACATCTGCGGGTACATGCCTCACACAGCCGGATCCGGCCAAAATTTTAGGCAGCGGCTTTGCGGACTACTTACTGGAAACTATGTGAGGCGGCCCCTGTGAGGGTGGCTGATGCCAATGCCTCCCACTTGGGCATCCACTTTCCTCTCCGCTGCCCCTGGCTCGCTTCCCGGCGACTGGGCCCCTTAAAAAAATTTAGGCTGCGGCCTACTAGGCCATGCGGCCATGTCGGGCATCGCCGTTGGGGGGCGGCCTCAGTGTGTGTAGCTGAAGCTCCCACTCTTCTTTTGGGCACCTGCCTGGCTAAGGATCCATGCAATTGCGGCTGGGCCTCCACAAAAATTTAGGCCATGGTTTGCGGCCTGCTAGGCCACGTGGTCAGCTTGTCACCTCCCTTGGAAGGGGTAGTGCTGTGGGGGCGCTTCATTTTTTTTTAATGACAGCCTTGCCGCCATTATTGTGTGGGACACCTACCCTGTTTTAGAGAGGGTACCCTGCCTGCGCTTCCACGTCACGGAGTGCGGCCCCTTTTTAATTGGGGTGAATTTAGTACATAGCGACCCTACTGGGTCTGCGTCCACGCACCCTGAGTGCTCAGATAGTGAGGATGATTTCTCTGCTCCTCTAGCCGTGCTTAAATAGGCGCTGGGGGATGCTCTGTGTCAGTGCATTAAACTTTAAAAATTTAGGTTGTGGCTGATGCTGCGTCAGAGGCGCAGTTTCCTCTTGGCACCCAAGGGCCGTCCAAAGCTGCAAGGGTGTTCCTCTTTCCACTTAGCTTGACAACATGTCACAAAACAGTGGGGATGTCCACAACACAGTGGTTGCTAAGGGTTTTTGCTTGCTGTATCCTTATGAGGATTACCTGTGTTACAGGTGGACGGTTCCATCTGTAGTGGACTCGCCGGTTTCCAGGTCAAATTGAGCTACTTTCATTCCGGTTGAGGAGTCCCCTGCCTTTACAGGTCCAGCTAATAAGAAGGCGGAGGCTCTGGCCTACCATATATGGCCATGGCTGGTTCAGGGATCAGGCTGGTAAATTCTATTGCCCTAGTGTTGCATACTCTGACCGAGTGGGCTAAGCTTTTACGCTGGGACCTGGAGGAGAAGCAGCTCCCCCCTGCCTTGGTGGAGCTGGTGGATCAGTTGGTCCAAGGGCTATAGTTTGTCTATGATGCCTCTTTGGATGCCGCTCCCCTGCTTTTTACACTGTCTGTCTCAGCAGTGGTCCTGCGGCGCATTATCTGGCTAAAAATTCTGGTCTGAGGACCAGGCTTCTAAGAAGGCCTTGTTTGATCTTCAATTCATGGGGGATTGCCTGTTTATAGCTTCCTTGGATGACATCATGAAGAGCCTCACAGGGGGAAAAAGTCTCGTAAAGGATCGCCGACAGGGATCCTCCTTTTTGGATCAAAAGCTACTTTTTCGTCCCTCAGTGTCTCAAGACAAGGGATCCATGCCCTTTTCGGGCCTCCGCTGGGAGTTCCAAAAAGTCTTGGTTGGGCAAACCACGAGCAGGTGCTACCAGACCTGTGGACAAAAATTCCTCCGCATGAAGGCACGCCCTCACCTGTATATGGGGTGGGGGGACGTCTTTGCTGCTTTCTGGATCCATGGACTAGGGATATAACGATTATCGGCAAGGGCGATATGCACTTTCCCCGATATATCGATATCTACCCCAGAACTGGCCGATATTGCCGATATTTTTGTGACATCAGTCTGTCTTCTTAGGCAACCTGCCTCGCCTTGGACAGCCTCATCTGGAGTCGGGACTAGTCTCGCGGGAGTGTATCACAGCCATACACCCACCCACAGCAGCCCGGTGCCAGCCAGCCACCCACATCCACAGGCTCTGTACCAGCCAGCCACCCACAGGCACTGTACCAGCGAGCCAGCCAGCCACCCACAGGCCCTGTACCAGCCAGCCACAGGCACTGTACCAGCCAGCCACTCACAGGCCCTGTACCAGCCAGCCACCCACCCACAGCCCCTGTGCCACCCACCCACAGCCCCTGTGTCAGCCACCCACAGACAGGGTGCCAGACAACCAGCCACCCACAGACAGGGTGCCAGACAGCCAGCCACCCACAGGCCCTGTACCAGCCAGCCACAAGCAGTGTACCAGCCAGCCGCCCACAGACCCTGTACTAGCCAGCCACCCACAGCCCCTGTGCCAGCCACCCACCCACCACAGGGTGCCAGCCAGCCACACACACACCACACGGTGTCAGCCAGCCATCCACCACAGGTTGCCAGCCAGCCATCCACCACAGGGTGCCAGCAAGCCAGCCACCCATCACAGGGAACCAGCCAGCCAGCCACCTGCCACAAAGTGCCAGCAAGCCAGCCATTAAAGCATTAAACAAAAATGAACATGTTCAATACCAGATTTGTGTCAAAAATTGTCTTTATTTTTCAAAACTTTAAATGTAGAAAATCTCAGCTGATACCGATACGTTGTGACCAAAATATCGGTATCGGCCCCAGAAAAAAACATATCGGTCTATCCCTACCGTGGACCTCCCTGATCTAGGACAAGTGGGTCCACAGTCATTCAGTCCGGCTACAAGATCGAGTTTCGATCATATCCTCCGGAAAGGTTCTTCCCTTCCAACCTGCACTTATCCTCAGATTGCCCAAAGAATCTGTATGGGGCAGTGCAAGATTTGTTACTTCAAGGGGTGATTGTTCTGACTCCAAAGTTGGAACGTTTTCAAGGTTTTTTTACTCAAACCTGTTTACAGTTCCCAGGAAGGAGGGAAAGGTGTGCCCAATACTGAACCTCAAGGTGCTAAACCGCTTTGTGTGGGTACAAAAGTTCCGCATGGTGTCCATGCGCACGGTGGTGGTGTCCCTATATCAGGGGGATTTCCTCGCCTCCGTCAACATCAAGGATGCCTACCTTCACATCCCAATATGTGTTGCCCATCAGCGTTTCCTCCGTTTTGCCGTGGGCGAGGAGCATTGTCTATACATTACGGTTTGGTCTCGCTTCCGCTCCTCGGGTATTCACAAAAGTGTTGGCCCCGGTTCTAGCATTACTGCGTCAGCGGGGGATCGCGGTACTGGGGTACCTGGACGATCTGCTTTTATGAGTGGATTCTTCATCCACCTTGTTGGACAACTTGGAGATTACTCTGCAAACGCTGAGGGAGTTTGATTGAGTTCGGAATCTTCAGAAGTCTGCCCTGATTCTATCCCCAAGCCTAGTCTATCTGGGTCTGACTCTGGACTCGTCCTCAGCCAGAGTGATTCTTCCTCAAGAGAAACTTCAAAAGTTGCAGAAGGCTATTGGCTTTTGCTGACCAGCAGATGGTCGTCTCTTTGGACTTGCATGCACATGTCTGGGTGGGGAGGCGTCCTCGGCACGGATTGTGCTCAGGGGGTCTGGTCTCAGGAAGAGACCAGACTACCGATCAATGTACTGGAGCTCTGAGCGATCAGACTTTGTCTGGAACATTGGACAAGTCGTCTACAGGGGTATCAAGTGTGGATTCAATCGGACGATGCCACGATCATGGCCTATGTCAATCACCAAGGGGGGCACAAGAAGTGTCTTGGTGGCTCGGGAAGTAGCCGGTATTCTAAGATGGGAAGAAAAGTTTGTTCCAGCCCTCTCTGCTGTGCACATTCAGTGGTGGAAAATTGGCAAGAGGACTATCTCTGTCGACAGGCATTAGACCAGGGAGAATGGTCTCTTCATCCGGAGGTGTTTCAACAGTTGTGTCTCTGGTGGGGTACTCCAGAGGTGGATCTGTTGGCCTCTCGCCTCAACAGGAAGGTTCAAAGTTTTGTGGCATGGTATCGGGATCCTCTAGCCTTCGCTACAGATGCTTTAGTGGCTCCTTGGAGTCAGTATCGTCTGATTTACACCTTTCCTCCTCTCCAGCTTCTGCCGAGACTTTTTGGTGGCCATTACTTCGGCACGTAGGGTGTCTGAACTGACGGCGTTGTCTTGACGTTCACCTTACCTGGTAGTTCACAGGGAAAAGGTGGTTCTGTGTCCATGTCCATCATTGCTTCCAAAGGTCGTCTCTGACTTTCATCTGAATGAAGACATTGTGTTGCCCTCCCTGTGTCCCAAGCCTAAGCATCTTAAGGAAGTTGCCTTGCAATCCCTGGATCTGGTTTGGGCAATAAGGGTGCATCTGGCAGCTACGAAGTCCTTTAGGAAATCAGACTCACTATTCGTCCTCACGGATGGACCTCGCAAGGGGCTGGCTGCTTCTGCTGTGACCATTTCCAGATGGATCAGACAGACTGTGGTTCAGGCTTATTACATAAAGGGTCAGGTTCCTTCTTTCCCTGTAAATGCACACTCGGGCTACTTGGGCGCATAGTGCCTCCTGGGCCTTTCGTCATCAAACGTCAGTGATGCAGGTTTGCAGGGGGCTACCTGGTCGTCTGTACACACATTCACAAAGTTTTATAAAGTGGATGTGTTGGCATCCCCGTATGCTTCTTTTGGCCAAAATGTTTTGCAGGCTGCTGTTTAGAGGACTTGTCCTCTTTGAGGGTGTTTTTTTTTCAGGTGACTTCCAGTTGTTGACAGTTTACATAGTTACATAGTAGTTGATGTTGAATAAAGACAATAGTCCATAAAGTTCAACCTGTGTAGGCGTGTATGGCCGTAATCATCTCTCATACCCCTGAATGTTCTGATCCTTGAGATGTACGTCCAAGAGTCTTTTGAAAGTAGCCATACTTCCCCCAGAAACTACCTCTTGTGGTAGAGAATTCCACAATCTTGTAGCCCTAACAGTAAAGAACCCCTTGCGTTGCCTGAGGTTAAAACGCTTCTCCTCTAATCGCCTTGTATGCCCTCGAGTCCTGATGCAATCCTTTCGACTGAATAGCTTTTTTTCTATGCTGAGATCACCATTGAGGTATTTATATCATGTCCCCTCTCAGGCGTCTCTTCTCTAGGGAGAACAAATCAAGCGATTGGAGAGGCTCTTCATAATTAAGGTCCTCCAATCACCTAATTAGTTTAGTTGCCCTTCTCTGGACTCTCTCCAGCTCCAACACATCCCTCCTGAGGACTGGTGACCAGAACTGGACAGAATACTCCAGATGTGGTCGGACCAGATAAATAATAGATTATAAAGTGGTAGGATTATAGTTTTATCTCTGGAATACATCCCTTTCTTTATGCATGCTAAAATTCTGCCGGCTTTGGCAGCTGCCGCTTGACATTGCATGCTATTGCTTAGTCTATCCTCTGCCAAGACTCCCAGATCTTTCTCCATTTTTGATTCCCCCAAAGGTTTCCCCCCTAAAGTGTATTGTGCTTTAATGTTTTTAGTCCCCAAGTGCAAAACCTTACACTTCTCCACATTAAACCTCATTTGCCATGTCGTTGCCCACTCTGTTATTTTGTTCAGGTCATTCTGTAGAATATCTGCTTCATGCTGTGCAGTTATTGCCTGCCCAATTTTGTGTCATCTTTAAAAACTGATATAGAACTACTGATCCAGTCCTCAATGCTGTTTATGAATTAATTGAACAAGGTTGGTCCCAGGACTGAGCCTTGGGGGACCCCACTTACCAACCCAGACCAGTCTAAGTATGCGCTATTTATTACCACACTTTGGATACGCCCTTTGAGCCAGTTCCGTATCCAAGAGCAAACCTTGCGGTCGATGCCTGCAGACTTTATTTTATAAATGAAGTGCTTGTGGGGAACTGTATCAAACGCCTTAGCGAAATCCAGATACACCACATCCACTGGTGATTGGTTTGACAAGAACGCCCATTTGTAAACCCGTGCTGATTACTGCTGATGATGTTGTTGTCCTTAGCAAACTCTACGATATAGTCCCTTATCATCCCCTCCAGAAGTTTACATACTATCGATGTCAGACTGACAGGCCTATAATTTTCCTGGGACATGCCTCTGCCCTTTTTTGAATATCGGTATCACGTTAGCTTTCCTCCAATCCCCCAGTACATTTCCTGTCATAATACTGTCAGCAAAGATCAGGAACAGTGGTCTAGATATAGTTTTACTAAGTTCTTTGAGTACTCTCGGATATATGCCATCTGGGTCTGGTGATTTATTTGTGTTAATTTTATCCAGCCTTTCCCTGATTTCACCCTCTGTTAGCCATAGCGGCAAGTCCTGTGTATTACTACTAACCATAGACTGTTGATCTCCAAGTTACCTGGTTGGCTATGTTTAGCCTTGGGGAAGCTTGTTTTTTTGGCTGTTCCCACTTCTTATGTTTGACACTGCTTTGGGACATCCCTGCGGTCAAGAAGATAAAGAGCTGTGTCCGCCAATGAACGAAAGAGAAAATGGGATTTTTGTCTTAACGTAAAATCCATTTCTCTGATGTTTATCGACGGACACAGCACCACCCCTCTATGGAGTTGGTTTTTTTTTTACTTCTGACACTGCTTGTTACAAAACTGAATATCTATAACAGGTAGTAGGAGTATACCCCCAGGGACTGCCCTATAGGCGTGTTCAATATTTTTCTCTGCTAGTGTCCTACTCCTGCAAGGGGCAGCATAACCCTACGGTCAAGAAGGTGAAGAGCTGTTTCCATCAATTAACATCAAAGAAATGGATGCAAGACAAAAATCCCATTATCCTGATCAACATTTCACTGAGAAGGATTCATATGCGTTCGGGTACGTTTACGTATAAAAAATGCAGCATGTTGTACTTTTTTAAATGCACATGAAAGCACTGCAATGGTGTAAACTAGGTTTATTGAAATACATTTATTTTTCTTGCATGTGTCCGTACTGCGTTTAACACAGGTTCTACTGCATCTGATGTAAACAAGACCCTAAAGTTTACACAAGGATGATAGTGTTGCTCTCCTCACAACGTTATTCCAGGTTGGCAGTTTGCCTCTTGAGCCCAAGCACTACATCATGTGAGGAGATCAAATGCTCGCCCATTCCCAGAATTATTGTTGCGTCACATTTTTCTTTTGCTTGATTAACACACTATCTTAATAGTACAGTACAAGATACAGGCTGAGTATTCATAAATCCAGGGTTTGTAAGGGCTTGTCAGGGCTGGGCTTCTAGCAGCTCTCTTCTCAGTGCTCAAGGCTGCTCAGCTGTCAGTTAATTACCAGCCACTCACTGTTTCCACAGTAACTCACCTGGTTACCATTACCTGCTTCATTTATCCAGCCTACAGCCAGCCCCTTTTTGCTATTAAAACTACCTTGCTCATTCCCTCTGTGCCTTTGCCTGATCAACATCTCCAGTGTGTCCCTGCTGTATTCCTGTTATGACTTTGCCTGGTTGATGTTTCTTCTGGTTCCTGACAGGGGCGTAACTACAGGGGTTGCAGGGGTTGCAATCGCTACCGGGCCCCATGCTCCAGGGGGCCCGGTAGCAAACCAGTGGGTGAACTTCCAGGATCGCAAAGGTCACACTTGCAACCGGACCCTGGCATTGCACCACTGTGGGGAGGCCCCAAGATTGCAGGAAGGGGGCCCACAAGATTGCAGGAAGGGGGCCCACAAGATTGCAGGAAGGGGGCCCACTGCAGAACTTGTGAAAGAATCCTGCTGCGGGACCGTAATAAAAGGCCATGCAACAAGTGTAAAGAGCCCCAGGATTAGTGGGAAGAGCCCTGGGCTTGAAGGTAAGGGCCCCGGCCAGGGGTCTGGGGGGCCCTTCATGGTTTCTTGCATCAGGGCCCTGAAGGTTCTAGTTACGCCTCTGGTTCCTGATCCTGTTCTTTGGCTTCTGACAGTGCTGACTCCTGGCTTCCTGATCCTGGCTCATCTGATTACCCGTTTTGGCTTCCTAACCCTGGCTTCTGTTTTTGACTGTGTTTCTGAGCTGTATTATTTTTAGTATTACATTAAAGGTGTGATTTTAACTGTTTACTGTCTCTGCCTGGTTCATGGTCCCTGACCAGGGTTGTAGGCTTGTACCTTTGGGTGATTGGATACTGGCAAAGCTTTTGAGGACACAACTGCTGAGCACCTCCCCTACAACTCTACCACACTCTGTGATTCCTTCGTTTTTTGCTAGTGTCTACCTTCTGCTAGAAGTGATGTACCTCTTCTCCCTTACAGGGAAATCACTCTTAGCTTAACTATTTTATTTTTCTTCAAATTCTTCAATTCATCATCACCGTCTTATAATACAAAAACAGAAGCATGGCACCCAGACTGGTGTACCCTCACTAAAATCGTGGAAGCTGAATCTGCAGTGGGGACGGCCTGTAATGTTGCTTTGGAAACTGCAGTTGGAGTCAGATACTAAAATGCCCGTCCTAGACGAGGCAGACATAGAAGGGAATGAAGAGGACCTAAAGGCATTGTTAGAGGAGGCTGTGGAAGATTTCTAAACCCCAAACTCCCGTACACCCAAGTTGCAGCTTCATTAAATAAACTTGCAAACATTGATATGCTAATTATTTCTGTGCGCAAAAGCCTTGGCCTTGTCCCACTAGAATATTTTCCTTCTCGCTTTGCCCCTTCGGGTTCAAAGAGACCTTCTAAATCTAAAACATTCCCCATTCATGAAAAAAATAGAATGGGCAATTTATGAAGATTCGGTCAATACAGAAAAGATTTTTACTCCTCTGAAGATCATTGCCGAGTTCTATCTAGTGAAAGAAGAGTTCACTAAAAAAGTGATCTGTTCCAGTAGTTGATCCTGATCCTAGTCTTGAACAAACATCTCACTGTACCAAATGGATATGTTCCTTCCTTTATAGATTCTGCAGGGAAAGTTTGAGATGCCCCAAAAGGCTCTCTGTTCACATGCAGGCCCAGCTCTGCAACCAGCTATGGCTGCAATTATGGTCTGTCAAACTGTATTGAACAACCAACACAAATCTTTATTCCAGTTCCATGCCCTAACTGTGCAATTACAGCACCTACTTTCTGTTCTGCTCTGTTATGCTCTTTTGAGCCCTAGAACAAGTAATGACATACATTTCCAGAATGGCTCTAATCGGAATCTTGCGGCGCAACGCCTGATCAGATAAAGCTATCAATAACACACCTCACACATATGTCCTTTGAACGAGGACATCTTTTTGGTGACGCACTTGACAAATTCATCACAGATGTCACAGGAGGTAAGGAGCCTCTACCTCTTCAAAATGAAGAACACCTATTTGCCCTATGCAAGCTTCAACTTTAAAACCTAAGTTCAAGTTCAGCTCTTTCTTTAACATAAGAGTTTGCCCATAAACCCCAGCAAGTTTTTCCTAAAGCGCTCTTCCCATTGAAAGGGTGTCCTCACTCCTAAGTGGGATGTCTGTTACAGTTTGCTTCTCTTTGGGTCACAGATGTCCCAGGCCTGTGAGTTCAATCAGTGTTATAAAGGGCACAATATAGAATTAAAACTCTACCCCCCTCACTGGTTTCTTCCTTCAAATCAATCCTTCAAATCAACCAAAATCTGCCCAAGGAAAGTCAGATTTGCAGAAAGCCCTGAATCATCTCTTGATCCAGGGAGTAGTTGTGACAGTACCCCCTCAAGGCAGTTTTAAAGGATTCTATTCAAACCTGTTCACAGCACCAAAGGCCAACAGGGTTATTCATCTTATTCTGAACTTAAAATTACACAGCAAACCCCTTCAAATTCTAAAATATTTCATGCAGTTTTGCAAGGTCTGGTATTGCTTCTCTCAGACAAGGGGAATTTACCTGTCATCCATAGACATCCAAGATGCCTATCTGCTTATTCCCATTTATTCACCTCAGCAGTGCTTTCTACACTTTGAAGTGGTAGACAATCCCTTCCAGTATGTCACGCTGCCTTTTGGCCTATTTTCTGCTCCCAGAGAATAGACAAAGGCACTAGGACCTCTTCTTGGGCTTCTAAGAACTCACGGCATTCAACTCAGAAGTTATACAGATGACCTTCCCCTGAAGGACTGATCTCCCTTCTAGCTATCTTCAAATGTCCACAGGACAATTCAGTTTCAGATGAGTGATCAATTTCCATAAATATGCTCTACATCCTTTGCTTCACCTGGAATACTTGCGTCAGATCCTGGACACATCCAAAGCAAAGATTTTCCTTCCAGAGAAGAAAGTGCTCTCTTCCAGAGCTCACGTTCAGGAATCAGGGTCAAAAAGACATCCCTCTGTGAGATTTTAGGCCTCATGATAGCCTCCATCAAGGCTTTTCAATTTGCCCAATTGCATTAATCTTGTTGATGTGGAACAAGCATGCTTCGTCCTTCAACGTACCCATGCAAATGTCCAGCCAAGCGAGGAACTCACTAACTTGATGGATCTCCAGCCCACTTCTAACAATGGAAGTTAGAAATGGAAACCTTATTAGTGTAATATGTTAAAACATATTATATTTACCATATTACACTATTGGAGTTCCTTTTTCTTTTTTCTTTCTGTATGCTTATGAGCAACGTGGTCTGGAGAGTATCGATGGTGGAGTATACTGACTTAAGAGTCAAAGTGTTTTTGCCAAACATGAGAGTCTGAGGCAACTCAATCTGGTGAGTGAGTGTCCTATTGGGAGATGGTGACACTGAAGCACGAGTTGTTGGTGTGAAGATTGTACAATAGTTAAAGATATATACAGAGTTCTTTTGGGATCATTATAAGTGGACTTTTATATGGACGTTTGGTCATGAATAGTTTTTCACATTAGAAAAATGCTTGGGGTTTTTTGTCTTTATTGTTCATTTATTTATTTACCATTTTCCTATTTTGTTGATATTAATGAATATTTGGAGGATTGTTTTTTTTTTTTTTTTTTTTTTTTTTATCAACATAGGTTTATTTATGATATTTATTGTTTTGTTTTGTTTTGTTTATGATATTTATTGTTTTGTTTTGTTTAAGATAGCTCCCATATTTACTCTTGTTAGAGGTGAATCCAGTAAGACTATTTGCTAATGTTTCAAAAACCTGCATCAGTCAAAACAAGGATTTATTCTATTTTATTATTATTTTTTTCACTATTTTTTAATCTGTGACACAAAGGTGAGTTTGTTGAGTATTGGGTGGTGGTGCACAATCTTTTTTGGAATTGATAAAAACAGATGCCAGCCTTTCAGGGTGGGGAGGAGTTTTCCAGTCCATAACGATCATGGCCGAACAAACATGGCCATCGGTGGAAGCCAAAATCGTAATTAATATCCAGGGACTCAGAGCAACAAGGATGGCTCTGCAATACTGGACCACTCTTCTGTAAGGACAACCAATCAGGATAAAGACAATGCCACAGCTGTGGCCTTCATCAAACACCATAGGGGCACCTGGAGTCATGTCATGCAGCCTTGAAGGAAGCAAGCCAGATCACCTCACTATGCAGTGATTTTTGCTGTCCACATCCTAAGAGTGGACAACTGGAATGTGGATTACCTCAGTAATACGTGCCTTGACCTAGGGGAATTTAACCCTTTATCCCAATATCTCCAATAAGTCTTAGATGGTAAACTCCAGATGAAGATATCCTGGTCTCTAGATTCAACAATAAGCAACCTCTGTGGCTAGGACCAAGGATCCTCTGGCACTGGCATCAGATGCCTTGATAATCCCTTGGTCTAATTTTATACTAATCTATGCCTTCCCTCCAGCGTGAATTCTTCCTCATCTGCTTCATAAAATAGAGCAAGAGAGAAACCCAGTGATTCTTATTGCACTAAGCTGACCCAGAGGAAACCTGGTACATATATATATATACTTAGACTATTAGGGGGGTGACACCTGGTCTCTCCCTAACAGGCCAGATCTGCTGTCTCATGGCCATCTACAGTATTCCATCCTACTTCTCAGTCACCAGCTTTAAGGGCATGGCTATTGAAGCACAAGTCTTAAGGGGCAGAGGAGTCTCTGAGTCTGTCATTTCTTCCCAAAAGCAAGACAAGACACTTATAGAAAGATCTGTTATCATACCCAGAGATTACTCTATGCCATGCATTCTGCCCTTCCTACAATCAGGAATTGACTAAAACTTTGCGTTTAAAGATAAGTTTATCTTTGTCTAACCACTTGCCGGCCGACTGCCAAAAGTGTATTTACTGCGGGCAGGCGGCATGTATGTAATTTTGCCTGTACAGATACAGGGGGAGCGCAGAGTGCCCCCCTCCTCCCCACATTGGAATGCAGATCCCAGTGCTCAGGGATCTGCACCCATTATGCGATCACTATGTAATTAAATGATCACAATATCAACAAAGTTGTTAATAATCAATATCATTCATAACAGTTTTGCTTCCTTTACTAGTGAGCTGTGATTGGCCAACAGCTAGCATACGGTACCTGGGCCAATCACAGCACCCTGTACCATCTGATTAGCTGTAGTCAATCACAGATCACTAATATTCACAGCTGTCATGAGCATAACTTATTCATGACAATTCAAAGTGTAAAAATCTGTAATCACCCCCCCCCCCCCCCCCCAGAGAAGTACAATGCTACTATGGAAACATTGAACTACTCTGACAAAAGTATTTTTTGTTTTTTTTGTAAAAAATAATTAAAATATTTAAAATATTGAATAAAAAATTGTTAGTAGTGATGTTGTAGTGGGATGAGGAGTAATAATTATATTAGTATAACTGGAATTATTCCCGCAGCAATTCGGTTAATCCAGAGAGATGCATTTGATTAGATTCCAGAACAGCCAACAGAGGTACAGACAAGATAGATAACAGGATACTTGAATATTCATGCAGCATTTAGACACCTTCAGAGGACCCAGTTCCTCCTGTCACCCTTTAGCCAAAAAGAACCTTCCCTAATATGCATATCGTCGTCAATTGATAACAAGGACAAGCAATTCTGATTGGCCAGTTATTAGGCCTCTGATCTGCTTTTGTCCTTCTGGGTGAAAGATAATGCCTCTTAGCCATGGACAGCTGCAGTCATAAAAATCATTATTTAAAAACTTTTTCTTTTTAGTTTTTTTTTTTTTCACCGCCATACCAGTCATATCATGACGCTGTACTGCACTGGTGACAGTAAGTAAAAACATTTTTTTACATTTTTTTTAGATTTCATTTAATTTCTTAATTTTCCAAACAGCTGCGACAAAAAATTAAAACTTCAAAAAATTTGCCATAGCTCCAACTGTCTACTTTCGAAAAAGGGGTCATTTTGGAGGTATTTGTATTGTCGTGACATTTTAAGGGGCCTTAAGAAATGGCTGTCAGTACATCAGGATTGATAAATTTTCTAAAATATATATCATCGTTTTTAGACACTAAAACTTTCCTACAGACTAAATAATATACACATATTGGATTTTTTTTTTACCAAAGACATGTAGCAGAATACATTTTGGCTTAAATTTACGAATAAATTGTTATCAGATATGTTTTATAACAGAAAATAGAAAATATTGCTTTTTTTAAAGTTTTCAGTATTTTTTCATTAATATAATAAAAAATAAAAAACCCAGTGGTGAACAAATACCACCAAAAGAAAGCTCTATTTGTGTAAAAAAAAATGATATAAATTCATTTGTATACAGCATTGCATGACTACACAATTGCCAGTTAAACAAATGCAGTGCCGAATAGCAAAAAATGGCCTGGTCATGAAGGGGGTAAAATCTTCTGGAGCTTAAGTGGTTAAAACAAATAATAAATGCACATGTTTTTGCAGTTGAAAATGTGCATTTATTTTTTTTTTCAGGAGCCTGCAGAGCACCTGCAATCAGTGGATCACAGTTGCAATGTTAGGTAGGGATGATCGAACGGTTCGGGTCGACCATCGGCTCAACCCGAACATTGACTGTTCGAGGTTCGGCCGAATTCCGAACTTTTTGCTGAAAAAGTTCGGAATTCGGCAACTAGAACCGACCAAAATGCAATGGGACAGGAACTGGGCTTTAAAAGCCCGTGATTGGATCAGAACCATCAGTAGAAGCCAATTGAGGGGGCAGGAGAATGCTAGGAATGTGATTGGAGTGACTAGGGGGTCCAGAGGCCAATCATTAGTGAATACGCCCCCAGTATATGAGATAGCCCCACCAAATCTCTACCATTTTAATACAGGGCTGTGGAAGAGAGTGGAAGCAGTTCTGTTACTTCTGCTTCAAAGTGTCATTTAGCAATTATTAGTGTGAGGAAAGGGATATCTAGTGTAGTTAGGGTACTATTTTCCACTATAGTTAGATTTAATAATCTAGTTTCTGTAGGTAAAGTGTTAAGTGTAAGGGGACCGTAGTGTAGTGGAGGGTTAACTGACTCTGACTGCTATGGCAGGGAGAAAAAACCCTTCCATGTCAGGGTGACCGCTATAGAGAAAAGATTGTTTCTTAGAACACTAATAGAACCGGATAGTGGCTTTGCCCCTGTGACCCGGCTTTTTGTTGCAGGCGTTTATAGGGCTCTTTTGAGGACATGTTTCGAGTCAGGCATGACATTTGAACTTCTGTGTATGGGTATATACACACACACACATGTATGTATATATACACATACACATATATAGGTGTGAAAGTAGCAGAAACCTATGCTTTTGCTAATGAAATAATTAACACCCATATGGCTTCTCTGCTATAACACCTATATATGTGTATAAATACATATAAGTGTGTGTGTGTATATATACCCCTATACAGAATTTCAGATGTTTTGCCTGCCTCCAAAGACCCCCAAAAAATGCACAAAAAAAAAGCCTGCAAAAACACACCTGGGCGTATTTGTAGCTGGCGTTTTTTGGGCATTTTTTGGGCGTCTTTGGAGGCAGGCATAATATCAGAACTTCTGTGTAGGGGTATATATACACACACACACACACATGTATGTATATATACACATACACATATATAGGTGTGAAAGTAGCAGAAACCTATGCTTGCGCTAATGAAATAATTAACAGGCATATGTCTCCGCTCCTATCACACCTATATATGTGTATAAATACATATAAGTGTGTGTGTATATCTACCCCTATACAGAATTTCAGATGTTTTGCCTGCCTCCAAAGACCCCCAAAAAATGCCCAAAAAAACGCCTGCGCCAAAAAAAAACGCCCAGGTGTGTTGTTGCAGGCGTTTTTTTTGTGCATTTTTTGGGGGTCTTTGGAGGCAGGCATAACATCTGAACTTCTGTATAGGGGTATATACACACACACACTTATATGTATTTATACACATACACATATATAGGTGTTATATCAGAGAAGCCATATGGGTGTTAATTATTTCATTAGCGCAAGCATAGGTTTCTGCTACTTTCAGACCTATATATGTGTATGTGTATATATACATACATGTGTGTGTGTATATATACCCCTACACAGAAGTTCTGATGTTATGCCTGCCTCCAAAGACGCCCAAAAAATGTCCAAAAAAATGCCAGCTACAAAAACGCCCAGGTGTGTGTTGGCAGCAGGCGTTTTTTTGGGCATTTTTTGGGGGTCTTTGGAGGCAGGCAAAACATCTGAACTTCTGTATAGGGGTATATATACACACACACTTATATGTATTTTACACATACACATATATAGATACATGTGTGTGTGTGTGTGTATATATACCCCTACACAGAAGTTCTGATGTTATGCCTGCCTCCAAAGACCCCCAAAAATGCCCAAAAAACGCCTGCTACAAAACCGGCAAGGTGTGAAAATAGCGGAGCCACTATCCTGTTCTATTGCAATTCTAATACAAACAAACTTTTTTTTCTGGTTCTGGACATGCTACAGAGCTGAAACTTCACAGGTACACTTTTTAGACCCCCCAGACACTAAATCCAAAGAAATCTCATTTTTTTTTTTTTTTTTTAATAATTTTTTCAATAATTGGCTTTCTATCAAAAATGACAATTTTTAAGAACTTTTTTTGTGTGAATAATAGTCCCTGGGGCATGACCCAGAACCCTAGGCACTTTTTAGGGGCATTTATTGGGTTTTAGGGCTTCAAATGTTGTTTCTTGATTACCGAAGTTCGGGTCCCATTGTTTTTAACGGGGTTCTGAAATCCGGGCTGATTTTCGGGAAGTTCGGGTGTTCTGGTCGAACCGAACTTTTGAAAAGTTCGATCATCCCTAATGTTAGGCTTTCCAACAGCTCTGTGCCCATATCTCCCTACAGGCTGTTAGTTTCAAAGTGGCAGAAAGAGTGAATGAACTACGAGTGCCCTGATCCGCATGCTCATACTCATTGAGAATTACAAGCCATCTGCTGTGGTGAAAGACAGGACTTGTCATTTACTCATTCACCAATCTCTATGAATAAATGACACGGCTGTGCGGGCGGAGCCCCACACAGCCTTGCTGATTTTAAATGTGACTGCAGTTTCGGAGGAGAGGATCAGCTGCCCACAGTCATGGGTGTGGGGGAGGGGGGGCTCAGAGGGTTAAGGGAAGTACTGCATAGCAACATGTTAAATAGTACTACCCTAAATATGGCTGTAACATATTACTAAAACTGAATCTATCCTTTAGGCACTCTGAAAGGACAGGTTTCAGCCTTATCCATTCTTTTTTAATACACCTGGCTTCACTTTCCATTGTGAAAACCCAAAAGCTTACGCAGTGCTTTACAATGTAGAGGGGGGAACAGTACAATTACAACACGGTTCAATACAGAAGGAAAAGAAGGGCCCTGCTCATGGAGCTTACAATCTATAGCAGGGGTGCCCAACTGCTGGCCCGCGGCGCCCTCTCATGTGGCCCACCACCTCCTGCTCTGGGATGGCGGGTCGGCAAAGCCAGATCACTGGTTCCTAATTCGCCATCCACAGGCATCAGTGTAAAGAACTGAGTTGGTGCTACAGGAAGCAGAGCCAATGCTTCCTGTATAACGCCGAATCCTGTCACAGTTGGAGTGATACCAAATGCACTTTGCCTGGGACAGCAACCACCAGCAATACCCCCCAGCAGTATCCAGCAGCCATACTCACCTGCCGGGCAGCCAGCAATACCAAGCAGCCATACTCACCCAGGGAGGCATACCTGCCTGGGTGACCACAGCAGCCACCAGCCATGCCCTCCCTGGAGGACCAGAAAAGCCGCCAGCCATGCCCACCCCGGGGGTCAGCAGCAGCCACCAGCCCTACCTGCCCTGGGGGACAGCAGCAGCAGCCGCCGCCAGCAATACCCACCTGGGGGACAGCAGCAGCCACCAATACCTGCCCTGCGGGACAACAATAGCTGTCAGCCATACCCACCCTGGGGAACAGCAGCAGCCATTCATACCTGCCTGGGGGACAGCAGCAGCAGCCAGCCATACCCGCCCTGGGAGACAGCACCAGCTTTCAGCCATAACTGTGTGGAGGACAGCAGCAGCCAGCGAAACCTGCAGGAATCCTGAGGAAGAATTGAAGATTGAGGACAGTTTTCAATTAAAATCAAACTGCAATGGACAGATCTGTTCTCTACACTGGTACACAAACAACACTGTGCTGCTTTCAAACTGATCAGCAGGTGTAGTGCAGTGCACTTGCAGGTTACCTGCATGGAATCATAGACTTTTGTTAATATCTGTGGGTTTGGTGTTCTTTCAGAAAGTGCACCACACCTGCAGATATAATAGAAATCTATGACAAAGTGCAGCTAACTCGCAGGAAAGCCACAGGTGCACTGCACTGCACCCACTGGTGGGTAAACCGCAGCACATCAGTGTAAAAGCAGCCTTAGGACCCTTTCACATGATCAGTCCGATTGGGTCCACCAGTCTGTTTTTCAGGTGGACCCAATCTGACCTTCCGTTCACCTCTATGGAGCGGTAGATGTAAACTGACTAGTGCCTCTTTACACCCGCCTTCCTCCAATCTGATCCGCTAAAAAAAAAAAAAAAAAAAAACAGAATGGCATCCATAATTTTCTGTCTGGGTGGATAGATTGGAGGGCCCATAGAGGAGAGTGGGCTGTGTCCATGTCTGCTCTGAATATGTGGAGTGGACATGGACCTGCCATCCACCTGCTCCGCTCATTGTGGCCTGTGACCGCTTACCAAGTGGGAAACCCTGATCTATAGGGAGGTGAAATATTCAAGGTGTATCTCAGATCAAGCTTCCCTTGCAGCACCCTGTGCGTCCTTGTCTCTCAACTTGTTTGTCACTGCACTGCAAAAAACACCCTTTAACCCTATCAGGGATATTTTCCTAGGTAACCGCTCCTGCAAAGTGGCCTTTTTGGTTGTTATCACTTCTGAGTTGGCGGATCTATCTTGTAAGGAGCTGTTCCTCATTCTTCACAATAACAAGGTATAAGTCAGCCATTCCTAAGGTGCTATGAGTCTTCCATCTCAGTGAAGACATACTCTTTCCATCCTTATGCCTTGCTCCAAAGCATTCAAAGGAAATTGCTTTCCATTGCCTGAACGTAGTCAGATGCACAAGAGTCTGTTTCAAAGCAACAGCCTCTATCAGGAAGGTGGACTACCTATTCCTCCTATCCTTTAGATCTCTCAAGAGATATCCTGCTTCCAAGTTCACCATTGCTCGATTGATAAGACAACTGATCGCTACAGCTAACATGATCTGTGTTTAGATTAGCTGCAGGAGAGACTTTGGAGGGCTAGTAGACACCTGGTGTCTCCATCAAGAGGACCTATCACCTGCCCCCTTGTGACAACAACAAAAGAAATAAAAATTATTAAAAAAGAAAGAATTGAAAGTGGCTAAACTAAAAAACAGACAATTATTAAATTGCAGTTCAGTAGTTTATAGAAGTGGTGGATGTATGAGTTTACATTTTTTTAGGCTTTCCCCCTCTATTTATCGAGCCGGGAAAATCTGTATTTTTCAACTTCCTTTGACAGCCCAAGCTGTCCAGACAAAGTAGCAGTTAGAGGGATGGGACAAACCATTTACCACTGACAGGGTTGCTTAGGATGGTCAGCTTTTATTAATTTATGTAAAAACATTATCCCAAAAGGTAAAAAGAAACCAGTTTGCTGTGAATGCTTAGTGTTAGTAATGCAAATGTTAAATGGAGTTCACCTTCAATTTGTTAGTCAAGACATCTAAATCTGCAAGTCTAAAACTACTTACTCCCCCAAATGACAATGCTAATGTCCAATGGTGTCTGCTTTACTACTTCATCCAGAATGCAGATACCCTAATACAGGTGGTGTGTTACTGGCTGGATTAGCAGGTGAAAATAAGGAAAAAAAAGACTAAAAAAAGAAAACGAATGCAGCCATCACATCTAAGAACTGGTAAGTTGCAATATATCACATTTCTGGTTTTGGGTTTATTACTGCTTTAACTAAATAGAAAAAAAACCCATCAAAACTTCCCTGTTGCCCCTGTACACAACCAAATCCAAACACACATGTAGGTCATGTGCGTTTATGCACACATCATTTACACCAAACTTGAGGTATCAAGCTTTCAAGTGAGACTAGGGTCATAATTCATGCTTTACTATAAAAACTGATAACCTGAAAGGGATTTTTAAGCTTCTATATAAACTCCATGTGTGCACTACATATAGAACCTATTAACATTATGAATCAGTCCATAAATATGTAAAAGTAAAAAAAACATCTGGTTTCAGTTCACTAAAAGGACATTGTGCTCACTTTTCTGTATGTGGTTCTGGCTATAAGAGTTTATCTCTCAGTCACTGCTTTTTCAGGAAGGCTGATTACCTAATTCCAGATCAACCCTGGTAAGGGTACTCTGGTTTCTTGCTCCAACATCACTAGGTGGCACAGACAGAAGATCATCCAAGTTTGACTCCTGTCAATGTGCACGCTACTAGATCTATGGATGCTTTTTGGTTTTTTTGGCATCAGGCAACTGTTTTGCATATTTCAAGGCTGCCACCTGGTTTTCTGTTCGCACATTCTCTAAGTTCTACCAGGTGGAAGTAGCAGCCGCATCTGATACCAGCTCAGTAAGGTCTTTCAGGTGACTTTTTGAGCTGCAGGCAGTCCACAGTTCTCTTTTGTTTTCTTGGGCCTGTTGGCATTGTTTAATGTGTTGCCCACCCCCTCAGTTAAATTGCTTCTGGATGTCCTGAAAGTTGACTACTTCCTGTGTTCCTCAGTAGATTAGAAAAAAAAGAATTTTGTACTCACCCTAAATTCCTTTTCTTGGAATACATTGAGGGACATAGGCCCCACCCTTCTGTGTTTATGCCTATACTCTATACTGCTTTGCTGCAAAACTAAAGCATGCTGGCAGTGGGAATGACTATCCTGGGCTGGCCTATAGTTTTTTTGTTTGCTATTATCTGTTCTGCCTGTTGGTGGCAGGTTAAAGACTTTGTGTGTCTCTCAACGGACTCAGAGAAAAGGGTTTTACGGCAGTGGAGGCTGGTGTTCCATGGGTCGGGGGGGGGGGGGGGCAGACGGACCTGACCACGGACCACACCAGCTCCAGCCCGCTAACCATACCCTCCCCCCCGCCCAGTCGCCGGCTCACTCACCCTGTACTGCCCCTGGACTGACATTTGGAGGCAGCGACTTTCCCCCCTGAAGAGTGGAAGTTGTTCTTATATTTGTAAATAGGAGAAGGCACTCAACATCAATGCCTATGATTTTAGAATGGGATGTCTAATAAGCTCATATAGGTTATATATATTGGCTATATATATGCAGCGTATTTCTGTCTTTCCAGTCTTGAGCTCTACACAGCCCTACCAGGCTGCAGCGCCAGGATGATGACCTGACTTTGCTACTGCAGTTGCACAATAGAGCTTGATAACCTCCCAGCCCTAGCTTGTGTTTGGACATTAAAAGAGCAGCATCAGACAGGTAAATGTTCACTCTGCTCTCTCCTCCTGCCAACGGTTTCTGTGACAGCACTAGTGGTATTCAGCACAACTGATTGGCCTCTAGTGTTAACCCTCCTAGTCCAAATGCTACATATTTACCTTTTTAACATTGCATGCATTTTGTATGTTTATGAAGGTATATTTTAATGCTGTTTAGAGATATAGGTGACACACTTTGATTTTTTTTTTCATCTGGAATGTGGCGGTATGGCAAGGGGTGCTTGGGCATGAAGGCAAGTATCCCCAAATAGCTGCTGCCATAAATACTTAGACTCTTTCTAATAGTTTTTTAATTAGATCTTTAGCTGGCACTAGACTGTCAGCATTAGTGGATGTCAGTGGAACTCCTCAATTGTACTCAGGCCAAGGATTTCTCCCACAGTGGCCACATTTGCCAACACTTATTGTATAGTTTTGCCATTGTGACAGCCTAATTAGTCCCCAGGGTAGTGAAATGCCCTCTGCCTGCAGAAAGCCTGTGTCTATTACTGGAGAGAAGATTAAGGCTATTGATACTGGCTTCTGGGGGAAAGGGGGGGGGGGGGGGGTGTTTGGTGCTGGCTGCTGACTTCAGTTTGAGAAATGGTTGTCATTTGTCCCTGCTTTCTGGGAACAGTCCCCATTTTGAGAGGTCTGTCCCCAGGAAACAAACGTCCCCAGAATTGTCTTGGGATGTAGTATAGTGCGGATGTATCGCTAGCACTAGACAACCGTATCTTTTGCTGGTTGACCTGGCTGGGTCCCCACTGTTGGCAGTCCATTTAATTTTTCTGTACTAAGGAAGGTTGCCCCCTACACTCTGCCTCAAGTGACGCTGCTGAGGACTCCCCCCCCCCCCCACTGTCCGACCCACTGTATTAGATGTCTAGCAAGTGAACTTCTTGGGGGGGGGGGGGGTGTTGGAGAATTTGTAGTGTAGGGGTCTGTGGTGAGGTGGGAGAAATCAATACTGGGGGGGTCTCTGGTCTGTACTGGGAGTGAGGTATATACTGGGGAGGAAAGGGCGTAGAGACCTTTCTTGGAGGGAAGGGTCTGTACTGGGGAGGAAAGAGAAAAGGGCATATTAGGCGGAGAGGAGGTCTGTACTATGGGGTCTGTGGTCTGTGGTCTGTATTAGGGAAGGGAGGAGGATGTGTGGTCTGATTCTGTACTGAGGAGGAAAGATCATATTATGACCCCTGCACTATGTGTTATTTACTTCTGTCCCCTGCACTCCATACATTTTATACTTCTGATCATTGCACTTTGAGCATTATATACTCCCTCTCTCTACACCTTTAATATATACTCCTGCTTTGCAGTCTGTGCCTTTTGCTTGACCCAAGCAGAGCATGCTAAGGTTTTATTCAATCTTCCCATTTATGATCCTCCTACTGTCATCACAATTTGGCCACACCCACAGTTTGTTGCAGCACACTGCATCTTTTCTCTACTCATAGTCATTTCCTCCTTGTGTGATTGGCTTGCTGATTTTCTCAGATATCTGCACTAAGGTACAAGTCAGATTTTAAACATCCCCTGCAACAAAAATGTGATTTTTGTGAGACACTCCCAAAAGGACATAACGTCTTAAAGGAATCCAGGCCCTGTCACTTTTCACATTAGAACCCTGCACCTGCAAGTGCAGCAGCTGGTTGATAAGATATGAAATTACTCCCATTCACATTCATTTTGTAAATGGACACAGACAAATGGCTATCTCTTCAGAATAACAAAAGGGAGGAATCTGCAACAAAGATTGTTAAATCCCTGCAGAGTATGTAGATCACTCAGAACTGGGGGAAATGTTTTTTGCTTATCTCTCAACAAAAGTCGAGTTACCCTTTATCCCCTTGCTGACCTGTACAAAACTATGTACCTGTACGTCATTATGCACAATAGCCAGCGGGGGAGGGGGGGGGGGCGGTCACACGCGCACTGATTGGCCAGAAAGGGAGCCAATCAGCGGGTTCGGCAGACATGGTGTCTGCTGGCCACTGGTGATCGCTCCCCAGAGAGACAGAACGGTGGTCTGCTGATGTAAACAAGGCAGACCACCGTTCTGTCAGAGATGAACACAGGGATACTGTGTTCTTGCTATTTAGGAACACAGATCTCTATGTTCATCTAGTGAGTCCATCCCCCACACAGTTAGCAAGAGGTGGCAGCAAACTCGTAGGTTTCTCCTTCTATATATTAGTGGTATAATATATTTTATACATTTTTCAGTGTGCAGGACTTTTTTTTATATATTTATACCTTAAAACTTATTAATATACTATTTCCAGTGCGTGTGATATTTTTTTAAATATTTCCTTACAGTTAGCAAGCACCCCCTAGGGACACACTTAACCTTTTGATCGCCCCTGGTGTTAACCCCTTCCCTGCCTGTGTCATTAGTACAGTAACAGTGCATATTTTTTGCACTGATTACTGTAGCAATGTCACTGGTTCCCTCAAAAGTGTCAGTTAGGTGTCCAATCTGTGCGCTGCAATGTCAAAGTCCCGCTAAAAATTGCTGATCGCCGCCATAACTAGTAAAAAAATAAAATAAATAAAAATGCCATAAGTCTATTCCCCAGTTTTTCTTTTTTTTTTTCAAAATTGTCGCTCTTTTTTTGTTTATAGCACAAAAAATAAAAACCGCAAATGATCAAATACCACCAAAAGAAAGCTCTATTTGTGGGGTAAAAACAACATTTATTTTTTTTGGGTAAAGCGTCACACGACCGCGCAATTGTCAGCTAAAGTAACGCAGTGCCGTAACGTAAAAAATGGCCTGGTCATTAACAAGGGTAAAACCTTCCGGGGCTGAAGAAGTTAAAGAAGCTTAACTAGGGACTTGTCTAAATATTGGATGAGAAAAATAATTCTGCAGGTGCTTGCTGTGACCACCAGGTGGCAGTAGAAGACTTACAATTGTTTATGATGACAATCAAAGTGGAATTCTGCTGACAGTTTGCGGAATAAAAACAAACATTATTTTGCTTAAAATAATACTCTATTTAACAGCAATTTAGATCATCACGTTCTAGATAATTATACAGCCATATGAAATATGTTGATGGTATTTTTTGGATATTTTCGGTGGTAGGTAATAGTGATCATAATGCAAATAAACGAACTGGCCTGCATTTAATTGCCTCTAAATATTTAAATATAGATATATTTATCTGAACAATAAAGCCTTTTCATTTGCATATGGCAAAGTTTAACTGTATCTATTCTAAAATCATTATATTAATTTCCACATTATATCTAGTTTACTGTCATTAAACTGAATAATCCTGAAGATTGTAAACTTAGTCACTTCAATTCTGTGACACTTATTCGCTATGCCCTGTGAGTAGGCACCAGGACTGGGACAAAGGGGTGGCAGAAGCGACACGTGCCCTGGGCACTGTGTTGAATGGGGGCACACTTGCTTGTCCCACTCCTCACGGACACTCCGGTCAGAAGAAGTAGGAGCCAATATGCTGAAGGGAGGATTCTACCCTCAGCCTGTTACGTCTCAGTCTTAGCATGGTACCGCTGGGAAATGAGGGCAGACTGCTCTTTTTCCTGGCCCCTCTTGTCATGTGACATATGATATGGCCAGGGAGGGAAAGAAGGAAAAGTTGCCTTCATTCCGGACAAGCACTGTGTATTGCTGTGTAAACCGGGGACAATAAGGAGGGGGGCCCAAACTGCTCTATTCTTCCTCAGACCCCCTTAGCCTCCTCCCTCCCTCATGCTAGATCATATTTTTGAGTTGCAAGAACATGTGTGTATTCCCGCAAAACAAAAAATACAGGTGTGTGGTGGAGCCATTAGGGAACAGTGATATGGGGGTATGCACATATGTGGCAAAAAGTATCCCCCATCACATTCAACGGGCAGTGCCAACTGCTGAATGTAACTCATGCAAATAAGGAGGCGACATAACCTCTCCTCACTGCCTTTTAAACATCATCTGAAAAGTGATCCAATTAGAATCACTCTTCGGAGGGCTACTGCAAGTGTAAACTCACCCTAAGTCTCTAATTACACCTAGGCAGGTGAGATAGAGTGTGTGTTTTTTTTGTGCGGCACTTTTAGGTTAACCTGTTTATTTCAATGGACTGCCCTACCTGAATTAACTCTTAAGTGCCCTTATTTTTACTGCCCATCTCCCCCCAGCCTCATATGTAAACAAAGCCTTAGGGCTCATTCACATGGGCATTAGGAGAGCAGCATAAGCAAGCAGTTGAGATGCCTTTTACCGCCCCCCATTACTCACCTGAGCAAGGAGATGCAGCTCCTTAGGGCTGTACATATGCCATGACCACAATGCTTTTATTTGGGTACAGTGTCGCACTACCGCGCAGTTGTCAGTTAAAGTAACGCAGTGCCATATTGCAAAAAATGGCCTGGTCATGAAGGCGGGTACATTTTCCAGAGGTTCAGTGGTACATTTCTGCTGAAACTGAAAATGCACTGGTAGGTAGATGCGGACCTAGCCGTATATTAGAGAAGGGACTAAATACTCTCCTAGCAGCAGCATCAGGTGACTGATTACTAGAATCTGCTGGCTGCTGAGAAACACCTGCTGGTGGACAATGGAACTACAACCTCCCACTCTGGAAAACACAGTACCACCAGCAGGTGATCCAGGTCCTGGTTTTTGACCTGATATAAAGGATTGGTGCATTTATAATACACTTATTTTTCAATTAAAAAAAAAAACTGTATATACTTAAAACTACTACTTTTTAAAAAAAACCTTACCCTACAGAGAAGGCGTTGAATACATCTCCTGCTTCCCGGACCTCAGATTTTTGCAGTACTGAAGCGAAACCAACAGCTATTGATCTTGTTCAAACTGAGAGTTGGATTCCTGGTGTCCCTTTGCCCATATAGTCCTGTAGTGACATAGAAGGTTAAGGGAGGTACCACAGCGTGCAATTGGGAGAACAAAATGGGAACATCCATAAGTGTAGAATTGTGCAGGATCTTCAGCCCGCTGTTTCTCTTCACTACCACAAAGATAGGTGCCATAGGCAGGTGAATATTCCATGTTTTCTTTACAGGGAATGCTTTTTTTTGTTCAGTAATCTTAGTGACGGAATCAATTTAACCGGAATCATGGGGGTTTTAGTGACATCACAGTCAGCCAGTGAGAGGGGTCGGGAGCTGATGCTGGAAGGAAAAGGGAGCCAAGAGGAGGTGTGGGCTGTGCTTTCCCCTCCTCCAGGGGGAATAGGATTTGCTGCATTAATTGTTTGTTGACTACTTACACGAATGATTTCCTGTTTACATAGTTACATAGTAGGTGAGGTTGAATAAAGACAATAGTCCACCCAGTTCAACCTGTGTAGGTGTGTGTGGCTGTAATCATCTCACATAGCCCTTAATGTCCTGATCCTTGAGATGTACGTCTAAGAGTCTTTTGAAAGCCACCATACTACCCGCAGAAACCACCTCTTGTGGTAGAGAATTCCACAATCTTGTAGCCCTAACAGTAAAGAACCCCCCTCGTTGCCCAAGGTTAAAACGCTTCTCCTCTAATCGCATTGTATGCCCTCTTGTCCTCATGCAATCCCTTCAAATGAACAGCTTTTTTTCTAAGCTGAGATCCCCATTGAGAAATTTATAAATTGCTATCATGTCCCCCCTCAGGCGTCTCTTCTCCAGGGAGAATAAATCGAGCGATTGCAGCCGCTCTTCATAGTTAAGGTCCTCCAGTCCCCTAATTAGTTTAGTTGCCCTTCTCTGGACTCTCTCCAGCTCCAACACATCCCTCCTGAGGACTGGCGACCAGAACTGGACAGAATACTCCAGATGCGGTCGGACCAGAGTTTTATAAAGTGGAAGGATTATAGTCTTATCTCTGGAATACATCCCTTTCTTTATGCATGCTAATATTCTGCTGGCTTTGGCAGCTGCCGCTTGACATTGCATGCTGTTGCCTAATCTATCATCAACCAAGACTCCCAGATCCTTCTCCATTTTTGATTCCCCCAAGGGTTCCCCTCCTAACGTGTATTGTGCTTTTATGTTTTTAGTCCCCAAGTGCAAAACCTTACACTTCTCCACATTAAACCTCATTTGCCATGTCGTTGCCCACTCCGTTATTTTGTCCAGGTCATTCTGTAGGATATCTGCTTCATGCTGTGCAGTTATTGCCCTGGCCAATTTTGTGTCATCTGCAAAAACTGATAACGAACTACTGATCCCGTCCTCAATGCTGTTTATGAATAAATTGAACAAGTTTGTTACCCATGTATTGTAATGAACATCCATTTGTTGCCCCCATATGATACTGGTTGCCTTTTTGTTTTCTGCACATTACAACAATTGCCCAGATGTTGTTTGCATTGAAATGATTGCCAGTTTGCTGTCTGTATGTTGTGCCGATTGCCTGTTTATTGGTCGCTTATTGTCAGGATAGACCTTTTTTGGATTGTCAAGTCAGCACTGTTTGCTTAGAGGTCCATATCACTATAGTTTATTCTCCTGCAGGCCTATCACTATCAAACCCCACTTTTTACCCATGTTCTGTTATAATTTTCTATGGTTTGCTGCACACTGCTGCCATTGGCACAGTTTGCTGTCCTCCTCCCCAACCCAGAAATCTCATGCTTCCCAACGTCTAACCATTCCTAGGTGGTATGGTGAAAATGTTATTCCCTTCCACCACTAGAGAGTATAGCCTGAAGTAAATTACTCACCTTATAATAGGTATAGTCCTATCTTTGGGGCACAGTCATTTGTATATAAGAAGTGAGAAGTAAAAATAGGCGCAATATCTGTATGTAAAAAAAAAAAAAAAATGTTTTAATTCTAATAATATAAAAAAGTGGTTAGATGGTGGATATTAAATTATTTATCAAAAATAAGTCTCATGTGAGGTATGTGAGAAAAGTGCTAGTGCAAATGTTTGCTAAATTTAGGTGCTAATGTTCCAGTGCAATGATATATGCCTATGCCTATAAATGGTGGTCAATAAATATTGGGTACTGAAATCTACGTACCCCAAAATGTCTTGCTTTTTTTGCTAATAAACAATTAATATGGTGCAGTAAAATAATGCAAAATTAATATATCCCAAAAATACCTTTTAAACGCCAAAGTGCTAGTGCAAAAGGAAAAAATGCTATTAAGGTGCAATATATTTAATCAAGTCTCCACAGTTAATTTTCCAATATCTAATAATTACATTATACTATTCACATAATTATTAGATATTGGATTAATAACTGTGGAGGCTTGCTGATTATATATATTGCACCTTAATATAATTTTTTCCTTTTGCACTAGCACAATGCAAAATTAATATATGCCAAAAATAACTTTTAAACGCAAAAGTGCTAGTGCAAAAGGAAAAAATTATATTAAGGTGCAATATATATAATCAGCAAGCCTCCACAGTTATTAATCCAATATCTAATAATTATGTGAATAGTATAATGTAATTATTAGATTTTGGAAAATTAACTGTGGAGACTTGATTAAATATATTGCACCTTAATAGCATTTTTTCCTTTTGCACTAGCACTTTGGCGTTTAAAAGTTATTTTTGGCATATATTAATTTTGCATTATTTTACTGCACCATATTAATTGTTTATTAGCAAAAAAAAGTAAGACATTTTGGGGTACATAGATTTCAGTATCCAATATTTATTGACCACCATTTATAGGCATATATCATTGCACTGGAACATTAGCACCTTAATTTAGCACACATTTGCACTAGCACTTTTCTCACATACCTCACATGAGACTTATTTTGGAATAACTTTTTAATATCCACCATCTAACCACTTTTTATATTATTAGAATTTACATTTTTTTTTTTTTTTTTTACATACAGATATTGTGCCTAATTTTACTTCTCACTTCTTACATAGCATTGCTATGGGTCATTGGCTGCATCTCTGTTAACTTATTCTTGGCATTTAAGAACCTTAATTACACGTGGTACATAAGACTCCTAGGCGCTGGTTCCTTTACTAATTCATTTGTATATACTATCATAATACTTCATACATTTGGAGCAAAGTGGTGATAGCCAAGATGTAAAAGAAGACATACTGTTCATTCTTCTGAAAGGGAAAAATTGGTGGAGTTAACCAAATTAACAACCAATCAGAGGTTTTCTGACACGTACTTCACAGATTTCAACTGTGATCGAATTTATTGCTCTGGGCAAAGCAGGTTCATCAGAGTTTTTAAACTGAAAAACAAAAGCGACCTGACCACAGCCCACTGCTACAACCATTGACTTTTACATTCCTGACAAATCATTGACAGTTGACAAGTATGCTACTTCTTCCTCATTTTTTTTAAATACATACGCTCAGAATTGGGCATTTTTGGATATACACTTTCTATCCTCCATGATGACTGTATATATCAGTGATGGCGAACCTTGGCACCCCAGATGTTTTGGAACTACATTTCCCATGATGCTCAACTACACTGCAAAGTGCATGAGCATCATGGGAAATGTAGTTCCATGACATCTGGTGGGCCATGGTTCACCATCACTGGTATTTATCAACTTGGGTGGCATTGTTAATTATGCAGAGCATTTGGAGTATTTTATTTTTGCAATAAAATATAAATATTAATGTTCTAGTTAATTTCTAGCTAGAACGATTTTCACATTTCAAAGTTTTCACATTTTGGATTACTATTAACAAGGTGGCAAGTTCTGCACCTAACCTTCTGTCATCCCTTTCAGCAATAATATTGTAATGTCATTGCAGGATTAGGCTGCGTTCGTAGCCCTTCCACATTACATTTTTTAATACAAAAATGAAACTGTTACCAAGGCTCTGCAAATGGCTTTAACTGCAAATGCAAAACATGCTGCCTAAATTGAATGAGACCTAAGCAATCTGTGCCCTGTACAAGCAGAAGTTTCACAGCAATCTCAATTGAAAAGTCAGCTGTCATCTTTCAAACCAGTGCCCCTGCAGCTAAGCTGCCAAAGGATGGAACATGTCTATTTTTCATAATAGCTCTTGGATGTTAATGATGTATATCGGCTGGAATTGTTTTCCATTGTAATAATTCTAAATTGTCTTTTCATAAAAAGATAATATATGGCTAAAAAGGAAAAAGTATACAGCACATTAATTTTGTGAGATATATACCCGACTCAATTTCCTCCATGTTTGCAGATTGGGATTGTCAGTTCTGCTACATGACTTTTGAGATATATATTTTTTTTAGGATGCCTCTTTTGTATCATTTCATAATTTTTCTTCTGTTCTAAACTGTTCAAAATGATATGTTCTGTCAGTAGTTAATTTATATGGCTGCAGAGCTGGTGACCACATGATACTTTCCTATGTATCTTTTAAGCAATGCCTGCTAAAGAAATTGAATACAAATTTACAGTTCTGTATGTCTAGCCAAAATTTTAGTTTTTTGTTTAGGTTTGTATAGATTTGGGAAGGGTTAGAACCCCTGCCAGGTTATGCTTCTGCCCAGAGCTCTGTTAGAAATATTTCTCTTCTTCTACTATTCAAGGGATAATAGTTTCATCAGACAGGAAGTGAGGACTTTTGTTCACTAGAGTGGAGGAAAGCTAAAACCTTCTGTAACATTTTGGGATTCTTGTTCACAGCCGTATTTAGGGCATATGGGCCTACAGAGTAAATTATGGCTGTAGTTTTGGCACCCAGGAGCCACAGCTGTAGCATATTTTTGCCCATAGACATGCATTGCAAAAAATGCTGTATGCGGTTGTATGCACGTAAATAACCAAGTTACATGCAAGCATGTTTTTCAAAAAGCAAAATTTTGTTTTGTATGCCAGATTTACCTACACCTCCCAACTCGCCTGCACTATGTGACACTTTATCCAGAAAATGGAATGTAATCCCGCAGTCCCACAGATTCAAGCAGTGTCTCCGCACCCGACACACTCTGTTGTGTGTAAAATCCTTTGTCTTTGCTAATTTGTTACCTGCCTGCTATACTTCATCACTATTGGTTGAAGCTCAAAGGTACCTCATTTTTAACTGTCCACTCTTTACTTGTGTGCTGCAATGGGTAGACAACTTTCTCCTTAGGGGGAAAAGTTGGATCCAGCCTTATGCCTCGTACACACGCAACGATTGTTGGCCGACCGATCGGCCGTCTTTTGTCCAGTGTTGTTGTGTTGGTTGAAATGTGCTCTAGACTGCACACACATTTTTTCGGCCAACAACAACCAACTGCAGAAGTGATGTCATGTGCTGGTTTACTTTCCGTGTGTTTTTTCTTCTCTGAGAATGCCCAGTCTTGCTCATCTGATTTTTCTCTGCCGAAATCTGTACTGACTGACGAACAATCGGCCGTTCTGTTGACGGCCAACAAAAATTTATAGCATGCACACCAGATTTTGTTCGGCCGAAAAGTTGCAGTCGGTTGTCGGAAGCATCATACTAACAAGCCGACAATCGGCCGATCGGACGTTGGCCGAAAATTCACGGCCAACAATTGTTGCGTGTGTACGAGGCTTAAGTCCTGGTAAACCAAGCCCGTTTCCCAGATTCTAACTGATTACTCATTTTGACTCAGAGGCCAGTAGAGTTGTTCTGCTATTTACTTCATCTCCACATGATTGTGCAGCAGGATGAGGACAAAGACTGGTTTACACAGATTTTTCTACAGTGAGAAGGGGGCTGTATGTTCTGTGTTGTTTAAATCAGGGTTGCAACTCCCCACAGTAATGTGTTCTCTGTGCCACCCTCAGCCATATGGTCTTTGTACCCTCAGTCCTTTGGGCTTTGTGTCTCCTTCACAGTTCTGCAGTCTCTGTGTCCCCTCCTGAGCCCTGCAGTTTCCATTTCCCATCCTAAGCCTTGGGATCTCTGTGTTCCCTCCCCATTCCTGCGGTCTCTGTTTGCCCCCCTTTCTCCATTTTCTGCCACCACATGCTTAATGCACTGCGTACATCCATTCTGCTAAGTGTCCCTCATTGTCATTTTCAAAAGTAGGGAGCTTTGCTTTACATCACTGCAATCCCTCACTTGTCCGCCATCTAAAAAGTCAACAGTGAAACAAAAAAAAGCCACTCCAGGTGAGTGAGTCTCTAGTTAATCCACACACACACTAGTCAGGTGCTAGCCCAGCTCGCAAGCTTGATGGCTGCACTTCCAAAAATCCTTTTATTGAAGCTTCATATGACAAGTGTTTGACAGACGGAGCAGGGGACAAAGAGGTAGACGCGTTTCGCGCAAATAAGTTTGCGCTTAGTCATTACCAGCTGTCCGGAATTATTTCCTTATAAAAAGTCAACAGGTTTTTTATTTATTTATTGTTTTGACACTTCAGCCCACCATCTGTCGCTATTGTTTTCTAGACAAGAATGTCACTCCTGAAGCCTCCTGGGATATGGATATCACATATCTCAGGAGGCCTCGACTTCCATGCATCTGGAGGAGGGTGGACCTGATGGCACATCATTGGAGGCCGGTTGTAAGAACCAGGGAGTGAAAGCTGGCCCCTGATGATGTCATAAATTAAGATCTGGCATGCAACAGCTGATTACAGATCACAGAAGAACAACGCTGGATTCACTGGGCGTGTAAGAATGTTTACTATGGCTAACTCCAGTGAAAAAGGTAAAAGGGGACCTAAAAACTAACTGTAAGCTTTTGACATTGTGCATTAGAGGCTACAGTAAGTCTGAAAGAACCCACTTAATATATTGGAGAACATCCAGCATTATCTAGTTCTTTCCTTCCCAACCTTGCTGTCAGTGGCCTCCAGCTTTCATTCATTGGATTTCAGGCTCTATCATGAAAGTTTAGCATCAATTCAGCCTGCCTAGAAATATCCACTCTTCCAGGCTGACATTCATTCATCAAGGCATTTTAATATCTTCAAATTCCAAAGAGCCCCCCCAGTCCAGATCTTACTGCATTGAATTAAAAAGCACAGAGGCACAACAATGATGCCACTGGGTCCACAAATATGTAATGAAAACAGGTTTTATTTCAAATTGCCATTAGCACGTTGATGAGGGGAACTAGGGAAAGAAAATAAAGGGCATATTTCGACTGTAAATAAAATAAAAAATGAAATACTGCATTTGCAGTGCATTGACACAATAAAAAGCTGCATGCTCTATTTTTTGTATTGGAGCACACCGCAATTCACAGTAGTGTCAAACAGTGTGAGCCCAGCCTCAATGTGTACTGAAAGTTTCAATAAAAGTGTTGGAGGTTTCAATACATACTGATAGTGAGAAATTTATATAGCTCTAGTGAGTTTTATTTAAATTACAAACTATATTTGAAAAAAAAAAGAAGATTACATTAGAGAATTGGAGGGGAAAAATAGGGACAACAAAAATGCTATCTCTTGTGTTCCTGTAATGTTACTTAAACTGCCATTTTTAAAATGAGCACATTGATTTGTGTTCCTTACCTAAAAAGGTAAGCTAAAGTTTTTTTTTGTAAAATGGTTGCTCATCTTAAAATACCCAGTGATTTGTGTATTTATGAGAGCACTTATTACCCTATTATAGGGTATTGGTATAAAATCTGTCTTGCTGGCATAACCCTAAAGAAACATTATAATGGAGTTGTAACAATAGCCTATGTTTACTTCATGCCCAAGTTTCTCCTTTAACTCTAGAGAGATAAAATGTAATCCAATGCAGATTCATTAGACCGGAGAGTAATCATATTGTTTTGCAGCAGTCATGAAGTAAAATTGTGATCCAGTAGATGAAAATGGAGGGTCTCAAGATAAATTATATACGGGCAATATACTGTATACATTAAGTATTTCAAACTATTTGATGGATATCTTACCAATAATAAAACATTGTTTTCATGCAAAGATCCATAAATGTCCCTGAAAACAGCTGAAAAGCTGTAGCAGTAACTCCACAAGCGTCCAAATGTCCCGTTTTGTTCAGGTGATAAAGTCCGCTACACAAACAGGAGTATTTCACAAAGCTGTTAAAGATGGGATGAATACCCTCTTCTACAGATGTGGAGTTTAGTTAATCCTCATAATGTTAAGTCCCATCCAAGTGTACAGTCCTGCAACATTTATCAAACCAGATAACATTTTCCGTCATTGACCATCAAGACTCCAATGATGTTTTTTTTTTCCCAATGCAAACCTTTGGTGGTTTTCCAAGAATAGGGAAGAAGCACAATCTGGTTGTTTCCTGTTATACCTTATACAGCCAAGATTGAGACACATATGCATATTTATTCAGCAGTTGTACCTCATAGGTGTACTGTGATTTTAACTGTTTCCAGCATGACTTAAAGAGGAATCCCCACCCCCACCCCAAAAATTTTTTTCCCCTGCTTACCTGGTTCGGTGTTCTGCACAGTAAATATAGTCAGCCACCCAGCTGATCCAGTGCCATCTTAAGAGCAATAAAGGGCCCGGGCAATGCAGTGCACTGGGGCTCTGCCTACACAATCACCCATGAGAATAAAAATGCAAATTATCGATAAGGCGATATTTATTGGTACAGCAGTGCAAGCCTAGTGACAGCTTCCAAGTTTGGCAGCTGGTTCTGATGAACACACACAAGGACGGGAGTCAGACTCAACTGTCCTGTGTGTGCCTGTTCCCATGGAGGCGGACAGGCATTCCTGCAGTTGTGGGCTCCCCTCCACAGCCCAAGAGGCCTGACAGCAGCGCAGGGCCGACAGGCGCTTTCCACTTGCTAAGTTTGGCTGTGGGATGCACACGGGAATCGGGACTAATGCTTGGCTGGGGCTGGGTCACTGGGCAGGCCCCCGGGCAACTGCCCAGCATGCCCATTCGGCAAGATGGCCCTGAGCTGATCCAGCGTTGTCCTGCTGAGACCCTTTTCTCTGCAGCCGTTGCTTAGGTCTCACACCACCATCACCTTCTGGGAAGTCATTAGGAGGCTGTAAGCTCTTCTGCATTCTGGCACTGACTCCTGATGAGGCACCGCTAGACCTGCCCCCTCCTTCTTTTAGTGGATGGAATGACTGTAGTGCTCCCAGTGCCTCCTGGGATATATGTGTCACATATTCCAGGAGGCAGTATCACCTGGGAAGGTTCTCATTTATCCAGGTCAACATCTTTAACATTACAGAACAATTTCACCTGAGAGTGACTAACTACTACTATTTTCAACAACATTCCTAAATATTAAGAGGAGGTGTTCTGATGTCACTGGATCCTGTCTGTTATGAGATGTATCAGCACTTTTGGCGTTGTATGACCCTGTGGATTTTAAGGAGCTGGTAAGAGTATTCAGTGACTCTGTTTGGTGGCGGACCTTCCTATTTGCACCCCCTTTTTTGGATATATTTGGACTCTTTATTTGCACAAGGGACTTATGTTGATAGCTTTATTTGTTTTATCCTGATTAGCGCGACACCATTTTCTACATTATTCCTAAATATTACAGTGTGCATAGAAATTGTTGTGTTGTCTTGTGGGTACAAGCACAAGTAGAAAAGCTCTTAGACCAGTGAACCAGTAGGCAGTACACAATAAAGAAGATAAATAAGCTGGGCAATTAAAGAAAATAACTTGAGCATTAATACCTTATTGTAGCCCCTTTGGCTGAACTTGTTATGTAAAGTATCAATGTTTCTACTGAAAACATTTTTCCAACTCCAACCTCCTTAATTCTTCTTTCTCTATTCTATCTAAGTGCAAATGTTTCCCTCAGGCTGAAATCCATTTATTGGTAAACATACCATCTGTGTGTAAGTGCATCAACAACATTAGAGCCATTTCATCTACAGCTCTGTACCACATTTGTTTAACGTCCAAGTTACTGAACCATCAAGCACCCCAAAGAGAATTTTCAGGCAACAAGTGCAAGCATACTTTGAGCTACCTATGCTATGCAATACATGCAACAACTGTACTCAAGTCATAACGGTCAATTAATTGAACTCTGCCCAAAACACTGCAAAATACGTGTGCACACACCTTTATACAGAATTAGTAGAAGAGCAGTAAAAATATATTTCCTAAATCTTATGCACCTCTCTTTCTCTCTGCTTTTCATATCACTAGTCACATTTAAAATTTCAAGACAGGCAATCTGATTGTTGGCTGTGAAAAACTTCTTAGTTCTGGCAATGTTTGACACATCAGGCCTTCTGTATGTGAAAGGAAGTATGGAGCTTTAAGAGGTTGTGGCAGCATTACCAGTAGGTGTGTTCCAAGATCACCAGATTACAGACAAAACTACGCTACAACATTACACTGCTGAAGCTAATTTAATCAGCAGTAGGGATGATCTAGGTATGTTCCAACACAAGTCTGAACCAGCCTGATCTATCCTGCCAGGAAGCTGTCAAAGCCACCCGACAGCCAATCATAGGCCAAAAAGGCATTCCCTGCCCTGCGGCTACACATATGCAAGGTGTGTGTTTAGGTACAGCTGCAGGGTGGGGAATGACTCTTAGATCTATGATTGGCTTTTAAATTTGGATAACTTACCGGCAGAATAGTTCAGGTGAGTTTGGACTTTTCTCAAAACAGGCCTGAGCTCATCCCTGATCTGCAGGTAGGCTATGCTCCCTCTAAGCATTCAAAGGTGTATGTGTACATTTTCTTTGGGAGGAACCCTTAAAATATAAATTTTTACTTTCTATGCTACGTAAAGTATTTTTAAAACAAAACATGACACTGACATGATCACTGATTCTATTTATAATACTTCAATATTTATGAAGAGATATTTATTGATTTTTTCCTATCTATGTATATATTGTTTCCTAGATACACATAATATAACTGGATACTAACATTTATAGGTAAAGTTGATTCAGGGAATATCTGATTGCCTCTTGGTGGATCAGGAAGGATTTTTTTGCCCTGCTGATTGGATCCTGATTTCCTGGATTTTTATTGCTTTTCTCTGGATAATAGGTGGGTATAGGACTGTAAAAAAACAAAACATTTTTTTCCCTTTTATTGGTTGAACTAGATGGACTTGTGTCCTTTTTCAACCAGACTAACTATGTAACTATTTTAATATACTGTATATAAATATATATATTTTTTAATTGGACAAACATACAAACATTTAAACTTCAGCTTTAAGGAAGGGGGGCGCGTAGTGGTGTTTACAGCTCCAATAGCCCCATTTACTTTCTTGTTTTTTACAAAGTTTGGCACACTGCTTGTACAATCATAATGACTCTCATAAAGACTCCCTGGGGTTGATTTACTAAATGCAAATAGGCTGTTCACTTTGCAAGGCAAGTTACACCTTGCAAGTAAATTTGCAACATACCTTGGTGAATGATGTGATTTATGACTGTCTATTATTGATGGATTTACTGCATATAAAATTTCAAACTATACATACAGTCCCAACAAAAGGGGAGGAGCCAATACGGTACTAAAGAGAGAGGCCCAAACAATTTGGAGATGAAAAATATATACCCTACCAAAGTTATTTTTTTCCTTTTTCTAGTGGAGAATCAGAGCAATGGCTTCAATGAAATACTGTAAATATCACCTAAGAGTAATTTTTGCATGTTGGGTCAATGGCATCACAAAGGGCGGCGCCACCAGGTGACATCGCCAAGTAGCCCTGCCCCTAAGCTATTTAGGAACTGTCATATGGCAGAGCGGGCAGATGGAGGGAACCAGCGATGGGTGCAAGCCTCTTTTTTGGGTCACCATTTATTGTAATCTGAAACTGGATTCACACTGGAGGACATTGTTTTTGTTTGGTCTTTTTATAAAGTAATTGTCAAAAACGTTTTTCTTTAATTTCTGACACTTTTTTTGGTGAATGAGTATGGGGTACAATGTCCCTATACTCATTCACATAGGGGGGTCTGGGAGCTTCCAGATTCTGATAAGCCCCCTGCCTGCAGACCCCACAACCAGCGGTCAGTGTTGTGGGGAAAAGGCCCTTGGTAAGGTTCCGAAGGGGGGGGGCACTCTCTTGCCCCCCCATTTACTAGCCTGCCAGGCTGCATTTAAAAAAATTTGCCGTGGGGTTCCCCTCAAAATACCTGACCTAAGGGTCTGCTATGGATTTGGGGGTGGGGGGCGCCAAGCGTTTTTTAAATATTTTGGCACGGGGTTCCCCTTAGGTTCCCACGCTGTTTTTTTTTTTTCTCAATTTCGTGTTCAAAACTGATGACGTGCGATTCTCATGTGTTCCCATAGAAGGCAACGAACCTGGAATTGGCATCTGAACTGCACTACAGTGTTTAGAAAAGGCACAGTTTTGTTTCGATTTGGTTCATGAGTCATCGGAATGTGGTTCGAAATGCATCCAATTTGCATATACATTATGTGAATGGAGCCAGTTTTATGATCAGAATTATTTGGTGGCAACTCTGTCATGGCATACACCTCCTCCTGGTGATAGTCTCCATTTAAAGCACAGTTTCATCTTGGAGACTGCAGGAATAAACACATACCAGCTTTATGTTAAAAGTTTAAAATCTCAAAATCTGCCTCTGTCATGCACCATCCAATGCTTCTGTTCTTCTCTCCACTACGCTGCAAAAATAGAAGCAGAGCTAGAGCACACTGTAAGCAGTTATATAGCTGACCTGTATCACAAAAAACATTAAAACGTGACTTAAGGCAAATGCAGACCAAATTCTAGATGCCGATGCATAGATATACCAGTCACAAACTCTGTTTTGAGGTCTGCTGTGTGTTGTAAAACTATTTTATCTGTTTAAGATGGAAAGTAGATAACTTGCGGCCCATTGTTGACAAGCTGAACAATTTTGTGTCTATTCCTGTCCCTTACATTATATATTGCCGGCAGTTTTTAACATAGGACAGGACAGAAAAACATAAGCTCGAGTTGCATCTTGGGAGCAAATGTTTTTTTTGTTGGTTCAGATCTAATTGGGAGGATGTCTACATACGGAAAGACAACATCCATTCTTTTTGTGAATGTCAGAGGCATAAAATTGGCTCAGAGGAAGGTTTATTGTTTTTTTTTCTTTTTTTTTAAATGATAATAGGTTCATATTTTATGGCCATTTTAAAAACTGATAGCACAAACCAATGCATTCTTCATTCATTTTTTCAAGCAACCATTTAAACAAAAAACTTGATTACTCTAGCATCAAATAATTTCCTTAATGACACGTAATATTACTTTTCCTGGTGTTTAAAGGGTTGTACTTACACAATATCCTCCACGAGTACTTCTCATTATTACTTCAATTTTGCTCAGAATGGACTACAGATTGAAATTGCTACACAAAAAGAGATGTCTTTAGACAGCTCCATATGGGTCCCGGGGAGTGTAAGATGGCTTGTTTCACCTAAATGTAAGTGCCATACATTCACAATATTGCTCCTCTGAGATGGTTTACATACAATGTGTAACAATTAAAACTTTCCAAATACAAATATAAAAATGATGCAGAAAGACTACAAAGCAATCCAAATCCATAGACGTGAAATCAGCATTTTTAGTATGCATATTTTATATAAAATGATAAAGAATACTAAAAAAAAAAAAAACAGTGAAGTAACCAACTTACTGTGCACAGCCCAGATGGCTGCATAAAATAAATAGCTTTTTCCTTAGTGGGAGCTCTGGCAATTTGGCTGTGGAAAGCTGCATATCCAACAGAGATCTTTGAACAGCTGTTGATATTGCTTTTGCATCTAAACTTCAGCAAACAACATGATGTTAAGGTAGACTGCAAGTTATATTGCGCCTTCCACCCTGAACATTCTTGTGCTTGTTAAGATCAGGGCATTATCTATGCAGAAAAAAGGATAGATACATTACAGTTATTATATTAAAATTATTGCCATCATTCAATGCTTTAGAAATGAGTTTGATTATCTGATACAAATCTGTCTGCATAAGAATACAAATTTAAGTTGAATTAAAATGTGTGTGGCTAAAAAGGACAAAATGAAATAAGCAGGGTTCCATACAGTTGGTGTATGTCTCTCAAAAAGATATGTATACACTGCTTTTAAGGTATAAACTACTGTTTTATTGATACATAAGAAACATAACATTTAAAAAAATCATGTATATAAATACATATTACATACACCCCCCAGCCCCCATTATTGGCCCATTTATACTACAGCATATATTGCATAAATAGGAGGTCACAATGTCCTGACACCACCCAGAGCATCAAATATAATATACTCAAAACAGCAATATTTATAACACATATGAAGAGATGTTAACTATGAATGATTCCTATCAACGCGTTTTGCTTGCCGCTTCTTTGGGAGTGGGGTAAATAGGAACAACGGTGCATGTGAATATAACATAAGAACACAATGAGATGTTTTAATGTGACTGCATCAAAGGGTGTCAAAAATACCATATATATAGTATAGCATAACATTTTTTAACAAAATATTTTAGATACATTGGGAAACCACTTGCCCCAACAAGGTACACTGGGGGCTTTAGCAGGGCAGACATCACAGGTGTAAATATGGACCTTTTAAAGGAAAAAATATACATATGCATAATTATGTAAGCCTGTATGAATCCTACCCTCATATATATTCTCCCAAGGGAAACGTGATGAATCTCTCTACATGCCCACAGAGATGTATATGTTCCTCAACAATATAGATAGATGTATTGGTGGTAACTCAAAATACCTATGTCCTAGCTCGACAGGTACATGTATTAGCAGTGATATAAAGTCACAGCTATTATCCTACATATGTTTCCTTCTGCAGAGGTATAGCTGTAGCCACAGGCCCATATCTGCTACAAGTATATAGAAAACATGTTGCATTTAAACTGTCTTAAAAAGACTCCAAAGTGGTTCACAATATGCCTAAAGTACCATCTTTGTTGGGGCAGATACACATGCCCAGTGTTTTGGCTCACATCATGCCATCTTGGTGGGCTGGCTGCACATGCCCAGTGGCATTCCAGGGCCTAGCCTCTTCTCTATATCCTCCCCTTCAGAAGGAATGGCATTGGGGGCGGGGCAGATGGGTTCGGGCACCATTTTTAACCATCCAGAGATGGTGTGCAATCACTGCTTTGGTCCCTGTATATGGTTGAGAGGCCTCATCCATAATTAACATCTCTTTGTATATGTTATTCAGAGACCCAGCAATGATCCTGAACAAAATTATTTTGGAAATGGCAAGAACATAGTTTAATGGGTTAATAAACCTTATACATATTCCATGATAACTGTAAACAGCAGTTCATTTTGAGTGAAAACCTGAGCCCACCACAGACGAACTGTCAGCACTCTGTCAATATACCTGTCCTAATTGTAAGTTCCTGACAGCCTACAGGCATCTGAATAACCAAAGGCTCCAGAGAGCATTAAGCTGGTATGATTCCACCATTGTCAAGTAAAACCCGCCAATAAAGCGGTGACAATAAATCAACACGGAGGGTGGGTGGGGGACTGCAGAAAGCTCAAGGTCAGTAATCGCCACCCCCAGTCATATTTATTAGGACTTCAATCCTTCACCCCTTAAGCATGAATGTCCCCTATTATCTCCCCTTTGACCTACATTTGTCTTTAGTAAGGCTAAAAATTGTTTCTCATACACACGCAATGCTTCCAATAGCCAGCCTTTCTCTACCGTTCAAGAGGCCCTTTAGGAAGGTACTATAGTTTGCCTTACACAGATAAAACTGTTTATTTTAATAAAAGTACATCTTTTAGTTGATATTCAGTGATTTTTTGTGCTCCCTTACTGTACATTGGCAGTCAGTGGTTTTATTGCCCCCTTACATTGGTGACCAGAAGATTTAGTGCCCCTTACATCTGTGGTCAGTGTATTTGGTGCCTCATTATGTTGGTGGTTAGTGATTTTAGTGCCCTTTACATTGGTTTTGAGTTGGAGCCAAAGAGGTATTGTGTCAGTGTGTTTCTCACCAGAAAAAGGGCCTATTCCCGAACTACTGGCTTTTGACTTGATAGGCTTGATAAGTGCCATCAGGTGCAAATCTATACAATAAGACAAATCTGCACTCTTGGGAAGAAATGTATCTGCCTGATGATGCCTGACTGTGATGCAAGATTTTTGAAGCATTCTTCAAGTAACCAAAGTAGTTTACTGTTAGAGCCAATTTAAACTGTGGCATACAAATAATAGTAACTCTATCCACCAGCTGTAAGACTAGAGCTGATGGGAAAGTATAACAAAACAAAACAAGCAATATTGGCTTCACCAAACTTAAGACTCCACACCTTATTTTAGAATCAGACCTGATGGGGAACTCCATGCTACTATTTCAACTCAACAACTAGTGTACAGCCCACGCTAGCCCAATCCATAAAACATCAGTGGATTACATATAGCTGGCATGAGATAAAATTCTATCATTGATCCTGTGTATCGTTCCTTTATCATATACAGTATTCAGCTATACCTAATCATTTGATGATCAGGCTGTTGACCATTATTTTGTGCAGGTGAGACATACAGTTCAAAACTTCTTTATAAGGTTTATAATATCTTTCTCCCCATTTAAGATGTGAAGAGGACAGGGAGAAATAGTTTTTAATAAATTAAGCTCTGTGCAAAATTATCCCTAGAAAAAATTCCTTACCATAAATTAAATCCCCCCCCCCCTCTCTCTCTCTCTCTCGCCCCAGTCAAAAATCTCCCCATTACAACTCCCCACCAAAATGCAACACCCTCTTCCTTCAATCTACAGAGTTAGCCATTTTTGTGACCTGTCATTTGGTAAAATGTTGTGCCTCTGCTCTCGGGGTTACTCTCCTTGAGGAGTCCCCTGAAAGCAGCCATACAGTACTATTGAATTTTTACATAGTTAGGTTTAAAAAAGACACAAGTTATATTGCTCTTGATTCTCAGTCATTATTAAACAGTTGACTTATTTGAGATACATTTGTCTACTGTTCAGCTATATTGCTTCTGTTTCCATTTTAAAGAAATTTCACAGTAAAGACTATTTCTGTGTTTTACTATAACATGTGTCTTTCATTGGTGGCATTTGCACTAACATTATTGTCAAATGTGCCAGAGGGGCAGAGACTGTTCTTGGGGTCGGGAGGCAAAGTACAGAACCAAATAAATTTAAGCGGCTCCTCCGGGGGGTAGCGCTACACAAAAAAAATTCCTGCCTCAACAAAATTCTCTTCCCTCTATCCCCAAGTGAAAATCTCCCCCCTTAAAAATCTCCCTATGTCAATAATTAAGTCTGATGAACCCCAAACTCAGGCTCAGGACAAAACATATTCATCATATTCAGATCTTAGGTCTGTGATAGCAAAGTTTTAACTTTAAAAACTGCAGACCAGACTGAAAAAATTAAATCAAAGAGAACCATCATAAATCCCATTAAAACATTGGTGGATGTGTGCCTCCTTCATCAGCCATCAGTGGCTGATGAAGAAGGCAGCACTTTGCCTTCTAAACCCATTCCAGATTGGCTCCTTCATCACAGGCATCTGACAGCTCTTCTGACAGTTTGTCTTCCTCATGGAGGCTTCCCAGCTGCTCACTATGTCCTCTGCACAAATCCCTGCAGCAGGCCGGTCATCTCAGCGGCTTCAGCCCTACATGGATTCCCCCCTGATGATTGCTCTGGAGTTTGTTACATGCTTATTCCTTACGAATCTTTTTATTGGATTTACATTTTGTTACACAATCAAAAACATATTACACTATCAGTGTCTGGGTTCCCAGCCCATTCTGAGAGACAACCTTGATATTACCAACAGTGTTAGTCACAGACTATATATATTATTTTATATTCCCAAGCTTATACCTCTGGGATGTTTCTTGCATCCTAAAGGAGATGTACAGCCGAAGCTTGTTTGGCTGTACATCTCCTATGGATCACAGGAGTTCAGTTCATTCTGCACTCCTGTGACTCGTTTTCAGCAGAGAGTGGGCTGAAGTCCTCTCTCTGCTGACATTACAGAAGTCGGCCCAGGCAACGCGTCATCACGACAATGGAGGTCGGGATCCGCCAGGTGCCTGGACTGACACCCAGCTCAGCCTCTCGCCGAGCCGCTGAGAGCCTGAGCCCACCGCTCTATACCCCGCCACAACCCAGCACTCCAGTGAGCAAGAAGGGGGCAGAGCAGAGAGCTACTGGCTGACAGTCAGCACCTCTGTGCTCGGAGAGCTGTCTGAACCGGGCAATTGGCGGTGTTCCATCACTCGATTCTCAGTGCAGAGGCTCCAGGGGACAGATGCAGCAGGTAAATATAAATTAAAAAAGAAATCCAAACTTCTCTTCTAATGATTAGCAGCCTTGTATTTGAATTTTTCCTCCAAGATTCCATTTTAATTGTATACAAATATCTATAATTGACAGCAAATGCAGTGCTGGGTACAAAGTTGCTTTTTAGTTAAGTGAAATGACTACAATCCTTTTTCATTTGACCAATTCCTATGCAGGCTTCTGGCACCCATTTTACCTCCTCTATTATGCTAGAGAAAGCCAGTAACCCTCCACCTATTAATCTTGCGATAAGGATGGCTTCTTCCCATCCCTATCCCCAAAGTAGGTGTACATTATCAAAAGCCTCTCCCAAAAAAAAAAAAAAACATATGTGGAGACTTTATTTTTCGGGGCTACAAGCTCAATATTCTTATGGTAAAATAATCTAGGTTGTGGAGGTAAATTTCACAGGGCACTAGATTATACATTTTTTTTCTAATTATCGTATCATTTTGGTATCATATTTGTTTCTTACTGTATGTAGGTTTGCATGGTGTCTAAGATGTAGTAAATCTATAGTTTCTTCTTAAGAGAATAAATCTGATTGAAGACCAAGGATTAGTACACATTGTACAGTATTACTGTATTTTACACTGCCTTATTAAGCCTATTGATGGTGTATAACCAGCATAGTATCCCCTCATCTCAAGAGCATTGAGAGAATGTGATTGTTGAAGTCCTTTATATTTCACTACCAGCAGAGAGCACTAAGGCACTAGTTTAATGACAGCCTTTACACCTTGTACAGAGAAGGATTATGCAGAACAAATACATTAGGCAGCACTTATTTTAAATGAGTTCACACAAAAAAAAAAAGGTTTTACCTGTAGTTAAGGTAGTGAATGTAATCTTAGAACAGTTGTATTTCAATGTGGTATTAATATTAAGAAACCTCAGTAACATTATTAAGGTGTCCTAAAACTCATTACACATCACTATTGCACATCACAGAACACTGCAATATATCATTTTTTGGCTTTTTAGGCTGTTTCTTAAACCTTTGTTCTTCTGTGATCAGCAGCCGTAGATACAACTTTTTAAGTTGACAGTATGCTACAAGGTCACAGCAGTGTGTTTCAATTCCATGTCAGATATTGTATAGCTTTAGAGAAAAAGCCATAACTTCAAAGTTCAGCCCTGGTACAGTAACGCTACTGAAGCAGTGTAATTGCTATTTTGTATATATATATATATATATATATATATATATATATATATATATATACAGTATCTCACAAAACTGAGTACACCCCTCAACCCCCAATACCCCTTGTAAATATTTTATTATACCTTTTCACGTGACAACACTGAAGAAATTACACTTTGCTACATTGTAAAGTAGTCAGTGTACAGCTTGTATAACAGTGTAAATTTGCTGTCCCCTCAAAATAACTCAACACACAGCCATTAATGTCTAAACCGCTGGCAACAAAAGTGAGTACACCCCTATGTGAAAATGTCCAAATTGGGCCCAATTAGCCATTTTCCCTCCCTGGTGTCATGTGACTCATTAGTGTTACAAGGTCTCAGGTGTGAATGGAGAGCAGGTGTGTTAAATTTGGTGTTATCGCTCTCACTCTCTTATAGTGGTCACTGGAAGTTCAACATGGCACCTCGTGGCAAAGATCTCTGCGGATATGAAAAAAAGAATTGTTGCTCTACATAAAGATGGCCTAGGCCAGTGATGGCAAACCTTGGCACCCCAGATGTTTTGGAACTACATTTCCCATTATGCTCAACTACAGTGCAGAGATCATCATGGGAAATGTAGTATCAAAATATCTGGGGTGCCAAGGTTCACCATCACTGGCCTAGGCTATGAGAAGATTGCCAAGACCCTGAAACTGAGCTGCAGCACAGTGGCCAAGAGCATACAGCGGTTTAACAGAACAGGTTGCACTCAGAAAAGGCCTTGCAATGGTCGGCCAAAGAAGTTGGGTGCAGGTGCTCAGCGTCATATCCAGAGGTTGTCTTTGGGAAATAGACATAGAGTGCTGCCAGTATTTATGCAAAGGTTGAAGGGGTGGGGGGTCAGCCTGTCAGTGCTCAGACTATACGCCGCTCACTGCATCAAATTGGTCTGCATGGCTGTTGTCCCAGAAGAATGATGCACAAGAAAGCCCGCAAACAGTTTACTGAAGACAAGCTGATTAAGGATATGGATTACTGGAACCATGTCCTGTGGTCTGATGAGACCAAGATAAACCTATTTGGTTCGGATGGTGTCAAGCGTGTGGTGGCAACCAGGTGAAGAGTATAAAGACAATTGTGTCTTGCCTACAGTCAAGCATGGTGGTGGGAGTGTCATGGTATGGGGCTGCATGAGTGCTGCCAGCACTGGGGAGCTACAGTTCATTGAGGGAACCATGAATGCCAACATGTACTGTGACATACTTAATCAGAGCATGATTCCCTCCCTTAGGAGACTGGGCCGCAGGGCAATATTTCAACATGATAACGACCCCACACACACCTCCAAGACAACCACTGCCTTGATAAAGAAGCTGAGGGTAAAGGTGATGGACTGGCCAAGCATGTCTCCAAACCTAAACCCTATTGAGCATCTGTGGGGAATCCTCAAACGGAAGATGGAGGAGCGCAAGGTCTCTAACTTCCACCAGTTCTGTTATGTTTTCATGGAGGAATATAGGAGGAATCCAGTGGCAACATGTGAAGCTCTGGTGAGCTCCATGCCCAAGAGGGTTAAGGCAGGGCTGGAAAATAATGGTGGCCACACACAATATTGACACTTTGGGCCCAATTTGGACATTTCCACTTAGGGGTGTACTCACTTTTGTTTCCAGCAGCTTAGACATTAATGGCTGCCTGTTGAGTTATTTTGAGGAGACAGCAAATTTACACTGTTATACAAGCTGTACACTCACTACTTTACATTGTAGCAAAATGTCATTTCTTCAGTGTTGTCACATGAAAAATTATAATAAAATACTTACAAAAATGTGAGGGGTGTACTCACTTTTGTGAAATACTGAATGTGTCCATGCACATTTGGGCATTTACAGGCATATTTTTAGAGGAATGTTTACAGGCTGAAAAAAAAAAACATCACAAGTGCTTTTTTGAGAGGATCTTTTGGGCAGAAAATAAATGCTTGATATGCCTAAAAGCATTTAAACACACCTAAGGCATGTCAAGTGTTTAGACATGTCAAGTGTTTTTAAGTGTATATTTTTACTATTGTTTTGGGGAAATACGCTTATAAAAGCATGTACAATATGCTCCATAGGAGCGTTTTTCTGCTTTTTATTTTCTGCCAGCAGTTCTGGCGTTTTTTTCTGCTGCCTGGTGTGCATTGACCCTAAATGGTTTGTTACTTTTGTCAATAGTGGTTATTTGATTACTTACCAGTTTGGGTATATCCTTTTTCAAAGAAGGGTTAATAAAATGAGATACCTAATAACAAGTTGAAATGTATGTTCAGGGAGTGGATAAAACAGCACCTGGATTAGAGCCGATTCCTTAAATGAGACGGAAAGTGCAAGTGGGGAGGAAATAGAAATGTTTATAGTAGAATTTAAATGTGATTGGAAAGGAAGGAAAAAAATGTAATTGGAATGGGGTTTAATATTTATATGTTATGACAAGTGAGCACATTTAACGTTGGATAATCCTGTGTCCCACTTTTAGCCAATAAAAATCAACTGGATCTATTAAACGTAAGTGGTGCTCTCACTTTTTGACCGTCTTAAGAACAGCATCTAAGCTGTAACTGAATAAGTCTCTATCTCAAGAAAGTCCTTATAGTACACTGGACTGGATATTCTTGAAGTTTGTAAAGTCTGGTAGTTTCCTTATTAACCTTATCATTTTTAGCTACCAATAAAAGTGAGGGGAGTATGCAATGGGAATCTCACATGACCCCACTGTCTATTTATTATAATACTTCTCTTTTTAGCATATTTAGCCAAATACCAGGCTTCTGGAGCCCTATTTTTGTGGACTCAGAGAAATGCAGCATTGCATGGCACCTTTATCCCTGTGTTGCTGGGCAGGGAGGTTTTCATTTTAAAAAGGGTTAGTTCACCTTTAAAAAAAAAAAATACCCTATGCAGTCTTTGAACACCATTCCATAATGCTCAACTAATCTGATTTTAAAAATATGCATTTATGCTCTTGCCATACTTGTAGACCATTTGTGCATAGAGTGAAGCTTGCACCAAATGCTTTTGATAGTTTTTACAGCTCCTTCCTGATCTCTTCTCCAGGATAGATCAGTTGTAGAGTGCCCCTTATTGGTACAAGAGTGGGCAACATCCTTCTGAGCCCTTCACATGTACAGTGCTATATCTTTTCACTGCAGATGACCTCAGCAGCTGCAAGGCTCTCTCTCCCGACGCTGCCATTGAGCTCCTCAACTCATTGGAGAGCACAATGGGCATGGCTCAGAAAAAGGATGGTGCTCACTCCTGTACTGCTAGGGGGCGCTCATACTAATGGCTGGTTTGTCCTAGAAAAGATGATTGGACTGAGCTGTGAAAACTCTCAAAAGTGTTTCTGCCAGGAGGGCGCTCATGCTTCATTCAATGCATAGATGGCCTACAGCTAAAGGAAGAGCATAAATGCATATTTTCAAAATCAGATTGTGTGTGTGCTGCATTGAGTATTTTTTTTTTTTTTTAAAGGTAAACTAACGCTTTAAGCCTTTTAGTAAAAAAAAAAAAAAGTGTCACTTTCCAAGTTTGCACTTAAAAGCAATTTGGTCAGGTTTTCTTGCTCATCTAAAAGTGTCCCAACAAGTTTCAAAACCAGCCTTTCCTATAACAGTCCTTAGAGATCCATAATACCTCTAAACTATGTCGTTTTCTTTGCATTTTTGCAGTTTAGTGAAACACTTTTTTTTTCTGTTGTCACGTGCAGTAAAATAGAGGTGGCATTATCATACATCAATATGAGTACGCTAAGTTCATTTTCACCTGTAGTGAGTTTCTTACAAATGTACTTAGATTATTTCACAATAGCAGAAATATATTACATCTGCTACAAGTAAGACTTGCCATTTCTAAACTCAGAGCAAACAGGCATTATATCTGTCTGCACTGGCTGTTTCAAGGTGCTTGAAATATTAGTTTATATTTTAAATTTGTTCAGCTGTTATTACGGGATGTTGGTTTAATCTGTGAGTGATGTTTGTGCAGAATCCCACAAATTGCATAAGTCATCAGTTAAATGCATATTACCTATTCAGCGCATAGCTGAGGATGTGTGTGTTAAACTACAGATGGAAGCTGATGCTGAAAATATGTTATGAATTGGTGCAATAAAGAAATTCAGTACAGGGATTACAGTCCTGCAAATAAGAAAAACCTCTTGCAGACTGTATAATGGATGAAATGCAAAAACAAGGTAATGTGAATTTGACTTTTGCAAAGCAAAGAAAGGCTGGTATTCATAAAATAAACAATGGGCAGTTCAAGCAAGTTTTTTTTCCATGCAATATTATGCAGGCTGTTCTTTCCAATTATTAACCGAAATTATTTATTATATATAGATTAGAAATGACATATATGTTATGCAGGTATATTGTTCCTTTAAAGCAAAACTCCAGCCAAATGTAAAAGAAATTGAATAATCTGGTAAAAGACATAAAAAAGCCTTTTTTTGTTGCAATGTTCAGTTTTATTCAAGAGCTGTTCCCTGCCATAATTCTTTTCTACTACTACATGTCCTTAGTCTTCCGGAATGAATAATGGCCAACATCGTTCAAACTACTTCCTCTGAGCCCACTTTGTCATGGGTACACCCCTCGGAGTGGCACCACTGCACGGCCTCAGAGTACTACTGCATTGAACATTGCTCACACCTCATTATATGAACTCTGTTTAGTGCAGTATTAGGGATCATCTTCAGCAGACGCTGGGGAAGAAGAGGAAGAACCCTGATGTTATTAAACCATCTATAAAAAACTTGTAACTAGTTATGTTTTTTAAGGCAGTGAGATATCAGGGAGGGGAAAGAGGGTTTAAAAAATAGAGCTCTGCTTTAAATAAAGTTGGTATTACTCACAACAACTAATCAGAATTAAAACTCTTACTGAAGGCACTTTTATAAATAAGACCCAGTGAGATTCATTCATCATTATTTCTGAAACAAGATGCACCTATGTTGGCTCAAAACAACATATTCAATTCAAATGTGTATCTGATAGCTAGATTGAAATAGGGTTTTCTTATTTCAAATAGTTTGATAGCTTAGTTCAACTGTCTTCTCCAGTTTGGGTTCTAGTTTTCTAATGAACACTCTAAATTATATTATATACACCAAGTATTATCAGAGTCAATAAAAAGAACTGGTTACTATTGAGCATACTAGAATCTGAATATTCACCAAACAATATTGTAACCCAGCAATGGGAATATAAACTAGCCAACCCCAAGTATCTGTATGTGCCTGGCAATATTTTACGGTTCTGTAAATAATGACTTGGAGCAGGGCAGTCAACAGCTGACCCACCTACTGACTTTTCTGTGTCATTAATTGTTCTTGAAGTCGTGGATAATTACAGTAACCCATTTTAATAAAAACAGTTACGTTAGGTTCCATATGTGCAGGCTTACCTATGGAAAAGTTTGATTTGTCCCTTACTTAGCTTTATCTACACTGGGCCTGACAATTTAGCTTGAGTGCCTTGGGTCAGAGGTCACTTGAAGTCTGACAGCTGCTTCCATATTAATTACCTGACTTTACACACTGTCTCAACTTCTGATTGTGCTGAACTTTTTTTAGACAGCAGAGCACAGTAGTCATTCCTTTGTTACATAGTTACATATAGTTGCATAGTTTGAGAGGTTGAAAAAAGACATCAGTCCATCCAGTTCAACCTATGATGTGTGTGTGTGTG